>NW_026526810.1:37453800-37828800 GCF_024362965.1 Panthera pardus
TCTCCCTCTCTCTCTGCCCCTCCCCCATTCATGCTCTGTCTCTCTCTGTCTCAAAAATAAATAAACGTTAAAAAAAAAAATTAAAAAAAAATATATTGTGAAAGAGTTTTACTGAATAGACTATCCCCTTTTTTAGTAAGTTAATTAAAAGTTTTTGGTTTTCCCTTATTTATTTATTTATTTATTTATTTATTTATTTTATTTTCCCAATTTTAAATGCCACAAAATCTCTAAGTTTAAGACAAACTGAACTTCTCCAATTTTCAACATTCATGCCCTAATAGGAAGAACACTAGTGCTCTATTTTTCTTACAGGGTCTCATTTTTTGTGATATAAATCCTATTTTAAAAATCAGGTCTTATACATACAAGAATATTGTAAGAAAATATATAGTATTGGGATACTTGAGATTATCTTTACTAGAAACTACACTATCTTCCTGCTCACTTTACCTCTTATAAAATTATCATTTTTCTTCTTAGTTATCAGTTGAGCTTTAAGAAGTGACAATTTATATGGCGTTCTCAGTATTTGATTACTTAAAAATTAAAAAATAATAAACGATTATTGACTTCATATAAGGGATGGATGAATCTTTTATCAGTATCACAACTTAGTGCACAATAAGAAATATCTGTATATGGCTGGTATCAGGATGTACACTTCCCACTTCAGTAGAGACCTCTTAGGAATAAATATCTACTCTTTTAAGCTCTCTAAACAGGTTGTAAACATTTGTGATTTTCTTCTTTTGAATTAGTCTAATCCTTTCTGATAAATTGAGTTTCTGTGTTTTGCAGAGCTTTTGAAGACTAACCTAAGAGGCAGGAGTTTGAGGAATTAGAATATATTAAATTAAATGTGTTCAAATATTTCTTTCCTCTTGTGTGTTAAGTACTTTGCAAAAATAATTACTTTTATTCTCATTTGCTAGAGAAAAACTTTCCTCATGTATTTCATTATCCCTGAATAGAAATAAGCTCTCCTAAAATACCTCTCGTATCTTTTTGTCACATTATTTTTACTTTTAAAAATGGATACATTTGGATACATCATAACTTGGTAATTCCTCTTTTATGTTGTATTATTAATATCCTGATAATTAAGCATGGTATCATTGGTAGAGGTTGCAACTGTGATTGTGAAATTGCAAAGCACCTACAGGAAGGGATGGCTAGATTTCCAATAATACTATATTTGTCCTTTACTCTTACATATGAAAAAAACTTTGAATTTTGCTAGTTGCCACCATGTTTTGCGCTATTGACACACCCATGCCTTTCTAGCCCCATTTTTGCTTCAAAATAATACAATTAAATATCTATGCAAAGGGCTGAACTTTAAATAATTAATAGATTTTGATTTTCATTTTGCTTATGGTATATTTATGCTATATGATAATGCGTTCCAGGGTTTATATATTATTTAGAGGAATAACTGCAGAGTCTTCCTCCTTTACATAATTGTATATTTAACAATAAAAAGAAAATCATGATGTCATAATGCCTGTGGTTTCTCTGGTTTTCTTTGATATCAATTAAAAAATAAACTAGATTTTCTAATTCCCCAGTTCCTTGGGGATTCATTTAAAAAGCAACCTAAATTTTTACCTTCATGCAAAAACACTGCATTGTTTACAAGATGAATATTAAAATAATACAATTAGAATGAAAAGTGTTATCCTTTAGGGTTCCCTGGAGAAAGAGAGTAAGACAGACAGACACCCTGGGATATAGCGGGGAAAATGTAATCTGCGAAACTGATTTGATATTAATGCATTCTGCTAATCAAGTTTATTTTCTGTATTGACTGAAGTTAACATTAATCCTTTAATTTGCAAATACTACAGTTCTAAAAATTACATTTTCGAGTTGATCGCTGGTGGTTATGCTACGTGGTGTCACTGTAAGCTTGCTGCTGAACAGATTATTTACACGCACTCTAGAAGATGAAATTATCCCCAAAATATATCTTTCTTGCAAAATTAGTAGAAATGCTGGTTGCTATTAAACCTGATCAGCTGGTATCACAGCAGGGTCCTTGCGAAAAAATTACTTAATATCTCTTTGTTTACAGTCTTCACTGAAGTGAATGCAATTATTCAGTTACTAATCAGCTATAGATGTTAACTATTTCTGTTTTAAAAAATTGCTTTCTTTTTTTAAAGAAAAGGGAGGATTTTAGTTTTAAGCATCTAAGGGTTTACAAATGAGGGTGTTTCAATAAGTTGCATTTTTAACAAAACATATGCCACACGGAAGGTTTTACTTTAATTTTCCTAAGAATTTTACTTTGCATATATATCTAGAAAAGAAGTCTAATGAAGAGGTCATGTGCTGATTAAGCCCACAGGTGTTATTACACAAAGGAAATGTGATCAGCCTTCCATCTTCAGAAGGGGTAGCGTTGTATAGAATTAAAATTTTGGATTTCTTAATTAGCCACTGATTTATAAGACAATTTGGGGATAATTCATTTTGTGAATTATTGAGTACCTCAATTTCCCTTTTTGAGCGGCAATTAATCCTTAATGAGACCACTGTGGATTTAGTAAAATAGATTAGAACAAACTTAGATAAAAGCAGTGGCTAATCTATAAACTTCTATTATTGTTATAGAAAAAAATTACTCCAAATTGGAAATGGGCAAAATATGTAAGTATAATGCCCTTTGACATACATGTAGTGCCTGTTGATTTCAGGGGGAACCTTGCAACTATATATGACTAGGATTTGAGTCTGAGTCTCTTCAGTTGGCTCAACAATTTAGTTTTTTAGTTATATTTATGTTTCACTATATCCTTCAAATAGCTCCCAGAATGAATGTATTTCATGTCTTGAATCATTAGACCAGTCTTAAAATTGCTTTCTCTTTCTTTACATAAATATTCGTATGTAGCTGGTTGGCTAACAAGATCACTTGGCCATCCAAGTGCCTCTAATCCAAGGCCTATTAATTTTTTCAGCTCTGATGTATGACTTTAAACTGGAAAAGAATCTTTTAAAAAATACATGGCTCCCCAAGCATCACTGAGGAGCAGAAGGTAGCTGGATTGGTTATTATTTTGGGGTTTGGAAAAGCAGCTTAATGACATGCATATTATAAGTGATAAACCTGGTGAGTTTTAACTTCTCTCTCCAATACATTACTGAGCTGAACCTCAGCTCAGTTCTTATTTTGATGGAAGAAATAATTTGCGATTATTTTCTTGTGTTTATTTGAGTTACCAGAATTCTTGAATTAAAAAAAATTATAATTATGGCAACTCACTATTATATGGCAATTTTATAGTTATTTGTGTTATTATTTTTTGGTGGTGAGAAGGGGTATACATTTTTGCTCATACCAAATTCCTATACCCAGCACAATTTTCAGGGCATAGCGGATGTTCGAAAATATTTGTTGGGCCGTTGAATGTCAGCTGTCTCTGCATCCTTTCATTGCATTGTCATGCTCTTCTTCCTCTTCTTCCTCTTCTTCTTCTTCTTTTTTTTAATGTTTATTTCTCAGAGAGAGAGACAGAGAGAGAGACAGAGAAACAGAGTGCGAGCAGGAGAGGGGCAGAGAGAGAGGGAGACACAGAATCTGAAGCAGGCTCCAGGCTCCACACTGTCAGCACAGAGCCTGACATGGAGCTCGAACCCACGAACTATGAGATCATGACCTGAGGGAGCCACCCAGGCATCCCTTCCATGCTCTTTTTATACCTGCATAATTGTGTAAGCTCTGGGTGTCACGCTGGTATGCCCCACGTTCTACCCTGAAAAAATATCCTCTAAGGTCCAACCAGAAGGAAAACTGTCTATTTAAATCAGAGAGAATTGAGTACAAGGAAATGGTTACACAAGTGCCAGAAAAACTAAGAGAAAAAGAGGAAGGGGAGGCGATCTGGAGGTTAGCAGCAGCAAGAAGTTACACCCCTAGTTGGGAGAAACAAAAGGAGGAAGTAGTGTTACCACTGCTCAGGGCCTGGAGGCACCTGATAGAACCTGAAACCACGGAGGACCTGTCTGATGGACACTGATACCAAAGAGGTGATGCAGTCATTGCCAGGGAGGCACTGGTGGCATAGAAGGAAGGGAGAAATACTCTGGCTTCTTCCTTCCTTCTCCCGGCTAATCTCTCATCAGAAAACCCTACAGAATGCCCACTGACAATGGGAGCATAGGGAAAGCAGCCTGCACTACCTTCCCCACTCTCTACACCCCAAGAAGAGCAGAGAAGGGCAAGAGATGAAATCTGGGAACAAAAAGACCACAGTCTGATCCACTACAAAGGAAGATGCTTTAGGGATCATGCCAATTTTGGGCTTTGTCTCTCCTACTGACTTCTCCCTCCCTGACAGTTATTCTACCCCATTAACTTCTACCCCAGTTTCACTTTACCTGTGACCCTTCGCAAACATTCTTTGATCCTATGAGACCCTATGCCTTTGTGGGGCATTCTTTGATCCATAGGTGCCCCTATGCCTTCTTGGGCCACCTGACAACTCAAGATCAAGAAGCTGGCTCACTCTGCTTGCCCAGCCTAGTGGAGATGAATCCAGCCCAGTGGACCTTGTTCCAAAGTTCATCCACCAGCCTCCCAGCTGATCTCACACCAAAAGCTGGGGGGTGAACTACACAAGTTCAGAGTAGAGAGAACAATGTGATGTTGGTGACCTAGGCCAGTGTTCACGCTTTTAGTGATGTGATTAGGGCAGCTTCTGCATCCCTGCAATTCTGGGCTTACACTTTTCAATGACGATGTTTTCCTGTCACAATCGTTGGTCCTTTACACTTACTTTATGACACATCAATGAGAGTTTATATAGTGGAATAAGGACAAGCTACAACTTAAGATTTATTATTATTGTTATTCATAAAGTCTTTCACTAAGCATCTGCTTTGATCTCTATGATAACCTCATGCTGTTAAGGCAGAGTTTCTCATGTTTGGCACTAATGACGTTTTGAGATGGACAATTCTTTGTGGGTGGCTCCCCTGTGCATTGAGAACATTTAGTGGCATCCCTGGCCTCTACCTACTAGATGCCACTAGCAATCACCTCCCCCAAGTTTTGACAACCAAAAATGTCTCCAGATATTGCCACATGTACCTTGGGAGGTGGAAATCACCCCTGGTTAAGAACCACTGTGTTAAGGGGAGGATGGTTACTATGATCCCATTTTATGGATGAAGAAAATAAATAAGAGATATTAAGGGAGCATGCCAGGTCTTATGTATCAACTTATTTTTTTAGTTTTTGTGTGGACTATAAGTCAAATATCAGTGGGAAATTCTTGGGGGGAGAATTTGCTGTTCTGGGGCAAAGTTAAAATTGGTAGCCAAAATGTGAGAAGAAAAGGCACTAGTTACTATTTTGAAATTCATTTCTACGCCCTAGAAACTGAAGTGAGAATCTTGATTTTGGCAGTTGTGGAATATTATCCTAACAGCTTTATGTTGTAAGAAATTGAGTGCTAGATTATCAGGGACAGCCTCACAATTTGCTTAGCAGGAGAAATAGCCCAAGTAGTGGCTTTCCATCTGGCTTTGACTTAATGACTAAATTATTTTAATTTTCGCCTGCATTTGAAATCTTTGGTTTCTTCAAGAGAAGAACACCTTAATTTCCTTCATCACATCTGTCTGCTCACTAATATGCGTGTTTTCCTCTTTGTCAGCACTTGACTACCAGATGAAGTTTAGATAAATGGTCATCTGCTTACCTTACAGTTGTTTTATTATGGAGTTTGGATGGAAGAGTTATAGCAGATAGTCCCAAGGAGAAGAGGCTGCACTCTCTGTGGTTCGTTGAACCCATATGGATCAGAACAGCTGGAAGGATGGATTTGCTACCTGAGGCCAGCAATTGTGTAGCCAACCGTAATTCCCACTTGCTGACCCTCGCATTATGCATTGCAGTTGAGGGAATGTTGATCACTCCTTTCCATTTTGTGATGGATGGTGTTGTTTAAAACTGATGGTCTTATAAACCATCGGAGAGTTTCCACATCTCACAGATGTGAATGAGGCAGATAGTCAATAAATAATGCAATGTTTTCAAGGAACTTGTGCTGCTCTCCACCATGTGGGCTAAACTGTCCTGCTAACAAGCAACTGTGAAGGTAGCTTAGGCCTGAAATGGAAAGGCTTCTTGAAAAAAAAAATGGTTTCTGGCTAGTATAATTATAAGCAAATATGCTTTTTTCTAGGTCTGTGGTTTAAAATTGCTTTAGATGAGATATTTGACTCCGAGGTCAGCTCCTGAAAGCATCTGCCATTACCTAGAATGTTAATCTGTGGTTAGCAGAGTTGTAGCAAAGCTTGAGAAGACAGAGCCTTACTGATACAGATACACCCGTTCAGGCTGAGGTGATGGGTGCTAATTCATAAAAGGTGATTTTCTTCTATAGTGTAAGGTCAGGTGAGCCATCCACAAAGAGTTGTTTGGAAAGACCGTCATGGCCGACACCATTAAACTTTTACATCATCCACATAACTCCCCTGGCATTGAGTCTGTGCTCCTAAGCAACCTTTCAATTAGCATTTGGCTTTCCAAGTAGTTCCATCTTGAAGTGAAGTGTAGGGCAGACAAACCAATGGGAGCAGCCTAGTCATGTCCTCGTCAATATACATGACAGGCATATTTTTCATTATACAAATTAAGAAATTGGCATCGAGTTGAAAATGAATAAAATCAGTTAAGGAGTCTTCGTTCACATTCATAAAAAGATTGGATGTAGTCCCTGGATTCTAGCTCTGTTCCTTTCTATAGGAAGAAGTGAAATGAGGCACCAGAGTAGTCTTAGCACTGCATCAGGTGTTGTTTAACATAGTTTTCCAGTCGTTGTGTAGAATCTTCTTTATCCAAGCAGGTAATCAGTCTCCTCTGAGCAGAAGCTGCTCTTCCTACAATTTTTAAAATATGCTATAGTACATAGTGCAATACTGGGACACGCTACACATTCACCTAAAAATTATTACTGGTTTTCTGGCTTCTCTAATACGTTGAATGGATTAATTAAGTGAAGAGGCATTTGTAAAGGTGGAGAACAGTCTATTACGAGGACAGTGGAGTGCTACATAATGATAACTTGGTTGATTTACAGCATTATATACATTGGGCCACCTGTGTGAAATCCCCATTACCACGTAGTCCATGATGCCTTTTTCTAAAGGACATTTGTTGTGAGTTCCAGTATATGTGTGTGACTTAAAGAGCAATAGTACATACTACTGCTGTATTAGATTTATATAAAGGAAGGAAACTTCTAAATATATCAGGAGAGAGGGTCCTTGAAAGTACTGGCAATATACTTATTTTTTTATTATTATTTTTAATGTTTATTTATTTTTATGAGAGAGAGAGAGTGCGTGCGTGAGCAACTGGGGGAGGGGCAGAGAGAGGGAGACAGAACCTAAAGCAGACTCAATGCTCTGAGCTGTCAGTACAGAACTGGCAATATACATTTATGATCTGAACTCCTGTTATGATATTTGGCTACTACACTACTTTACTAAATACGAAGACTGGAACGGTGAAGAACTCTGCAAAAAAGGAGCTTTTGGAATAATTCTGTACCGGGTGCCAGCATGGATATCAGGTAGTTTAAAAACACTAGCACAGAGGGGCGCCTGGGCGGCTCAGTTAGTTGAGCATCTGACTTTAGCTCAGGTCATGATCTGCATGGTTTATGCATCGGGCTCTGTGCTGACAGCTTGGAGCCTGGAACCTGCTTTGGGTTCTGTATTTCCCTCTCTCCCTGGCCCTCCCCTGCTTGTGCTCTGTCTCTCTCTCAAAAAAAAAAAAAAAAAAATTAAAGTTTTTAAAAAAACACTGGGACAGAGAAAGCTGATTCAAATAGGAAATTTTCAAATAAAAATGACTAGTGGTTTAAATCTGTATTTAGCCCCATTTTTGCTGGTTGTTAATATATGGTAATAATTTAATATTGGAATCACTTTAGGTTGCTTTGAATCTTGGGGTGTTTATGTCTTTGCTTGGCTTTGAAATACTGTCTTAGTCTTTTTGGTAATCTCAGCTGTCACAGACAAGGGGCTCATTTGTATGTACTGCACCTGAATTTTTCACTGTACTACTTGGGTAATAACTCACTGTATCAGTCTCTTGTAGCTGCTTTAACAAACTTGGTGTCTTAAAACAACAGAAATTTGTTCTCTCCAAGTTCTAGAAGCCCTAAGTCTGAAATCAGTATCCCTTGGTTGAAATCAAGGTATCAGCTTGGCAGTGCTCCCTCCATAGGCTCAGGGAAGAATCTATTCATTGCTTTTCTCAGCTTCTCTTGGCTGCCGATTCCTTGCCTTGTGGCCATGTGCAAGCCTTGGCTGGGTCACATTGCCTCTTCTGTCGAATTTCCTTCTGCCATCTCTTTTAAGGATACATGTAATTGCCTTTAGGTCCCACCTATATAATCTAGGGTAATCTCCTCATCTCAAGATCTTTAATCATATCGGCCAAGTCCTTTTTGCCATATAAGGAGATATTTATAGATTCCAGGGATTAGGATATAGATATTTTTAGGGGGCAGTATTCAGCCGACACGAATTATTTATTACTTTGTATAGCTAGCGCTTTAGTTCAAAGTTCTTTTTCCTCAACACTTAGTAAGACATTTTTTCCTATTTTCTAGCATTTCGTGTTACGTATCAGAAGTCCAATGTCAGTTTAATTACCATTCTTTAGTAAGTAATCTTCTTGCTTTACTCAGTAACGAATTACTTACTAAGATTACTTAGTAAGTAATCTTACTTCTTTAGTAAGTAATCTTCAATACATACTAGAAGCTTAATAGGTTTTCCTTCTGTTCTCAGATGTCACACATTTCTCCAGTATTTGTCTATATATTATGGACCCCCACCTCCAGCATTTCTATAAAATATTTAGCATGTGTTTTCTATCTAATCACTTAGATATTTCTTCACTTCAGGAAAAAAATTCTCTTTAGTATTTCTTTATTTAATTCTCTCCATCTTCTCTCTTATCTCTTTTTAGAACTCAGATTTTAGATCTCAAATTATCACCTAATTTTCCTTTAAATTTTTTTATCCCTTTGTTATTTTTGCATTGTATTTTGCAAAAGTTCATCAGCTTTACATATTGAACTTTAGTTTCTGATATTCACCGCTTCCATTTGAATTAATTTTTATTTTGGCTTTCCTAATTTTTAATTTCTAGGAACTCTGGATGCTTCTTTTTAATAGTAGCCTGTAATAGTTTTATGGCTCTAATGTCTTGAATCTCTCTGAAGATTTTAACTATGCTTTTAAAAATTATTTTCTTTTTTCCTGCTTCAATCTACTTCCTTTCGTTGAAATATTATACCTAGGTAAGTTGGGTTTATTCTGCACTATCATAAAGCCATATGATAAGAACCTCTCTGTGACTACCATACTTAACTACACTAAGCTCTGCCCTTGGAGACATGTTCAGCCTCAGGTGATTGTAGTTGTCCAAATGCTCTAAAATATAGTGACTCTAAGATTACTCACAAAAAGAATGCATTAATAGGAGCAATTTTCAACTCACTGAGAGCTGATTTCCCCACTAGATTGTGAGCCTGTTGAAAGTCGATAATCACTTTTTATCCAGTGCTGTATCTAACTGTAGCACTTAGCACAGTTCTGGCCCCAAATTATTTCTTATCAATATTTATTAAATTAAAGAATGAACAAATATATGATAGTCCAAGTTTGGCATAGATTACCAGCTCATTTATATTGAAGGCAGAATTTAAAGAAAATAGTCCTTTGGGAAGAACACTTTATTACATACTTCATTGTTTATTGCTTCATACATAGTTGGACTGAAGTATAACTACAGGATATATCTTACAGAGGGTTTTCTGAACATTTGAGAATGGCCAGTCAGTAAAGAGCTCTTTCTCTGCCAATCCATTCTCTCAGAGATAAGAGGGAGGACAGGCTGCTTTAATGCCCATCACGTTTCCATGCCTATGTTGGAGCTGTTTCTTCTTCCACAAGGACCCCTCTCCCCTAAACCCCACTCCATCCACCTCCCACTCCTGCCCGCCTTCCCTGACTACTTCAAACCACATTGATCTCTCCCTTCTGAGCTACAATGGGACTTTTTATGTGTATCACACTATTTAGTACTTCAGTTTATTGAACAAATATTTATTTTCTCTGTACTTGGCTCTAAGCTATTTTCCAAAGGTGATACAAAGATGAAAAAACTCATGGTCCTGCTTTTAAAAAACCTTAGATCTGCTAGGGAATTTAGTATATAATAAATATCTCTAATAAAACTCATCAAGACAAGTAATATGGGACCAGTGAGATCATGTATGCGAATAGTTCAAGGTGGAGAGAAACAATATCGACCTAGCTTGGAAAGGTATGTGGCTTTGGCAATGGCCTTGGAAGTTGGGTAGGATTTTGTCAGAAGGTAATAGAGGGTCAGGGAGGAAAGAAGACAGAAAAAAGCAATCAGGTCTGAAGTGCTCAATTTAAGCCACAAAAGGCAGACAAAGAGTGGAAGACAATCACAGAAACAATGAACAAGTGTAACAAATAGAAAACAGTAACAAATATGGTATCTATTAATCCAGCTATATCAACAATCACTTTGAAATCAATGATGTATCAGTACTCACTTTGAATATCAATGGTTTAAATGTACAATTAAAAGAGATTGTCAGAATGATCAAAAAACAAGACCCAACGATACGTTATCTACAAGAAATCTACTTTAAATATAAGACATTTATAGATTAAATGGATGGAAAAAAATGTACCGTGCTAACACTAATCAAAAGAAATCAGGAGTGGCTACATTAATTTCAGACAGAGCAGACTTCAAAGCAAGGAAAGTTATCAGGGATAAAGAGGGGCATTACATACTGATAAGGTGGGAGTGTCAGTTCTTCAAGAAGACATAGCAATCTTTAACGTGTGTTTATCTAACAACAGAGCATCAAAATATGTGAGGCAAAGACTGACAGAACTGCAAGGAGAAATAGATGAATCCACTATTATAGCTGACACTTCACTCTTCTGTCATAAATGGTCAGATCCAATGGGCAGAGAATAATTAAGGATGTAGTTGAACTCAACAACATCATCAGTCAACTAGATGTAGTTGACAACTATAGACTACTTCATCCACCAACAGCAGAATACACATTCTTTTCAAGCTTACGTGGAACATTTACCAAGATAGTCCACATTCTGAGTCATAAAGCACAATTTAACAAATTTAAAAGAGTATAAATCATACAATGTCTGCTATCAGAGTATAATAGACTTAAACCAGAAATTTATAACAAAGATAACTGGAAAATTCCAAAATATATAGGGACTAAGCAACATACTTTTTTTTTTTTTTTGAGAGAGAGAGAGAGAGAGAAAGAGAGAATTCAAGCAAGTGTGTGTGTGTTGGGGCGGGGTGCAGAGAGAGAAGGAGAGAGAATCCCAAGCAGGCTCCACTCTGTCAGTGCACAGCCAGCCTAGTGTGGGGCTTGATCTCACAAACTGAGATCATGACCTGAGCTGAAATCAAGAGCTGGCCACTTAACCAACTGAGCCACCCAGGCCCCCCTAAACAACATACTTCTAAGTAACACATAGGTCAAAGAAGAAATCTTGATAAAATTTTTCCAGTATTTTGAACTAAATGAAAATGAACAAAACTTATTAAAATATGTGGGAGTCAGTGGAAGCAATGATTAGAAGAAAAATTATAGCGTTGAATGCATGAATTAGAAAAGAAGAAAGATATAAATCATCTAAACTTCCACCTTAGAAAACTATAAAAAGAAAGAAAATTAAATTCAAAGTAAGAAGAAGAAAAGAAATGATAAATAATAGAGTAGAAATCAATGAAACTGAAAAGAGAAAATTGATAGAGAAGATCAATAAAATCAAAAGCTGGGTTTTTTTTTCAAAGGTCAATAAAATTGATAAGCCTCTAGCCAGGGCAACTAAGAAAATGCAGAGAGGATGCAAATTATTGATATCTGAAATAAAAGAGGTATATCACAACATATACCATCATATTAAAAAGATAATAAAGGATACTGTGAGCACTCCATGCCTACAAATTTGATAACCTAGGTAAAATGGACCAATTCCTTGAAAGACACAATCTGCCAAAATTTATACAAGGAGAAACATACAATTTGAATATGCCTATATCTAATAAAGAAATTAAATATATGATTAATAACCTTCCAAAACAGAAAGCACCAGGCCCAGGTGGATGCACTGGTGAATTTTGTCTTCCCAATATTCTACAATCTTTTTTCAGAAGATAAAAGCAGAAGGATTACTTCCTGACTTATGCTATAGGCCGACATTATCCTAATACCAAAATCAGGCAAAGACATTACAAGAAAACACAACTACAGACCAGTATTTCTCATGAGCATAAATGTAAAAATTTTCAAGAACATATTGGTAACTCAAATCCAATAATGTGTAAAATGAATTGTACACTAGGACCCAAGTAGCAGAATTTACCCAAGTAGGCAAATCCGAGTAGTGGAATTTACCCAAGGAGGCAAATCCGGTTTAACGTTTGAAAACCAATGATGTATTCATTCTATCACATCAACAGGCTGAAGAAGAAAAATCACAGGATCATATCAATAGATGCGGGAAAAGCATTTGACAAAATTCAACACCGACTGATGGTAAAAACTCAGTAAACTAGGAATAGAGGGAAACTTCCTCAATTTGACAAAGAACATGAACAAAAAAAAATCTACAGCTAACATCATACTAATGGTAAGAAACTACAAGTTTTCCTACGAAGATCAGGAACAAGGCAAGGATGTCCCCTCTCACTATTCCTTTTCAACATTGTATTGGAAGTCCTGGCTGATGCAACAAGATGAAAAAAAAAAAAAAAAGAAATGAAAGGTATACTGATTGGGTAGGAAGAAATAAACCTATTGTTGTTTAGAGATGATAGGATTGTCTATGTAGAAAATCTGAAAGAATCAACAACAACAACAACAACAACAAACCTCCTGGAACTAATAAGTGGTCATAGCAAAGTTGCAGGATACAAGGTTAATTAGTATTCAGAAGTCAATCCCTTTCCTATGTAACAGTGATAAACAAATGGAATTTGAAATTAAAAGCACTATACTATTTACATTTGCACACCCCTAAATATGTATGTTTAGATATAAATCTAGCAAAATATATATAAGATCTAGATGAGGACACTTACAAAAATCTGATGAATGAAGTCAAAGGTGAACTGTATAAATGGGGAGATATTCCATGTTCTTGTTTGGAAATATTCAACACTGTCAAGATGCCACTTCTTCCCAGCTTGACCTACAGATTCAACATAAGCCCAGTCAAAATACTAGCAAGTTATTTTGTGGATATTGACAAACTGATTCTAAAGTTTATATGGAGAGGCAAAAGACCCAGAATAAGCAACACAATATTTAAGGAGAAGAGCATTTGCAGGACTGACACATCCAACTTCAACACTTACTATAAAACTACTCTACTTAAGGCATTGTGGTACTGGTGAAAGAGTAGACAAACAGACCAATGGAATGGAATAGAGAGCCCACCAACAGACCCACAAATATAGTCAGCTGATCTTGGGTTAAGGAGGAAAGGCAGCACAATGAAAAAAACCATTTTTTCAATACATGGTGCTGGAATAATTAGACTTCCACATGCAAAAAAAAAAAAAAATTTAGACACAGACTTTCCACTGTTCACAAAAATTAAGTCAAAATGGATCACAGAGCTAAATGCAAAGTGCAAAAAATTTAAACTCCTAGAAGATAGCATGGAAGGCAAGGCAATCTAGATGACCTTGGGTTTGGTGATGACTTTTTTGATGCAACATCAAAGACGTGATCTATGAAAGAAAAAATAAGTAAGCTGTATGCCATTAAAATGAAAAATTTTTGCTCTGTGAAAAACAATTTCAAGAGGATAAAAACATAAGCCACAGACTGGGAAAAAATATTTACAAAAGATGTATATGTTAAAGAACTGTTATCGAAATATACAAAGTCCTAAAACTCAACAATAAGAAAACAAACAACCGAGTTAAAAATGAACCAAGAGGGGTGCCTGGATGGCTGGGTCCGTCAGGTATCTTACTTTAGCTCAGGTCAGGATCTCACAGTTTGTGAGTCAGAGCCCTGCATCAGGCTCTCTGCTGTCAGCACGGAGCCCACTTCAGATCATCTGTCCCCTTCTCTCTTTGCCCCTCTCCTGCTCATGCTTTTGTCTATCAAAAATAAATAAACATCCAAAAAATAAAAAGAGAACCAAGACCTTAAAATCTTTTATCAAAAAAGATACACATTTATCAGCACGGCCAAAACTCAGAACACTGACATGGAGAGAGGATGTGGAACAACACGAACTCTCATTCATTGCCGGTGGGATGCAGAATGGTATATACTACTTTGGAAGGCAGTTTGACATTTAAAAACAACAACAACTAAACATACTATTACCATACAATCCAGCAGTCCTATTCCTTGGTATTTACTGAAAGGAATTGAAAACATGTCCACACACACACACAAACCTGCACACAGATGTTTATAACAACTTTATTCATAATTGTCAAAACTTGGAAACAACAATGATGTCCTTCAGCAGGTGAATGGTAGTACATCCAGACAATAGAATGTTATTCAGTTCTAAAAATAAATGAGTTATCAAGCCATGAAAAGACATAGAGGAAGCTTAAATGCATATTATTAAGTGAAAGAAGCCAATCTGAAAGGGCTATGTACTATATGATTCCAATTATATATCATTCTGAAAAAGGTAAAACTGTGGAGACAATAGAAATATCAGTGGCTGCCTTGGGTTGAGTGGAGAGAGGGCGCAGAGATTGTTTAAGGCAGTGAAAATACTCTGATGCTATAATCATAGATACATATCATCATGCATTTGCCCAAAGTTTAGAATGTACAGCGTCAAGAGTGATCCTTAGTGTGAAATATGGACTTTGAGTGATTATTATGTGTCAGTGTTAGTTCATCGGTTGTAACAAATGTACCATGCTAGTGATGTGTGTTGCTAATAGGAGAGGTGTGCATGTGTGGAGAAGGGGATATATGGGAAATCTGTGTGCCTTCCTCTCGATTTTACTGTGAACCTAAAGCTGATCTAAAAATGTCTTTAATAAAAAATTCGTGAAGAGAAGCAGTCATGTGAGCAAAGATATGGAGTCAAGAAAACTGGGGCTTTTTTTTTTTTTACATTTATTTATTTTTGATAGAGTGAGACAGAGTGCGAGTGGGGCAGGGACAGAGAGAGAGGGAGACACGGAATCCGAAGCAGGCTCCAGGCTCCGAGCTGTCAGCACAGAGCTGGACATGGGGCTCGAACCCATGAACCATGAGATCATGACCCGAGGTGAAGTTGGACACTCAACCAACTGAGCCACCCAGGCACCCTGAAGACAACTGGGGCATTTTAACAGAACTGAGAATTTGGCTAGTTTCTGAGCACAGGTAGAATCTGATGCTCAGACAACAGAGTTTCTGCGTGGCAGCAATAGGGTGGGTGGAGCAGAGGAGTTTGATAGATTCTTTTGGGGACTTGAACTCTCAAGTTTATCGCAGTTCCTTGTAAACTTCCCACTTCACACATCTATCTAACTGGTCCCATGCATGTGGTCCCATGAATGTGGTAGATAAGAAAGAATAATTTTAAATGTGTTTGGACTGCCTCTCTAAGACTTTGGAGGATTTTGATTGTCCTGATAAGGCATTGGTGTTCTATTTTTTAAGTGTTTCTCTACACATACCGCCCTGAAGGCTACAAATGCTATCATGATTTTGAAATTATAGCACAGCAGCAAGGAGCTGTTCCTGGATTTCCAGAGCATAGGTGAGCAGACTGGAGGTTGAGCTTAAAACTTTGCCCCATTGAGCTACAATCATTGAGATAAATAGGAAGTGCCTTCCATCAGACAATAAGCAGCTTAGGCACTAAGTATAAATGTATCTTACACTTACCTTGGATCTTCCATAATTCCAGCAGATTTCTATACTTGGTCCCTAACCCACAACCTTGCTAAGGGCTCTGTCTCACAACTGTGAGATCATGACCTGAGCTGAAATCAAGAGTTGGATGCTCAACTGACTGAGCCATGTAGGCACTCCTGATTTGTTTTCTTATATCATTGTTTTCTCTCTCAAATTTGGAAGTTATGGTACTTCTTACTGGTTGTCCTCAAAATCTTATTATGCATCTTAAAGTATGAAGTTAATATTTTAACCACTTTCCAGAATAATACAAGAATACTTTTTGATCAATCTACTTCAGTTCAGCTGATGTGATATTGTTACTCAGAAGTATGGATGCTTTTTAAAGCTCATTAGACATTATTATGTTTATATGGATAAATAATTACACAGTTTACCAATTTCTTTGATCATTTTTCCGACTTACATCTCAGACTTTTCCTCTGACATTATTTTCCTTCTTTCTAAAGAACATCTTTTAGGGGCGCCTGGGTGGCTGAGTTGGTGAGTGTCCAACGTCGCCTCACCTCATGATCTCATAATTCATGGATTCGAGCTCTGCGTTGAGCTCTATGCTTACAGCTCAGAGCTTGGAACCTGCTTCAGATTCTGTGTCTCCCTCTCTCTCTGCCCCTGCCTTGCTTGCACTCTACCTCTCTCTTAAAGATAGATGAACATTAAGAAATTTAAAAAAAAAAATAAATAAATAAGGAAAATCTTTCAGAAATTCCTTTTAGTGAAAGCTTGTCAATGATAAATTCTCCATTTCTGTTTCTGTTTTTAAAATCAGAAAATATGCTCAATTTACTCTCACTCTTTTTTTAAAATAAAGTTTATTTATTTTGAGAGAGAGAGAGCATGCAAGCAGGGGAGAGGCAGAGAGAGAGGGAGAGAGAGAATCCCAAGCACTGGCAGCACAGAGCCTAATTCAGGGTTTGAACTCAGAAACCATGAGATCATGACCTGCACCAAAGTCATACACTTAACTGACTGAGCCATCCAGGTGCCCCTAATTTGTTCTCATTCTTTTTTTTTTTTTTTAATTTTAATGTTTATTTATTTTTGAGAGAGAGAGAGAGACAGAGTACAAGTGGGAGAGGGGCAGAGAGAGAGGTGGGGGGAGACACAGAATCCGAAGCAGGCCCCAGGCTCTGGACTGTCAGCACAGAGCCTGACGCGGGGCTCGAACTCACAGACCGCGAGATCATGACCTGAGCCAAAGTCGGTCTCTCATCCGACTGAGCCACCCAGGCGCCCCTGTTCTCATTCTTAAAAGAAAATACTTTTAAAACTTAGAAAGATAGCTTTGCTGGGATGATTGCAGGCTGACATTTATTTTTTGTTCAGCTCTTTGAAAATAGTTCACCATCTCCTGGCTTCCGTTGTTGCTATGTATCTAATTATTATTCTGTGGATATGCTCTGTCTTTTCTCTCTGGCTGCTTGTAAGATATTTTTGTTTTGTTTTGTCTTAAGTGCTTGGCAGTTTTGCCACGATATGTATAGGATTTATTGAGTATTATTAATCTGTTTGGTAGTAGCTGTGCTTCTTGTATCTACAGATTTATATCTTTCATCCATTCTGTGATATTCTCAACTGTTATCTCTATTGTGCTTTTCCATTCTAATTCTGCCCTTCTGTAACTTTGATTATATATACATCAGATTTCTTCTTTTCAGTTGTCACTTCTCTTCAGTTCTATTAATATTGTCCATCTCCTTGTCTCTGTGTTGCATTCCGAGTAATTCCCATTAATCTATATTCTAGTATACTAATCCTGTGTTAATCTATGTTTGGTATACTGTTTAATCCTGAATTCGTTTTTTCTTTAGATGTTTATGTATTATTATTTTTTAAACATATGTATGCCTTTTGTTTTTAAAAAATTTTTTAATATTTATTTATTTTTGTGAGAGAGAAAAAGAGAGACAGAACATGAGTGGGGGAGAGGGAGAGGGAGAGAGAGAGACACACACACAGAATCTGAAGCAGGCTCTAGGCTCTGAGCTGTCAGCACAGAGCTTGATGCAGGGCTGGAACTCATGAACCACAAGATGATGGCCTGAGCAGAAGTCGGATGCTTACTGGACTGAGCCACCCAGACACCCCTAAATGTTTATTTTAAAAATCAACTTTATTGAGGTATAATTTGCATAAGAATATACGGGCAGTAAGTATACAGCTTGTTTTTTTTTTAATTTATTTATTTTTGAGAGAGAGCAGGACAGTGGCAGAGAGAGAGAGAGAGAGAGAGAGAGAGAGAGAGAGAGATTGAATCCTGGAGCCACCAGGTGTCCCTATAGCTTGGTTTTGACACACTCTCCTGTGCAATCATGGCCAAAAATAAGACTATTAAGCATTTTCTTAACCACAAAAATTCCCTTTCTCATTTGTTCTTTTTTATCTCCTCCTCCAGCCTTGACCTCTGGCAACTACTTACTTGTTTTCTAGAACAATACTTTAGCTATTCTTATTCTCAGATTTTATATAAATGGAATCATATAGTATGTATAATGTAGTATGTTGAGTTTCTTTCACTCAGCACAATGTGCTTGAGATTCATGCATGTTGTTGTGTGTATCAGTAGGTCCTAACCATTTAATTTCTGAGTAGTGTTCTATTCAATGGATATACCACAAATTGGTAGCCCATTTTCCTATTGATGGATATTTGGAATGCTTACAAATATTTGGCTCTTGTGAATGAAGCAGTTACAGAATAGCTGTGTACAAGTCTATGTGTGGACATATGTTTTTATTTCTCTTGGGTGAATACCTAGAAGTAGGATTGTAGGATTGCATGATAAATACATGTGTAACTTTAAAAGCATATGCCAAACATTTTTCTAATGTAGCTGTACATATTAATTCCTATTAGCAATGTATAAAAATTCTTGTTGTACCATGTCCTTACCAACACTTGTTATGGTTAATCTTTCTCATTTTAACCATTGTGACAACTATATGGTGATATCTCCTGGTTTTAGTTTGCATTTCCCCTAATGAATAATAATGTAAGGAATATTTTTGTGTGTTTAATGACTCTTTACATATCTTTGGTGAAATGTCTGTTCAGATCTTTTGACCATTTTTAAAATTGGGTTATTTATATTTTTATTGTTGAGTTATAAGAGTTCTCTATATATTCTGGAGAGTATTTCTTTATCAGATAAGTATATGGTATATGATTTGAGATTAAGATTCAGGGTCAGAATTTTTTTTCTTTTTCTTTTTCTTTTTTTCTTTTTTGGCATGTACATATCCAGTTGTTTCAGCACTGGTTTTTGATGAGACTGTCTTTTCTACATTGACATCTTTGTTGAAAATCAACTTACCTCATATACCTAGGTTTATCTGTGAACTCTATTCAGTTCCATTGAAGTGTAAAACCATCTTTGTAGAAGTGCTACCCTATTTTGATTAATGCATTTTTATAGTAATAATAAGTTTTGAAATCAGTGTAAATCCTTAACTTTTATCTTCTTCTTCAAAAAATTTTTGGCTATTTTAGGTCGTTTGAATTTCCATATTAATTTTAGAGTAAGTTGTCAATTTCTACAAAATCACCTGCTCAGATTTATATTGACATTGCGTTGACTCTATAGATCAATTCAGGGATAATTAATATCTTTTCAATACTGAACCTTCCCATTCATGAACTTAGTATATCTCTCCTTTTCTTTAGGTCTTCTTTAATTTCTGTCAGAAATGTTTTGTAGTTTTCAACAAGCAAATCTTGCACATATTTTGCTAAACTTATCTCTTGTGTTTAATGGTTTTTTTTTTTTTTATGCCAAAGGAAATGGCATATTTTGGAAATTCTCAATTCCCAATTGTTTATAGCTGGTATAAAAAAGTAACAATTTTTCCATATTGACCTTGTATCCTATGACCTTGAAAAACTCCATTGTTAGTTGTACTAACATTTTTTATAGTGTTATGTGACTAATGCTGCATAACAAGTTAGCCCCAGACTTAAATGGCTTAACAAAATAACATCTGTTGTATTACAGTTTTTGTGGGCTGAGAGTCTGGATGTGGCTAGACTGTACCCTTCCAGCTCAAAATCTCTCACAAGGCTGAAATCAAGGTGATGGCCATGGCTGCCATCATTTCAAGGCTTGAATAGAGAAGAATCTGCCAGTACAATGTTGAACAGAAGTGGTGAGAATACACATCCTTGAATTCTCTCTGATTTTAAGGTTTAGTATGATGTTAAAAGTAGAATTTTTGGTAGATGCCCTTAAGAACTGGAGGTTTGATTAAATATGTTGGGAAGCTAAATATTAAGAATAAAAATTTTAAAAGGCATCTTTTTACGCAAAACTAAAATAAAGATTGACTATTTTTCTAAAACCTATGAGGTCTGTTATGTTTAGGAATTGAGAATTTTCAGTTTTAAATGATAATTTATTTTATATATTTATTACTTAAAAAATCCTTGAGGGATGGGCAATACCTCATAATCAAGGGCATAATTATTTCTGCAGCAAAACATGAGTGTTTACCTGTGATAAATAAAATCTTTTATAGAATCATGTCAGTTCAAGTCAGGTTTTCCATCAACTGAGCTCCAATCAGATAAAGTTTTCCTATTAAAGGAATATTGATAAAATTGTTCATAGGCTTTTAAAATTTATTTTAGAAATGTAGGTAAGAGGTGAGGGCCTGTAATAGACAATAATAATAAACAGATAGGAGGGGGAACATTTGATTAGAAGTCAAAGCATGCTAAAAGCTTTGCTTATGCTTTGGTAGAAAAAATAATTCTAAAGCACCCAACGTGAGAGGCACAGTGACAAGGAAGTCTCAATTGAAATACAGATCTCCCTCAACTTACAGTGGAGTTATGTCCCAATAAACCCATCATAAATGGAAAATATTGTCAAAATGACAAACAGAATGGTTGTATGGATACAGAATGCTTTTAGGTATATTGATTTAAAAAAAATTTTTTTTAATGTCTATTTTTTTTGAGAGAGAGACAGACTGTGAGCAGGGGAGGGGCAGAGAGAGAGGGAGACACAGGGCCTGAAGCAGGATCCAGGCTCTGCTGTCAGCACAGAGCCCAATGTAGGGTTTGAACTCACAAACTGTGAGATTATGACTTGAGCCGACGTTGGACGCTTCACCAACTGAGCCACCCAGGCGCCCCTGTATATTGATTTTTTTTAAGTTTTATTTATTCATTTTTTATTTTTGAGAGAGAGAGTGCAGGTGGGGGAAGAGAGAGAGAGAGAATCTTAAGCAGGTTCCATGCTTAGCACAGAGCCCGAGGCAGGAATTGATCCCATGACCCTGAGATTAAGATCTGACCTGAAATCAAGAGCCAAACTCTCAACTGACTGAGCCACCCAGGTGCCCCTAAAACTTTTTATTTAAATTCCAGTTAGTTAACATACAGTGTAATACTAGGTTCAGGTGTATAATTTAGTGATTCAACACTTCCACACATTGCCTGGTGCTCATCACAAGTGCCTTCCTTAATCTTTATCACATCATCATCCCTCCACCTATCCCCTCTGGTACCCATCAGTTCTCTATATTTAAGAGTGTTTCTTGGTTTGCCTCTCCCCCTTCAATCTCTCTCTCTCTCTCTCTCTCTCTCTCTCTCTCTCTCTCTCTTTTTTTCCCTTTTCTTGTTTGTTGTATTTCTAAAATTCCACGTATGAGTGAAATCATACGTGTTTGTCTTTCTCTGACTTATTTCACTTAGCATTATACTATGGAGATCCATCCACATCGTTGCAAATGGTATATTGGTGGTTTACCCTCATGATCATGTGGGTAACTGAGAGCTGTGGCTAGTTGCTGTTGCTGAGCCTCAAGAGTATCATACCGAATACTGCTAACTCCAGAAAAGATCAAAATTCAAAATTGGAAGTGTGGTTTTTCCTGCATGCATATCACTTTCACACCATCATAAAATTTAAAAATCATATGTTGAACCGTTGTAAGTTGCGGATTGTCTGTAGAGAGTTGTCTTAACTGATTGACATTGCATTATTTTACTTTTTCAGATTTGTGAAAACATGCAACTACATGAACACATTACTAAGGCCCCTTGTAAGGCCTTGGGAAGTTTGTACAAGTGACAGGTCCTGAAGCTTAGACTTTATTAACTCCATAGTAAATCTGACTCTGTGCACAAGAAAACAAAATTGTTAAACTAATGACCCAGAATCTGACTCTTATCTGCCTCCCTCCCTCAATAACTATCTATATCCTTAAGTAAAAACTCTTCAGCGAACTTTATATATTCATATATACATGTGGTTGTGCACCTTGCTTTTCTTCACTCAAATTATGTTGAGCATACTTTGCTCTCTATTTTATTCTTTTAATGGCTGTATAGAATTTCGTTATATGAACATACCCTAATTTAACCTAACTCCTATTTGATGGTCATTTAAATCATTTATAATACTTTGTTCTTTCTAATAGTACTGCATGTAATGAATACTTTTGTAAATATATCTGCACACACATTTATTTCTATGAGAGAAATACCTAAAAGAGACTGCTATGTCAAATAGAATATATGTTTACATTTTTGATAGATTTCTCTAAATTGACTTTCCTGAAAGTTTATATAGATGAACACCTTATTAAGAGTGTATCACTGTGTCACTTTGCTTACTCCTGGTTTACACTGGGTATGATCCTTCTGTGTAATCTTCACATCTGATGTGGAATCAGATACAGATATGGTATCTGTAATGATACCTCGTTGGTTTGATTTGTATTGCTTTTCTCATTAATGAGATTGAACATATTTATGTTTTAATAGCCATTTCCTCTGTCATTGGCTGTTCTGTGTTTTGTTTGCCAGTTCTGATATAGAGGTACTGATCATTTGTATTGATTTGTAAAAGACCTTATTATTGCTATTGATATTTTTCTCTTGTCTTGCATTTTGCAAACATTTTCCCCAGTTCATTCCCTTTGATCCCAGATAGACCTGGAAATAAGGTTTGACTTTACCGTCCTAGCTTTGTGATCCTGGTGAAGCAGCTTAAGCCTTAGTTTCTTCACGTGCTATAAGAGGACAGTATCTGCATGATGGTTAGTTTTGTATGTCAACTTGACTGCGCCACAGAGTGCCCAGACATTTGGTCAAATATTATTCTGGATGTGTATGTGAAAGTATTTCTGGGTGAGACTAACATTTGAATGGATAGACTGAGTAAAGCAGATTGCCCTCCCTACTGTCAGTGGGCCTTATCCAATTAGTTGAAGACTTAAATTTGAACAAAAAGGTTGAGTAAGAGGGAACCTCCCTGCCTTGCTGTTGAGCCGGGATGTGGGTCTTTTCTGGCCTTCAGACATGAGCTGAAACAGCAGCTCTTCTTGCGTTTCAAGCCTGCTGGCCTTTGGACTGCAGCTTCCATAATTGACTGTCCTGGTTCTCAGGCCTTCAGACTGGGACTGGAACTACACTTCAGCTCTCCTGGGTCTTCAGCTCGCATAATCACTTGAGCCAATTCCTTGTAATGAATTCCTTTATCATACAGGCAATTGTGCACAGGTATGTACACACACACACACACACACCTTATTGGTTTTGTCTTTTTGGAGAACCCTGACTAATAAAATTAGCTATCTTACAGTTATCTTATAATTATCTTTCTTTTGGGAAGAAAGGAGTCAATTAAGTTAGTTTCTGTTACAAAGTAAGTATTGAATAAAGGTTAGGTAAAGTTAACTTTATTTGAATTATTTTTTTTGCTCTTCATAAATTTTACATAGTCAAATATATTAATCCTTTCCTTTATGACTTTGTTAAAAATTTAAAAAAAATTTTCCAGGGCGCCTGGTGGCTCAGTCGGGTACGTGTCCAACTTTGGCTCAGGTCATGATCATGCGGTTCTAGAGTTCGAGCCCCATGTCGGGCTTATGCTGACAGTTCAGAGCCTGGAGCCTGTTTCAGATTCTGTGTCTCCCTCTCTTTCTCTCTGCCCCTTCTCTGCTCACGCTCTGTCTCTGTCTGTCTCTCAAAAATAATAAACATTAAAAAAAATTTTTTTAATTTCCTAGTATTTGTCAAATGCTTGTACTTTTTATGTTTAAAAAGTTAATCCATCTGGAAATTTATATTTACATATGTCTACCTTTGGATTTATTTATTTATTTACTTATCTAAAATTTTTTTAAACATTTTATTTATTATTTTTGAGAGAGACAGAGACAGAGTGCAAGCGGGGGAGGGGCAGGGAGAGAGGGAGTCACAGAATCTGAAGCAGGCTCCAGGCTCTGAGCTGTCAGCACAGAGCCCGATGCGAGGCTCGAAGTCATGAACTGTGAGATCATGACTTGAGCCAAAGTCAGACGCTTAACCGATGGAGCCACCCAGGTGCCCCATTTTATTTATTTATTTTTAAGTGTTTTTATTTACTTTTGAGAGAGCACAAGATGGGGAGGGGCAGAGAGAGAGGGAGACACAGAATCCAAAGCAGGCTCCAGACTCTGAGCTGTCAGCACAGAGCCTGATATGGGGCTGGAACCCACAAACCACGAGATCATGACCTGAGCCAAAGTCAGACGTTTAACTGACTGAGCCACCCAGGTGCCCCTACCTTTGAATTTAACATTTTCCTGCAAATGGAAAGCCAGTGCATGCTATTTATTGAATAATCTATTCTTTCAGTGTTCTCTAAAAGCACCATTGTCAAGAGTCTTTTAGGTCAAGGGAAAAACATTTTTTTTTAAAGGAAAAACATTTCTGTTATATCAGGATGATAAATTGTGTATCTGTATATCCACACAGAATACTCCGAATAAGCTGTTTCATGCTTCTTGTCCTGACAGTCTAGAAGGAAAGAAAACAAAGAGATGTTAATATTTTTCTTGTTCACACACGTGCTTATATAACACACAAGATGTTAAACCTGATTGGTGTCTTAAAAGCCACTCAGTAGTTAAACAGAATCCAGGCAAACAAAGACGGTATAAAGATACTGATTTTGTGTCATAAGAATGTGGGTAGAACTTCGAAGCTTTAAATAATGCTGCCAGTGCACTTTCTGGTGTTATCAGGCAAAACCGGAGAACACGCCGTAATGATGTGAGAACTCGTTTCTCTGAGGTCAGTGGTGTGTGCTTAACCTTTAGGCTCTTGCATGGCAGCTGCCCCAGCGGTTTGGGAGTGGAGGCCAACATGATGGGGCATTTAGGGCAGTGATGACTTGATCCCCATGCTTGCTGCTCTTACCCAGAAATGGTGAGCAGATCCAAAGCAGCAGCTGCCCTCTGCGCTCTTCTGAGCTGCCCACTTCCGTCTCTCATTTCAGGCTTCACCTCCTGAGGCAGAAGAAGCGCTGCTGTCTTTGGAAAACAGGACTTCTCACTTCACTGGGAGAAAAAAATTGTTTGTTCTTAGTTTAGTTTTTAATGCCTTAAACAACCTCCAAGAGGCAAGCACAAAGTCTAGATGACTCTAGATCAAGACTGCTTTTGTTTTTATTTGTCACTCTGCAGAAGTTTCCACCTCGTGCATTTAGTGTTTTCCAAAGTCTTTCTGAAAAGTGCTAGTGCTGTGAGACTCTGTGAGGAAGGAGGGAAAGAGGGAGGGAAGAGGGGTGAGAGAAAGGAAAGGAGAGACAGAGCGAAGTTAAGGTAGATCATGTCTGGGGCAGGGGATAGAGCTCACAGTGCACATGAACAATTAACGTTCAGCTCCGTCTGTTGAGAAATGTGTTTTATTTAAAACCTAGAACTTGCTATTCATATTTGATCCCACAGCCCATTAAAAAAATTTTTTTAACGTTTATTTATTTTTGAGACAGAGAGAGACAGAGCATGAACAGGAGAGGGTCAGAGGGAGAGGGAGACAGAGAATCTGAAGCAGGCTCCAGGCTACGAGCTGTCAGCACGGAGCCTGACGTGGGGCTCGAATTCAAGGACCGTGAGATCATGACCTGAGCTGAAGTCAGACACTCAACTGACTGAGCCACCCAGGCGCCTCCCCCCCCCCCCCCGCTACAGCCCATTTTTTAAAATTACATAATATATCTTCTATTTGGTAAATGCTACCTTAAAATTGTGTATAAAACAAAACTTTGCCTGTTGAATGCTGTTTACCATTAACTTTTTTTTGGTAAAGATTTTATTTTTAAGTAATCTCTACACCCAACATGGGCTCAAACTCACAACCCCATGATCAAGAGTCACATGTTCTACCGAGTAAGCCAGCCAGGCATCCCTACCATTAATTTCTAATACAAGCCAGCAGGTGACTTCTTATGGAAGGAAAAAAATTGACCATAAGACATAATCGAAGTATCAGGGAGGAATTCCAACTCTCATATCAAAGCTTGATATTCAACCTGTGTCAATGTGCACTTAATACTGCCCTGTGTATGTTTAAAAGAAGTCGGTCAAGCAGAGGAAGTATAGAACTATGGAGTGGATCAGAATGTAACAAAGGCATAGAATAGCTCCTCCTTTCCCACATGAGCAGACCAAGGCCTAGAAGGGCTAATGAGGTGGGCAAAAAGCCACAAACGGATTTGTGTTGGTGTCTGGACCCTGTCTTGGTTTTCCTGCATTTGTCTCTGGTTTTGTCCTTCTCTGTATGATAGCATAATTCTTTTCTTTGATATTTTATTTTTGAGAGAGCATGAGTGGGGGAGGGGCAGAGAGGGAAGGGAACAGGGGATCCAAAGTGGGCTCTGTGCTGACAGCAGTGAGCCCCATGCGGGGCTCAAGCCCACGAACTGTGGAATCATGACCTGAGTCAAAGTCAGAGATCATGACCTGAACCCAAGTCGGACACTCAACAAACTGAGCCATCCAGGCACCTCATATGATAGCATAATTCATAAACTGGAGTCTACCACAGGTATGGGCCACACCACTCACAAGGATGTTTACCGACAGTGTCTCTTTGAGAGGCTTTCCCTGGAAAGTGAGGAGAAACAAATCCCCGCACCTGTGGAAGCCATGAGATCTGATGAACTGAGACGAAACCTTCTGACCTCCCCAGGCTAGTATTACCTGACAGACAGTGACTGATTCCCAGGGGGTGATGAGTTCCTGAGCCCAAAAGGACCACATCTGATGAGCACAACTATGTTGAGAGATTTCTTGATTCTGAATTATCTTTGCATTTCTGAAGTAATCCCTACTTGGTCATAGAGCATTGTTATTTTGACACAGTGCTTGATTCTCTTTGCTAATACGTGATTTAAATTTTTGCATTTAAATTTCTAAATGAGATCAGGCTATAGTTTTCTATTTTTATCAGGTCTTGATATTAAGGTTGTGTTGGAATCATAAAATGAATTCGGGCACTTTCCAACTTTTTATTACGGTCTGAATATTTTGAATTATAAAGGAATTATCTCTTCCTTAACGGTGATACAGAACTCAGCTGTGAAACTCTTAGTTCTGGTTCTTTAAAAATGATAGATCTTCAATCATTTTTACAATGTATTCTGTGATAACTAGTCTGTTCAAATTTCGTCCTGTTTTGTAGATCAATTTCTTTTATAAACTTTTTAAAAACAGCTTTATTGAGATATAATTTCCATGTCACAAAATTCAATTACTTTTAGTAATGTGCCATGTTTTAAGGATACAATTCTATGACATTTAGTAATGTAGATCAATTTTAGTAATTTGTGTTTTTCTGGGAAATATCCATTTCCTCCAGGTTTTTAACTACTGCCATAGAATCGCTCATAATATTTTATTATAATTATACACTTATGGAAATGTTGGCTTTTCAAATGAACATGCCAATGTGAGAGAAAAGAGAAGGACACGGAGATAGTGCCAGAGACATAAATAAACTGGTGGGAACACATTTACTGAAACAAGTGAACAGTATGTAAGTCAGGAGCTTCAAGGGCCGTCTTTTATGTCCCTCATTAGAAGGGCTTTCTAGTTGCTCATCTATCCTGGATGCTCAGAGTTCCCCGGGTCAGAGCCAGGACTGAGAACTGTCAGACCTGGTAGGCAGAACCACAACATCTGGCACTTTCCCTTTCTTTGTGGTTTTTTAAGTTGGCCACTTCCTTCAATTAAGAATTCTCATAATAACACCAGTGCGTTTTACCACTTGTGTGGGGAAATTTCATTGTGGTCGCAACCATATGTCAACTTTCAACCTCAAGAATGCACCATGCTGAATCCTTCACATTAAAATTAAAGGTGGATATAAAATGCTTAATACCACTAAATTGAGGGGGACTTGGGTGGCTCAGTCCGTTGAGGGTCCGACTCTTGATTTCAGCTCAGGTCGTGATCCCAGGGTTGTAGGATGGAGCCCCACATCAGGCTCTGCACTGAGTGAGGAGCCTGCTTGGGATTCTCTCTCTCTCTGTCTTTCTCATCCTCCCCTTGGTCTCTCTTCCCTGCTCACACCCTCTCTGTCTAAAACAAAAACAAAAACTAAATAAATAAATTTTAAAAACTCCACTAAATTGAAGAATGATAATTTATTTGGGTATGTTTGATAAAATGTAAGATGAACCAAAGCCAAATGTGAATTTATGCCCTATTTTAAAAATCGGTTTTATAGAGGTATAATTTACATACGGTAAAATTCACTCTTTTGAGGTATACGGTTCAGTGAGTTTTCATAAATGTATTTAGTCCTGTTACCATCAAAATCAAGATACAGTATATTTCTGTCATCTCCAAATTTTCCCTTGGACCCCTTTCTGGTTAATTAATCCTTTCTCACAGCTCCCAGTCCCCAGAAATTACTGATTTGATTTCTGTACCTATAGTTTTGCCTTTTTAAGATTATTATGTAAATAGAATCATACAGTGTGAAATATTTTGTGTCTGGCACCTTTCAGTTAGAGTATTTCTGAGATTCATTCATGTTGTTGCATGCATCAGTTCCTCTTACTGCTGAGTACTATTCTACTGTATTGATGTACCATAATTTACTTATCCGTTGACCATTTTAAAAAATATTTGAGGCGTTTCCGTTTATGGAAATTCTGTATAAAACTGCTGAAAACATTAACATACAAGTTTTTGTGTGGACATATGTTTGCATTTCTCTTAAGTAAATATCTGGGAATGGGATTGCTAAATTGTATGGTCATGTGTCTTTCACTTTATAAGAAACTGCCAACGAATTTCCAAAGTGACTGTGCCATTTTGCCTTCCCGCCAGTAATGGAACAGGGTCAGAGCTGTTCCATCTCCTCACCAACCTCTCCTATTTTCAGGCTTGCTAATGCTTCGCCACTCTGGCATGCATGTAGTGGTATCTCATTGTACTTTTAATTTGTATTTTCTCACACGTTATGTGTTTACTTGCCATCGTGTTTCTTCTTTGATGAAACATCTGTTCAAATTTTTGCCCCTTTAAAAAACTGATTCATTTGTTTTATTATTATTGATTTATAAGGAATCTTTATGTATTTTGGATACAAATCCCTTATCAGATATTTGTTTTGCAAATATTTTTCCTAGTCTGTAGCTTGTCATTTCATTTTCATAACTGAGTCTTTAGAAGAGTAAACATTTTTTTTTAATATTTCATTTATTTTTGATAGAGACAGAGCACAAGTGGGGAGGGGCAGAGGGAGAAGGAGACACAGAATCCGAAGCAGGCTCCAGGCTCTGAGCTGTCAGCACAGAGCCCGACGCGGGGCTCGAACTCACAAATTGTAAGATCATGACCTGAGCCGAAGTCAGATGCTCAACCGACTGAGCCACCCAGGCACCCCTAGAAGAGTAAACATTTTTAATATTGATAATCTAATGTGCCGATTTTTTTCTTTTGTGGTTTGTGCTTTTTGTGTTTTAGGTTTCACAATATGTCCATGATTCATCTCAAGTTAATTTTTATATATAGTATGAGGAAAAGATAAAGTTTCATTTTTTGACATTCAGTTGACATTCAAGTTCTTCACATCCAATCTAATCATTCCAGCACCATTGTTGACAAGACTTTCTTCGTTGGTTACCTTAGCACCTTTGTTGATTATCAATTGACCTATTTCCGTGGATCAATTTCTGGACTTCCCATTCATCTACACGTCTCTACTACACTGTCTTGATTCTTGTAGCGTTGGAGTAAATCTTGAGATCAATTAGTGAATGTCTTCCAATTTTAGTCTTCTTTTCCTTTTATTTTTTTTTAATGTTTATTTATTTTTGAGAGAGAGAGAGACAGGGCATGAGTGGGTGAGGGGCAGAGAGAGAGGGAGACACAGAATCCAAAGCAGGTTCCAGGCTCTGAGCTGTCAGCACAATGCCTGACACAGGGTCCGAACCCACTAACCACAAGACCATGACCTGAGCCAAAGTCACATGCTTGACAGACTGAGTCACCCAGGTGCTCCTTTGTTCTTTTTTTCAAAAACGTTTTGGCTGTTCTGGATCCTCTACTTTTCCATATAAATTTTAGAATCAGTTTGTTAACTTCTACTAAAAAAAAAAGAAATAAATCTTGTTGATGTTCTGACTGGGATTTTGATGATCATAAGATCGATTTGGAGAGAATTAAGACTTGAATCTTGAGTCTTGCATTTTAGGAACACAGTGCAGCTCTATTTATTTTGGCCTTTTTCATCTCTCCCCTTGACATTTGGTAGTTCCCAGCATGAAGTTCTTGCACTTACTTTGTTAGATTTATCCGTACTTTTTAATGCTACTGTAAATAGTACTGATTTAACATTTTTTCCCAGTTGTTCATTGTTAGTATGTAGAAATACAATTGGTGTTTTAATATCGTCACATCTCCTGTGACCTTATTAAGCTCACTTACTAACTCTAGTAGCTTTTTAGTAGCATCCCGATGCTTTTTTGAATGAGTTCTATCCTGATGCCAAAATACAACTGTGACCCTGGGCGTGGGGGCTATTTGTTTTTTGTCTGATACCTGTGGGTACCTGGTTAAAGAGTGGTAGAGATTGTTGTAAGCTTTACAACGACCATGAAATATTTACCACCCTTTCAGGCCTATTGCTCTGAGTGCATCCCCTGTGTACAAAATAAAGCATAATTTACATCTTCTGTGCTGTATCAAAAATTGTAACTTCTCCTAAGTTGACTAACAGGTATTTCCAGGAACTTCTGGGTTAGGGGTTAAGGTACTGGTGATAGAAGATTGTATATGTGTGTACTAAGGTGTATGGGTATGGATTTTGATGCTGGCTGTAAAGTTCCTGAGGTGAAGATGTGAGTGAGCTTCTCTTAACAGGTAGCAGAGAGGGGTGGTGAGGGCAGAATTCAGAGACCCTCCAGGAAAGATTTAAGACCCATTGGTATGTTCTAATTATCGGGGTGAACTGTAAGCCTTATTTTGGTGTCTCCTGAATTCAGCTCCAGTTTTTTCCCTCCTCAGTAAAAATTCCACCATCAAATAAATTTGGGAAGTACTTCATACCATATCCTCCTCTTGGAGTTTTACACACAGTGACCCTTAATGTATTAAAGGCTGTGAGAAAATCGAAAGTAAAGATACATATTTACACACCTTCGTTTAATCCAGCATTCCCCAAACTCATTTGACTGTGGAACCCTTCTTTCATATAAGCCCTCCTAATATCCAGAAGCTCTTTAGTTTATGCTCTGCAAAATACATTCAGGAAACTACTGCCATGGATAGTTCTATAATCTGTTCTTTCTTACCTTCAATATGAGAATACTTATACAAGGTGTAAGACCTAGCTGATTGCTACAAAATGCTCTGAAAAATACAATGTGGGTAGAGTTCTAGAATGGGGAGAGGGTTATGTTTTAGATGTCTTCATTTTTTTTTGTTGTTTCTACTTACAAATGATCAGCAAATATTCTCCCAACATATGCTACTCAACTAAGTCAAGGGAATGATTCTTCCACACACTTCAGTGTTTCTGGGTCTCTCCTGATGTACTCCTTTGCTTGTACTTCAAACTCTCTTTCTTGCTTTGCTCTGATTTGTTGCAAAACTGAGCCATCAAGCTGTAAAAAAGGAACTTTCTACAAAAGGCATTATGCCACCTGCTTATATGCTTTGTGTAGTGATCAGAGCGATGGAAGAAAAACAAAGTAGATACTCTTCATTTTTCAGAGAAAATAATTTTCTAATGATTGACAGCATGCAATTAAAGCAGCAATAAAATAAACAACATTGCAGTTTTTAGTAGGAAGCAGCTTGTGTCGTAATTGATCACGTTTGACACAACAGCTGATGACAGGATTTATGTTGATCCTTGATGCAAAGTTGTAGCTTTTAAGGAAAAGTGCAGCTGGAAAACCTGCTCCAAATTGCCTGCCTTTGTAATTAAAAGTATAAATGTTTCAAGTCGAATACATCCTATTAGTAAGATTTTAGGAAACAAAAAGTTAATTTATTCACATTCGATATGGTCTGTAAATGCCACCATTATATGCCTTCCACTGGCCTTTGATTAGCTATGGATTAATAAAACTTTTATACCTCCTTTGTCAGCCTCATTTTGAACTCTGTTTTTGCATACTGTTACTATTAAATAAATGAATTAGTGTCCAGAAATGTGTCATGCATATTACCTAGCAGCAGGAAGCATAATACAGTGGTCAGCTCCCCAGGAGCGTTATAAATCCTAATGCGCTCGGTAACCTGCTCACGTGGACCTATTAAAAGCATGATGATTTAGTGGAGCAGTATTTGTGCTTAACAATGGAATTTTAGTTAATTCAAAACAATGTAAATCATCTCCAATTACAGTATTTGAATATTCACAGTTGCTTCACAAGTACATGTACTGTTGCTAAGCTAAAAAAAAAAAAAATTTTTTTTTAAAGCATTATACTGAGTTACTTGCCTGGAGTACCATTCAGACAGATTTTTGGTGGCTTTATGTTAAAAGTAACCAACCCTGGAGAACAATGTTTATCTGACGCAGCTCACTAATTCTCAGACAAAGCAGTTTAGGGTGTCCAAAACGTAGAAAGGAGGGGAAGCGGGAGCAGAGCCCCAGATTCTAGTGTACCTGGAGAGCTCAGGTGAGCGCCGTAATTGTCCCGGGGAGGTGATGTGGCTCCTCGCCTTCCTAGAGGCGACTGAGGGCTTTTGGGTTACTGCTGTTATCAAAGTCATTTCACATCCATGTCAGGAGCTTCTCGGTACTGTAACTGCTGCCGTGTCCCTGTGGGTATAGAACAGACCAGAGAGGATCCTCTGGTTTCAAACGGGCTCTTTTGTGCTCCAGGTCTCAAAGGGCCTTTCCAGGAAATGATGATGATTAGCTGTCTGGCTGGCAGTGACTGCTTTCAGCATTGCAGGCCCATGGTGCTCTGTCGGGATCCGCTTGGACCTCTGCATCAGAGACGCCCCGCTCGTCTGCCAGTCCCCAGTGTTTCCCAGGAGGTGAAATAGACGGGGAATTAATGAGGAATGGGGTGAACTTTACTAGAAGGATTTCTTCTGTGTGTTGTGGATCTGGCCATTAAGGGACAAAGCACAACTTTCCTGGCCTTCCAAATAAAGTTGGGATGAACCGGGTGCCTTTACTTGGTGAAAAAGAGAACTTGAAGAGAATGCTGTCAAACGCATTTCCCCACAGTTTGCCGATGGGCCAAGTCCACTTTGTACGAAATGGTAATTATGTGCAATATCGTCGTTGCATTTGGTCAATGATAGTGGCAATCAGCAAGCCTAGATTCAAAACTTGATGCCGTCTGTTATAAGCTTGTGTGTCCTTGAGTGAGTCACTTTCCCTTTCTGAACCTCAGTTTATCCATCTATGAGGGAGGTAAAGGTTTATGTGTAATAATATGTTGCTCTGTGGCAATGAGGTGTAGATTAATGGAAGTGACGTACATAAAACACTATATAGTTACTGCTGTTTTTACTGATGATTCTTAAGGTGCATAACTGTGCTGAGTAAATGCAATTTTGGTTAGAGGTTGTGTATATAGTCTGAGCAAGTTGTTTCTTGCTCTGATCTCATGTAATAACCACAGTTCTCTATTGACTTTGCTTTATCTCATCCTCCATCCATTTGTCTGTTCGTCCAGCCATCCCGCCATCCATCCTCCACACATCCAATTAGCAATACATATGCATGGTAAAATCAATCACTACCAAACAGGAAGTCTGTCTCTCACCTCTGTTCCCAGATCCTCAGCTTCTGTCTCCAGAGGTGACTGTGGTTCCTAGGTTTCTCTGTGTCCTTCCAGAGGTATTGCATGTACATGCAGGCACCTATGGCATACCCCACAAGCCACTCTCCACACTGTTTGGCATCTGAAAAGTTAGCAATATGCCTTGTGTGCTTTCCATATTAGCGTATACCATCTGGTTTATTTTTCTTAATAGCTGCATAGTATTATGTACTGTGGGTGTGTCTTAATTTATTTAACCAGTCCTCTATTGGTGGGCATTTCAGTCGCTTTTAATCCTGTGCGGGTAAATCTAGCGCTGCAGAGAATATCCTTCTCTGTACACAGGTGATTATGACTACAGGATATTTTTACAGCTGTAGGATAAGTTCCTGGAGATGGGTTATCTGGGTCAGATTTTTATGGAAATTGCCAAATCCCTACCCCCCCGCCCCCCAATTGTACTGCTCTACCTACCCTCCAGTACTAGGAGAATACCAGTTTTCTCACACCCTTGCCATTTTGTATTGACTTTTAATTTGGAGACTCAGTAGTGTTTTGAAAGTTCATATAATATCCTGATTGAGTAAATTTGCTTCTTTCCAAATTACTGACTCTTTTCGGAACCTACAGATCTACACAATAAAGAATAGCAGCTAAATGTTAAAGTTAAATAGAAATGAACAGAATCATATGGCTTTAGAAAGAAGCAGGCCTTCGAGGTGGTTTAGTCCGGCAGAAGAAAAACAAGGCTTTCAGTGCTTAAGTGACTTCTTTAGGGTCACATATTTAATGGCATTTAATGGGGGGTAGAAAGGGAGTTTAGTTCTCTTGATCTTCTTTTTATCACATCAGACTTGTCCTAGTATGTGGATAAATATCCTTAATATCCTTATGCAACATGGATCAGATGTTCTCCCACATCTGTAATGCTAATCCTGGTCATGTTCAAAAGGCTGTTGTGATGCAATGGAATGAATGTTGAATTCTAAGTCAGTTGACCCAAGTTCAAATACCAGCTCTGTCACTTACTGACTGTGTCTGTGGGCAAGTTGCCTAACCTCTCAGAGTGTCAGAATTCTCATCTATAAAACCCTGGTGGCAAAATCTATTCCACGATACCTTCAAGGAGTGCTTTGCAAAGGGTCTGGCAGTATAAATGTTCAGTGTTTTATTTTCTAACTGCTCATTAGCACAAGAAATTAGCATTGTTTTTGTATTACATTAATGTTATTTCTAGGGGCGCCTGGGTGGTTCAGTCGGTCAAGCGTCTGACTTCAGCTCAGGTCATGATCTTGCAGTTCACGAGTTTGAGCCCTATGTCAGGCTCTGAGCTGTCAGCACTGCTGTCGGAGCTGTCGGAGCCTGCTTCGGATTCTGTGTTTCCCTCTCTCTCTGCGCCTCTCCTGCTTACACTCTGTCTCTCTCTCTCAAAAATAAATAAAACATTAAAAAATTAAAAATATATATTGTTTCTAAGCTATTGTTTATACTATTTTTAAATTTTTATTTATTTATTTTAATGTTTATTATTTATTTTTGAGAGAGAGGGAGAGAGAGAGAGACAGAGTGCAAGCAGGGGAGGGGCAGAGAGAGGGAGACACGGAATCTGAACCAGGCTCCAGGCTCTGAGCTGTCAGCACAGAGCCCAATATGGGGCTTGAACTCACAAACCGCGAGATCATGACCTGAGCTGAAGTTGGACGCTTAAGCAACTGAGCCACCCAGGTGCCCCATACTATTTTTTAAATTTTAAAATAGTGCCCTTGTTTAATTAAATATAGATTAAGAAGCAAAGGGATCCAGGACAAGGCCTCCCTCTTTTATTAAGAGCAGTGGCAGAAATGGAAGAAATTATACCTTATTTTTCATTTATGGGGGCAACCTATTTCTAGGATGCTTATTTTGCTTGAGAATGGCCAGTAGCCAGTACCCCTTGTCAGCATTTCAGGGAAGGACAATCTAGTGAATTCCCTATAGTCTCTTTATTTATTTATTAATATAATTTATTGTCAAATTGGTTTCCATACAATGCCCAGTGCTCATCCCAACAGGTGCCCTCCTCAGTGCCCATCACCCACTTTCCCCTCTCCCCCACCCCCCATCAACCCTCAGTTTGTTCTCCATATTTAAGAGTCTCTTATGGTTTGCCTCCCTCCCTCTCTGTTTGTAACTATTTTCTTCCCCTTCCCTTCCCCCATGGTCTTCTGTTAAGTTTCTCAAGATCCACATATGAGTGAAAATATATGGTATCTGTCTTTCTCTGACTGACTTATTTCAGTTAGCATAATACCCTCCAGTTCCATCCACGTTGCTGCATGCAAATAGCAGGATTTCATTCTTTCTCATTGCCAAGTAGTATTCCATTTTATATATAAACCACATCTTCTTTATCCATTCATCCGTTGATGGACATTTAGCCTCTTTCCATAATCTGGCTATTGTTGAAAGAGCTACCCTATAGCCCCTTTATTGAGAGGTGGAGTGAGAAGGGAAGAACCTTGAGTGTCACTAGTTTTGACTGTGGGGCTAGAGCTATTCGGATCAAATGGAAAGTTACCACAATCTCACCAAAAATTTGTTCAGAACTCGCATGTGGGTAGGTTACATAGCTCTGGGCCGGGGCCTGAGCTGGAGCAGGAAGGGACAGGTCAAGTGTAAGAAGCGAGGGTTCTAGTGAGATTGCTGGCACTCGTGAGTCATGTGATCACTCCATAAATCATTTAACCTTTTAGCATTTCAGTGCCTCTATCCACAAAACAGTGACAAGATACTACTATGTTAATGGCTTATTTATATTCAAAGTACTACTGATCAAGCATAGTGATACTTATTATTCAGTCACTTGCTATAAGTTAGGCATAGGCCATCTCTGTTCTTTGAGGCAGGTACCATTATCATCATTATCCCTGAAATCATCCCTTCTTTATTGATAAAGAACTGGGAACTTGGGAGGTGATATACTCTTCTTTTCCTTACACAGCGAATCAGTGGCACAACTAGGGCTCAGACCCCAGTTCTCTTTCACTTCAAACACTGTGTGCTTAACTGTACTGTCCTGCCTCTGGGGCCACTTTGTGGGGTAGACATAGCATTGTTCCCATTTTGCAATCAGCTGAGCTCAGAACAATGGTGGGTCAGCACTATAGATTGTCTCAGAGGCTTTGGGAAGGATTGAATGAAAGAATGTCTAGGAAAATGCTATGTAGACTCAACCCCTTTACAGGAGTGAGCTTATTAATTGGGCTGTCGCAGATGGGTCATGCTGATGGGTAGAAACCCACACACTGCAGGTGAGAACAACTGGGTAGGATGGAGGGGGATTTGCCAGTCAGTTGCTTTGCTTGAACAATGCCTAGCAACAATTTTTGTTGTGTTTTTATATAAAGTTACTGGATTTTTTGACATGGTGTATGTATAGCCATAAATCATCACTATAAACATTGTAAAGTACTGTTTTACATTTCAGATAGCAAAAGATTGTGCAGAAATTAATATAGACATTCATACATGTGTATACATATACACATTAATATACATATACATGTATCTGTATATATGTATGTATAAACACACATATACAAAATCTCTGTGGTGTTTTCTTTCTTAAACCTTTTAATTCCTCAGGTAGAAAGAATAAGAATGTGTGCTAGTGCTTAAAAAAGTAAAGTAGTAGGGAGTTATTAAGGCAGTAATTTACCACTACAAAATCAATCAATCAATCAATCAATCAATCAAGGTGCCCTTTCTTTATGAAAACAACTCATTCTTTCAACAAATATGCTGCTAAATGTAATAGTTCCAGCTTCTTGTTAGTGTTTCTAATAATTCTGTGTTTTGTTTTCTAATCAGAACATAAACTAGAAAAATGCAATCTCATACAATTAATAATAACTAATACTAATAATGTTTTTCAAATAAAACACATGGTAAAAGTCATTCATTATCTGCTGTTAATGTTGATGCATTTTCCCAGTTTTTTTCTGTCAGTGTATTGTGAGCATCTCAACCCTAGCAACTTGGTGCAGATCCAAGGAGAATAATTGTGTATGAATTGCCACTCAGGGGAAAGTAAAGGAGATGGCTTTTAGTTATGCATGTTTGAAGGACTTTCATTGTAAGTGAGAGTACTGGAATTAGTTGGCGGAGGCTTGCTGTAGCTGTGAAACTACATGAAGTCAAACCATTTGTAAAATCTATACACAGCCATTTTCATACGAGAATTCCTAGCACATTTCAGAATTCCCACAAAACCAATAAATAATTATAATAAATGCGGAACTGCCAAAAGTATCCTGGTGGGGAGTTTGCTCACCTGTCTTTCCTCGGTATTTAACTATAGTCTCAACCTATCTTCTGAGCGATCCTGGCTCACGTGAGATACCCCGACTTGTCATCTCACGAGCATCTCACACTTAAAACATCCAAACTGAACTCTGACTCTGCCACCCCTAACCTGCTATTCCCCGAGTCTCCCCCTTCTCTGTTGTTGACCACCCCCCACACGCTACTTGAGCCAGAAATCTAAGGAGTAATCCTTGCATTCATTTCCAATCCTCTCCCTCATTTCCACATTCAATCAGTCTTGTCATTTTTGTACCCAAACGCCTTTTCAAGCGTGTCTACTTTTGTTTATCTCCTTGGCCCCAACTCTAGTCCTAGCCAGCATTGTGTTTTGAACTATGGAGATAGTTCACTCACTAACCTCCCTGCTTCCTCTTTGGCTAGTGTTTGAGACAAGCAGCTGGTCAAGGGCATTGTGCTCACACATTTTTCCCATGTTTATTTATTTTATTTTGAGAGAGAGAGAGGAGATGCAGGAGGGGCAGAGAGAGAAGGAGAGAGAGAGAATCCCCAACAGGCTCTGCACTGTTATTGCAGAGTCCGATGCGGGACTCAAGGCCACGAACTGTGAGATCATGCATGACCTGAGCCGAAATCAAGTCAGATGCTTAACTGACTGACCCACCCAGGCACCCCTCTGCTCACCCTTCTTCAGTGGCTTCCCACTACTTTTAGGGCAAAAGCCAAAGTCTTCAGTGTGGCCTCTAAGGCCACTTGCTCACTTTCCTGGCCCCACCCCTCCTTTGGTTTTATCTTTCCCACTCTTCCAGTCACTCTGTTCCAGCCATACTGGCCCTCTTTGAATTCATTGAGCTTGGTAAGTCCTTCCCCGCTAAGGATCTCTGCATATGCTGCTCCTTAAGATGTCATCCCCTTCCCCGTGGTCTCACTCACTGCTGTTCGTGTTCCAGATCTCATTGTAAATGTCCCTTCCTCAGAGACCTGCCTTGAACTCCCATTCCAAAATGTCTCTTCTTAGTCTTTCTTAAAATGCCCTGTAATTACCTTTATGGCCACCATGGCAACATATTATTATATACTTCTTTAGGCGAATATTTAATGTCTATCTCCACACCAGACTAGAAGTTCCCTGAGGACAGGGATTGTGTCTCTTTTCCTCGCTGTTGCATCCTCAGAAGCCTATTGCCGGGGACATAATAAGACTCAAATGTTCATTGATTTAGTGAATGAGCAAATGAATGAATGGATATTTTCTTCTGTTACTGCTTCTCTCTGGGATTAAAAAAAATTGCACAAGTACAAGAAGCAGAGGAAAGAAGTTTCTGGCAATCCAATATTTTCTTCTTAATGGGCTCCAGTTATCTTCAAGAGTGGATTGACATCATATGTGACCTGTAATTGAGAAATTTCCAGTGGATGCTCCCACTTTCCCATCCACTTGTCAGCACGGTCACTTTAGAGTCCACTGCTATTTTCCTGCTGCCCCAAAACTTATTATTCTCTTTTTCAGATTCCTATGGTGCTTGTGATCTGTCTGACTCAAATGGTATTCAGTGTTCATAAGGTCAGGCCTTAAGATTTATAACTGGAACAATGCCATAGCATAAAGGACCAGCTAACCCCAGATCTCTTAGAAATAATACATAGTCCCCATGCTATAGTTCTTATTGTTGTTTAATCCACTCAACAAGTATTTATTCAACACATGCTATGTACCGGGAACTGTGTTCTACAATGAGATATACCAGTGAGCTAAACATAACAGAGTTCCTGCCCTTACAAAGATTATGGTCCGGTACTGTGTGAACAGCTGAAAAAGTGCACAGTCACACACGCTCCTGTGGGTACTTCCCCAGATTCGCTGTGGAGTCTGAAGAGACCAGGGAGACACTACACATGGCCTTTATAAGGACATATAATTTCTAATGTCTTTTGTCCAAGACTACCACTAATCATGCCATATAACTTCCTAGGTATCTGAACTCCAGTGTTCTTTAGGAACGCTGACTGCCTGGATCTGGTGCTTGATTACCACCATTTCACTCAGTTCATCTGGTTTCATCACAGCTATGGTGGATTGTTCCACACACCATTGTATGCACCGTAGAGTTTCTGCTCAGCATTCCCTAATATGTAGAAGGCCACTCAGCCATGCACAGGTGCAACATAGGTGTGTGTGTGTGTGTGTGTGTGTGTGTGTGTGTGTGTGTGTGTGTTGTTGGTAGAATTGGAGGTTAGTACTCTGGAAGGTGCCCCTTGATCAATGCCTGTCATGTGTTGGTGGAGAAATACCCTAGCCTCCTGTCTCAGGATGGTCCACTTCTCAGAGGCTCTGCAATGGGACTGAGCCCAGTTGCCTTGTCATTCACTAGCACATGAATGTACCCTTTGTTGGCTCTTCTCTCTTTCTACTTTCTCCTCCCAAACAGGCTACTGCACCCAAGTCTTTGTTACAGGGTTTGCTTTCAGAGGAACCCAATCTAGGACACACCCCAAAATTCTTGACCACCCTCGCATGGAGAGAACTCAATAAAAATAACTAAATTCAAGGGCACAGAGATAGCTCGGTCGGTTGAGCGTCCAACTCTTGATTTTGGCTCAGGTCATGATCCAGGATCATGGGATCAAGCCCTGTATTGGTCTCTGCACTGAGCACGGAACCTGCTTAAGATTCTGTCTCTTTCTCCCTCTGCCCTCTCCCCAGCTTGTACTCTCTCTTTCTCTCTCTAAAATAAAATTTAAAGAACTAAAAAAAAAAAAGTAACCGAGTTCATTGTAGTTCATTGCTTCATCATTCTTTCACCTGTTAGAAGTAAAACCAACTCAGCCAAATGTCTGAGCATCTACCAGGTTCTGGGAGAACTAAGATACACAAAATGAATGTGGTGCGTGCCCACAAGGAACACACAGTATACCAGAAGAACCACTTGTTACAGAACAAGAAAGTTTGGTTAAATAGCTCCATTATTCTCCTTCTTCAAGCTATATGTGACTTTTGTAGGGATATATGACCCAGTGGGTTACAAATTGGGCAGAATACAAAATCTGGTATGGACCCCATTCTCTCTTTGCTGTAAGCCTAGACTCTCAGTGTTGTAAGTGACAGAAACTCAAACTAGCTTGAGCCAGAAGTCCATGTATTAGCTGTAGTAGCTGGGGCTTCAAGGGGTACATTGGCTTCAGGCATAGATAGGTCCTGAGTCTCAATGATATTACCATGATTTTGTCTGTCTTTATTTCTCCCATCTAATTATTTTGGGTTTGTTTTATTCTCAGTCAGGCCTCTCCGTAGGAAAGAAAAAATTGGCTCCCTGTGGGTCTTGGCTTACCCAGTGCTTTTGCCTCATGACCCAAGTGAAGAAGAGCCTGTCTCTTTCCCAGTATTCGTATTTTAAAGTCTCATGGAGACAATTAGGGGCTGCTTTCATTTTGTACTTATCCCTGAAATAATCATATGGCCAAGGGGATGGGAAACCCTAGCAGGGCTGAGTCACATGCTCATCACTGGCTGGGAGAAGTAAACCTCATCCCCAGAGAAACAGGGACACTGTTACTGGAAGCAAAATAGCCATGGAAGACTGGGACACTAAAACCAAGCACAGTTCTATATAGGACTACAACAAGACTACAACAAGAAGTATTTTCTTCTTTTTTCTAAGAGTAGGGAAGTTGATGTCCCTGAGCAAAATGAGATTCTTAGGTGGAGGGCAGATGTTGGTGTTTTGGGATTTACCAAAAATAAGGAGTCTGCCTCAGGGTCATAGTTTCCAGAGCTCTGGGTGTTGTTCTAGGGCCTTCTACAGATGACCAGGTTAGCTGGGTCTTCCACCTTCTCTGATTGGTGGGCACTACAGAGGTGAGTGTGATGTTCAGGTTTTTCCTAGTAAGGCTCCCCATGGCTGGAGTCCCTGGAAAAACTCTGAGCGAGGGAAGAAAGAAGAGGGTGTAATAAGACCTTCATTCTTGGGCACATTCCTGAGAGCAGGAAATGTTCTCTCCTGTCTGCCACTGAGTCGAGTGCAAGGACACCTTCCCCAACCCTGTAAAATGTTGGGATGTAGAGGGAGTTGGAAGTTGGTCCCCTTACTTGGCTGCCAAAAGGCAACTGACAGGAGCCTGGGCCAAGACTGTCTGTTCAGAGCCTGCACGTCTTTACCTGGAGGCTGCTGTTAGAGAAACTTCAGAGCTCCTGGCTCTGGGTGGTGTGTTGGCTGCCGAAGGAGGCAGATTTCCCCATCGGCCTAGTCAATAGCAAGCAGTATGTGAGCTTCTTCCACTCCGGCATGGGCAGAGCCGAAGCCTCTCTCTGTGATCCTTGCCAGAGACCATTAACCTAAGCCTAAGTGTGCGTTTTGGGTCAGTGGCTGCCATAAAACCTGGTGCCTGTCCATTTTCAGACCACGGCCTCTTGCATGACTGGTGAGCAGCAGATACATTCTGTCAATCTCATGTTGGCCTTGTTGCCCCATTCATAGTCCGTGTGTGGCTCTCCCAGCTGTATGTGATTGCACTTCCTGTTGGCAAGGTTTTAAGGAAACCCCCCTCGAATCCTATAGATTCAGCTTCTTTTCTTTCCCCACCTTCCTTTCCCTCTTAGCCTATAATTAGCCATTTTTCTTGTTCGTTTTGAAGCCTGCTTATTTGAAATTCATCAGTGAGTTAGTCCTCTGGGAGTTACTCTCAATTACAAATTGAAGACTAATTGTGCCACGATCACTGTTGCTCTAAAACGCCTCCTCTGTAATCACTCCCTAAATTAACTCTCGCCTCTTATTTAACACAAAGTTAAGTCTTTTAAGATGAGCCGTGATTCCTAGTAGGAAACACAGCAGTTGGTGAACTGTGGAGCCACGATTACATTGTTTTAAACATTCCTTTTCTTTACATTTAAATTCTGGATTACTTTTAAAATCTAAAAGTAAAATTTGCTGAATGGAAACAGCGCATGTGTTGCTTTTACCGTAAATAGTTCATCATGTAAAATTTTTCCTGATTATCGCCAGTATCGTTCTGAAAAAGTTTCTGAAAAACTTAAATCACACACTACACACACACAATTTTTTTTTTTATTGCCTTAAGGTATTTCCTCACTCAGTATGCCTTTTTCATTGGGGGGGGGGGGTGGGGGGGAGGGGAGGTTCAACTATTGGTCAGAGTGGGCTGCGTGATCTTCTATACTTTGAGCTTCTATCTGACCACTGCCACTCTGACACTTGGATGGCAGGCAGCGAGCTGGCGGGAGCTCGTTGTAAATTCACCTGGGAGAGGGGAAATATAAAGGTGGTGGACACAAGAGGAGATGAGGGCAGTGGCTCTAATCAAGAGGCCACAGTGGAATGAAGAGGGGCTGTTAGTGCCAATGACATCCCAAATGGTGGAGCAAGGATCGGGCCCCTTACAGACGTCATCTTTAGGACACTTCCATCATGAAGTTGAAGAGGTGACTTCTAGAAGTTTGACCTGAGCTTGTGTTAAAATTCAGCCTTTGAGTTAAGAATTTATTTTACAGTAAAATATGGCCATGTGATTTTAAGTATAAATTTAAAAGTTGCTCAAAAGACTTCTTTAAATGGTCTTTTGGCCGTAACCAAGTGATGTTGATAGGAAAAGCCTCCAAAAGGGACTGGCAGGGGCTAAGCTCACTTGGTGTGCTGTTTCTGCCAATGTGCTCAGTTGCAAGGACGTATCTGTTCTGCTTCAGCCCTCTTTGTACAGCCCAGGCAATAGCTCAAGACTGACTGGCTTTGAAGACAGCAGATGCCACAGGGAAATCAAAAGGAAACAGACCAAAGAAAAACAACGTGGAACCATCACACACATCTCAGGTATAGGCTTCAGGTCTGACAAAAGCTGTGTTCTAGCCAAGCCCCCATCCCACTCTGTCCCCACTGGGACCCTGCTCGGATCCTGCTGGCTCCCTGCCAGCCTCTTCCTCAGGAGCACCATCTTATGTCCTGCCACTGCAGAGTAACCCCCTGGGTATTCTGGCCTCTTCTTTGCTGAGCTCCAAAGCCCACATTTCAGCATTTCAGCTCACTTGGTCCCAGATCTTTGTCTGACAGACTCTTCATATCCACAGGCAATTGGAGCTCTGTAATGATGGGCGAAGAACGGTCTTATGTTCCCAACTCAGATGATCATTCATAGGCACCTCCCTGAGAATTTTGATTCAGGTTAAATGCTCCCCACCCCCCACGCCATTCAGAAAATTAACTCAGAGTTAGAAATAGAAGGGTGTGGGGTATCTGGGTGGCTCAGTCAGTTAAGCCTCTGACTTTGGCTCAGGTCATGATCTCACGCTTCATGGTTCAAGCCCTGCATCTGTGCTGACAGCTCAGAGCCTGGAGCCTGCTTCCGATTCTGTGTCTCCCTCTCTCTCTGCCCCTCCCCTACTAGCAATCTCTCTGTTTCTCAAAAATAGATAAATGTTAAAAATATTAAAAAAGGAAAAAAAAGAAATGGAAGGGTGATTTCCTTGAGCTGCCAACCTGCCCAGATCTAACCCTAGCCCTGAAAGGAATGTGGCTAATAGGGATTTGCCAGATAATAAACCAGAACTTCTCTCATTTGTCTGCTGACCACCTCTAGCAGCAGTGGCATTTATTTCCCATTTATTTGCCTATTTATTTCCCAAGTTAAACCTTATTTCCGTGTTATCCTCACCAGTCATTGTGGAAAGACTTTTTGGAAACTATAGAACAGTAGAAGGAAGTGGGGAAACTCACCCATAGTTTCATACCTAGAAATAAATACTGTTAACATTTTGATCCATTGATTTCCAGTCTTTTCCCCCTAATAAAGTAGAGATTGCATTACTTACGCGATTGTAATTTAACATCGTAGTGCACATATTACCTCCTATTCATATAAATTTGTAAAGATATTTAATTTAAAGTAAATACATACTGTACTTATACAATATAACAATTAACCTATATTAATAACATTTATCTCTTTCATATAATAATTTATACAAATATATAAGTATAAATTTGTAAATATACTTTATGGATATATTTAATGAATGCAGGATAATTCACTGGATATATGATAGTTTACTTAACCTAAATGAGTCAAAATGAAGTAATCCATTTCAAATTTTCCCTGTTAGTATTAATAGTGTAACTTAAACACTTTCTAGGCATTTAGGCTAGTTCCTTTGCAATAGGTTCCAATAAAGGGGATAACTGGGTCAAAGTTTATAAACCTTTTTTTTGTTGTTGTTTATTTATTTTGAGAGAGAGAGAGGGGTGCCTGGGTGGCTCAGTCAGTTAAGCATCTGATTTCGGCTTAGGTCATGATCTCACCATCCATGGGTTCGAGGCCCGCATGGGGTGCCGATGCTATGCTGACAGCTCAGAGCCTAAAGCCTGCTTTGGATTCTGTGTCTCCCTCTCTGTCCCTCCCCTGCTTGTGCTCTGTCTCTCTGTTTCTCTCTCTCTCTCAAAAATAAATAAACATTAAAAAAATGTATTTAGAGAGAGAGATTGAGAGACAGAGAGAGCACTTGAGCGAGTGGGAGGCAGGCAGAGAGGAGACAGAGAATTATAGCGCAGAGCAGGACCCGGTGCTAGGTCTCAGGAACCAGAAACTATGAGCTCATGACCTGAGCCAAAGTCAGGAATGGGATGCCCAACTGACTGACCCACCCAGGTGCCCTGTAAAAGTTACAAACCTTTTTAAGACCTTGATGCTCATTGTCAAGAGTTCCCTGGCCTTTTTAAAGGGACATTAGGAAAATGTTTTCACAGTTACAGAGGCTCTTACTGATTCAAAAGAAAGGATTTGGCTCCTAGCTGATTTGAAACAAAAGAGAATTCGAATTTTTTACATGCTGACAAATGTCTTACTAGTGAGTGACCCTCATGAAGGTGCAGCCTGCTTCGTTCATTCCTGAAGGCAAATTAACATGTAACCAATCTACCAAGGACGTGCTTATATGATTTCAAGATTTCCCCAGAGCTATCTTCCAAATGTTAAAAAACAGTGATTTTTAAAATTTATGTCAGTGTACATTAATGACACTGTTTTTGTTGTTAGCTCACGTAGATAACTGCAGAACAGCCCTTGTGCAAAAACAGTGCTTTTAATATATATGATATAATGTATGTAATTTATAATGTGTGTATATTACAATGTATACATACACAGACACAAATGAACTGAATGAAAATGCTTATCATATGTCTTTGATGAAGTAGACTTAATTTCTCCCTTTTCAACACACACACACAATTTTCAGTTGCATTTTCTTACGCAAGATAGGTGATGTTGCCTGCTGTTACTGAAGAAATAAAGGCTCTTCTCCCCTTTGTAATGTTATGCGCTGATGAATGGAAGCATCAGAATTCGTTAGCAAATACCTGCTGCTCGGTGCTGTCTCCCCCTCCTTCTGCCTCCCAGACAGACATTTCTTCCTATCCAAAGCCATTTGAATTCCCAGTTCAAAGAATCTTTGTTAGATGGCCAGTTTGTTCCCAAGATCGTTGGAAACGGCCATAAAAAGAGACTTAATGCTTCATGTGTGGTGGTGTCATGCCAGTCTGATTTTGCAAACATTGCTTTTGAGAATGGTTGCCAGCAAGCTTACCCGGGGAACAGCAGCGGCTGTGGAGGTAAAGAAGGCCACGGTTTAATGCCTGTTTGCATGCAAGGTGTCCTAATCTTCTGTGAGGTGTACTGAGTGCCCACTGGGTAGTTTGGATCTCTGTTAAGAGCAGACTGGTGGAAACTCCAAGGGAAGCAGACATACTAAAATATTGTAATCAGGTTCCTAAGGCACAGTTTTTTTCCCTGGCTCAGCAATTACAGATTTCCCCCTGGAAAGGTTATTAATATAAAAGTCTTCACATCAAAAATATTGTATTAGATGAGGAAGGGGTTACATAAAGATCTGTAGTCAGTCCAGAAATGTGTGTATATGTCTGTGTGTGCATATTTTTACACATACACATACCATAAATTGCATGTATACCCTCAAGCATGTTCTAGACAGAGAGTAATGCTGTTCCACCCATCTGTGCATGCAAGCACCGAAAATGGCCCATTCCAAGGTTAGGTATCTCTGAAGGCTCTCTCAGCTTGCGTCCTGATTGCATGCAGAAAAAGACTTTTCACCAAGTGGACGACCAATTCATTCATCTTGATTGATAATTAGAACCAACAAAGAACAGATCAACAGAACTCATGAGGGCAAAAACATCTGGGACTCAGTTTAATGAGAATACCCCAAAACCTGTTTAGTGGTAATTGCATTGTAAGCACCAAATAGCTTTCACAGTTGTTTTTACGAGTGATACAAATTAGCACCCAAGGTCTGAAATGTATACTGGGTATAAAAACATGGGGGATTTAGCAGGGCCCTGGGGAGCTTGGCCAAATATATGTATTAACTTGGATGTTCTCTGGCATATAATTTTGGGACTTTTTGCAGCGAAAAAAAGTTAAGACTCTGGAATCCTACCAGTATTTGCACTTGGAACCCCCAGATGGGCAGTTTCACATGAGGCAGTTTCTGCTTTCCCCGAAGAATCCTTCCCCATTTTCACACAAATACCCTGAGAATGTTTTAATATCCAAGATGCTTAAAGTCTGCAGTTTAGATCTTTTTCTTTGTTAGGAAATATAGATACCACACAAACAATTTGGAGGTTTTATGGGTACTTACTTATACCTAAAAAGTTCAAGAAAGCTGTAAGAAGATGTAACAGTTGCATATCTTATTAGACCTAAACATGTCTAGTGAAACAGTAAGAGATTTTCAAAGCACTCGGCTCTGGATTGGGTTTATGTCCTTCTTTAGGTACCTCTGCCTCAGTCCAACAAGAAGTCAGGAGCGCGTGCTTATTATACAAATCCTGCAGAGGGAAATCTTAGACAAATGTCCTGAGCTAGAGCAGGAAGCCTTCATTCAAAAAGGAGGAGGAGGAGGAGGAGGAGGAGGAGGAGGAGTCATTCAAAAAGGAGGAGGAGGAGGAGGAGGAGGAGGAGGAGGAGGAGGAGGAGGAGGAGGAGAAGGAGAGAAGGAGAAGGAGAAGGAGAAGGAGAAGGAGAAGGAGAAGGAGAAAGTTGTCATCAAATGTGGAGTTATGAAAGAGCAATGCCTTTCTCACTCCGTAAATGCCCTTCCCTCCTTCTGCTTAGCTATTCCTCCTTCAAGACTTTCCTGGCCACTGCATACCAGGAAAACCAGGTGTTTCAACATACACAGCATTTGCTTGCCCTGCCTTTTAGTACTGACCTACTCCACCTCCACTTACTCATTTCTGCCTCCTAAGCTTAGAAGATGCTCAGTACATGTGTGTTAATGGAACCTCTTTAATGGAATCACTGTCCCTTTTACAGAGCATTTCCACACACAGTTTTCTCATGTGAGAATGCCCCAAGGTCACCCGTGCAATGTCCCAAGATCAACAGGGCACATTCCGTGAACCCACTTTACAGAGAAGATGTTGCAGCTCAAAGGGATTAATGACCTCCCCAAAGTCACGCACCTGCTAAGTTGCAGTAAGAATTTCCAAGCAAGCTTCCATGGCTGCTGAAATGACACAGGTTAAATCAGACTCATTTTTTTCAAATGCCCTTTTTTGTCTTTTGGAATTCTCTAGCAATGTTAGCGGAACAATTTGAAACGAATACATTTTAGGCTCCTCATCTTTTACCTGTGGGGAATTTGTAGAAAATTAAGCACTTATTGAAACATAGTTATTAAACCCCATTGGTGATGGTTCCAGCTGCCTTGTCAGGGATAATGGGAAATGAGTAATAATACCCGACTATATATCTGCAAAACCTTCCAGAAGAGATTTGGGGGCTCAGAGTCATTCTGCAGAAGAATAAGAATGGAAGAATCACATTTTGATTTTCAACCAATTCCCCTTCCCACAACTACAGTATTTTTGCTTCAAATGAAATCAAGTTAAAGTAGAAATAATTTAGAACAATATTCAATAGGGAAAATGTCACAGAAGGGCTTAAGTGAACACTAAAGGCAGCTGGAGGGGGAGAGGTCCCAACTCTGCCCTGGAGACTCTTAAAGATGTAGTTCGTATCTCGTGCTTGCATATAAGTCTCTGATCTTTGTTCCTTCTTTTTAACACCAGCTGAGCCCCCATGTCCAACTCCTTGTTGCCCCTGTGCCTTCAGATCTAGTATGTGAAGTTACTCTGTAAGCAAAGAGCAATCATTATAAAATTGATATGAAGTTGTAAATGATAGGTTATAAAATGGACTTTGAAGTGGCGTAGTTGGAAATGTGTCTAGTAACTCTCAGTAGTCACTTGTCTCATAATAACTGGAGTAGGGATGGGGAAACCATGGCCAAATCAGTCTGCCGCCCATTTTTGTACAGCCAGAAGGTTTTAACCTTCCTAAGCGTTTGAAAAGAAATCAGAAGAATATTTCTTGACATGGTGAAAATTATGTGAAATTCAAATTTTAGAAGCCATAAAAAGATTTCATACCCATTCATTCATTTCCATCTTGATTCTGACTGCTTTCCTGCAAAGCCTAATATATTTACTATCTGATGCATTACAGAAAAAGCTTGAGCTGGAAGAAAGCTTGCTGAGACAATATGAAGGGTTATAGGCCTGATAGATGTATGCTCTACAGATAAATTCAACATGTGTTTGGAACAAGAAAGACCATACCCTTTTTCTAAACTGATAAACAGATTTTTAAAGTTTTAATGACAGTTAATAGGACATGCATTCATAGGCCGCTTCCACACCCCTATTCCTAGCCTCTGTCTCAGCATTCAGTGCATTGTAAAAACTGTACCTACATGGCCCAGTTCGTTGTCTTTTGCATTCTCAAGAATTTGATAAATTATTTATAGCACCACTCTTCCGAATGGTTTTTAATCCAGTTTAAACATGTCAGCACAGTTAACAGAATCCCAAAATGTTCACATAATACTAATTAATTAAAAAAAAAAAAACAAGCAAAAGTGTGGAAAATTCCAAACAGGTGGCGTTAATAGTGGCTCAGTAATGAGAAGCAATCTGGGAAAATACAGTCTATAAACAATTACTTTCCTACCTAATCCCTCCCTCATTTACAATATACTAGGCAGAGATTTTAAATGGAAAGATTGTCTTAATTCTATAGGGGATCTACTGAGTTCAGCACTCAGAATGAATTCATTTGGGGGTGTTTAAAGGGGATTTTTATCTTGTCAAATTTGTATTGAAAAACTACTAAAAAGTGAAGACGTATTTTGTACCACACGGTGTGTGGCACATCTTTTGAATTCCGTATTGTTAACGTAAGTGGATGTGTTTGCTTTAAAAAATCTATTATTGTATTAACATTTGTTTCAGGGAAGGTTTAAAATTTCCTTTAGCGGGCAAGGCTTGACATATTAAAAAGAACATGAAATTCAAACGAGAACGACCCTCTGAACATTCGAGTTATTCGAGCCAGCTCATGTAGGAAGAGATATGGAAAGAATTCCTTTTATAATCTTTAACATGGTCACTGTATGGTAGTTGTGATATCTGTTCGAATTGGTTGGGGGGGGGTGTCTCATAGCTTAGTCAATACTGTAATTACAATCGCACATTTCCACAACATTCATCAGAACCTCCAAGGGCCTCTGTCTTGAAAACTTGCAATTGCTGTATGCCATGACAAATCCTGGATGTGTGGGTTTTGTTATTAACTCTAGGTTTGAATTAGAATTCCCTATCTTACAGCTTGGAGCTAAACTCTGTTTACAAAACAGTATTTACACTTGACTAATTTTGCAGATCAAACTAATTAAATCAATTAAACTGGTGATTAACCAAATGAAGGCTGATTGCAAAAATTAGTGGGTTTATTTTGGAGGACTGGAAGTAAGCTAATTACTGCAGTGATTACTTGAACCTGGAGTACTCTAAATGTGGTATAAATTGAAACCTCATAGTGAATTAGACTGGGAATTCATTACAGTTTAAAGCACTGTTAATACTATTCAGTCTGTTCCTCCTTGGGGAAAATTTCCTCTCTCTGTGCTTTGTATACTGATAAACAATCACTTGGGTTATGTGCTTTTCGTGGTGGAACCTAGTAAAATGGGGGACACTGAAGAAGTTATTTACTTTTAAAGTGATATACACCAGTGCCTGTCAGACTTTAACATGCGTTTGAATCCCTTGAGGATCTTCTAAAGGGAGGATTATGTTTCAATATGTTGGGAATGGAAGAAGTGATTGGGGCAGAGACATGCGGGCATGGGGTAGGAGGTGTGCGTTCACATGCATGGTTGTGCATAGGCCTGAGTATTGCACAAGAACTAAGAATCTGCCTATCATGATCCTGCTGGTTCTTGGACTGCCCTCAGAGCAATAAGCACATGCACCCAAGTGAACACACAAACTGTCAGAATTAAGTTCGATCCTTCAGGATGGGCTGCAGACAGCACACTATCATTACATTCCTTGGCGGTGAAAACCGCCCCACTGTTGCTAGAGATGTCTGAGCATCAGCTGACTTCAGTAATGGCTGCTACTGAGGGGTCCTCATCGAGTGGTTTCTCTCCTGGTCTTCTCATGCAGGCATGTTAGTAACAGAGTACTTATGCCCATACATAAAGCACTCTACTAATTGGTTTTTAAAGCATATCATTTTAACAAAATGTGAACACAGCTGAGTGTGTGATCTACATTTTGCTGATTTAAATATCACTGAGCTTTCGGTTCTCTGTTTTGCTTTAGTTTCAGATTTATGAGATGTTAGTTACAATAATAAAAGAAAGACTTCAGGTTCTGTTGGAGGATACAATTAAATCTAAGAGAGAGATGTTGGTTTCATGCAAAATTTTAAAGGAAGGCAAACAGCTTCATTTTGCAGCCAAACTTGGAGGACAGACATATCTTTGTTTTCATTGTCGCATCCACTTTCGGTACTGGGCGAGGGGCAGGGGGCAGGGGGCAGGGGGTGGGGGGTACTTAATTTTCCCAGTTAATCAATGAACCGGTCTTGACATTTGGTTTCCTGCATGCCGCAGGTTCATGGCAGGAAACACCTCATCCCTACAGGAAACCCCACAACCTTTAGCAATGACTATTCATTGCCATTTCATAAGTAGTGCCCCTGTGTGCCAGGGGCTAGAGAGTGCAAATTTGAATAAATTAACACCACAGACTGTGTTTTAATAAGGAGAGATCTTGCAAAAAATGGAAGGCACATCTGAAGAGTTTCAATCTGGTGGAAGAACAACCGAATGGTTACAAGGAACAGCTATCTGTTAGGAACGGATTGCCCAGGGCTTTGATTAGTTGCCTGAAAGCTAATCAGAACCACTTTTGGTCGCAGTTCTTGTTGAAATGCTTCTTGGATTGTTTTTCCATGGTATAGTCCTGTGAAAGTACTTGAATTTTTCCTTGACGCCTGAGACATTTGCAAGCCCCTCACTACCCGGTCCCACCGTGAACTGGCATCTCTGAGCCTGTGGGTGGAGATGGACGAGGTGCAGGAGGTTGAGCTGAATCTTTGTTGAACCCAGAAATGGGGTTTCAAAAAACCAAACACTTGATATAAGCTTCTCTGACTCGCTTCTTAAAACAAAACAAAACAAAACAAAACAAAACAAAACACACCTTAAAATAGTAAACAAAAATTATGGGCTAGAATTTTTAGTTGAGTAAGTTTCAATGATGTTAACTTTTGTATATATTGTCAAGTTGAGTTAGTTGAAGACATTTAGCATAAAAATTGAAGGGTTTCCTTGTCTTATTAAACAAAAATCAGAATATTTTCATTAATTACCAGTTGGCAGGCTGGAGAATTCCTAATCACAGACAGTAGCAAAAACAAATGACTAATCACTTGAGAGGCTGTACCGGTGACACTTGTCTTAGTAAACTCACCACCATTCAGGACTACCTCTTTTGCTTTTATCCACTGCTGTGGAGTAGATCTATCTCTTGGGGAGAGATGAAAACAACTGAAAAAAAAAAAGATATCAACTGGCATTCGGGTGTGTATGTGTATACCTCCTCTGAATGCACACAGGAATCCTAATTGTCTATTACAGTATTAGGAAGTTGGTTCATTGTTTTGCAATGGGAAGCGTCTTCATCCATTTGGGCTGTAAAATGCCATAGACGAGTAGTTTATAAACAATAAATATTGATTTACTACAATTCTGGAGGCTGAGGAGTCTAAGATCAAGGTGCCAGCAGATCCAGGATTTGATAAAAGCAGGCTTCCTCTTTGTCAGCCATCTCGTTGCGATAACCTGGCATGGGTAGAAGGGGCCAGGGAGCTTTCTCAGCCCTTTTATAAGGGCACTAAAGGCAGAGCCCTCATGATGTAATCACCTCCAAAAGGCCTCACCTCCTAATACCATCACCTTGGGTGTTAGGATTTTAACATATGAATTTGTGGGGGACACAGACATTCAGTCCATAGCAAGAAGTTTACCTGTCTAGAAGTCAGATTGCTCACATAGACCTGCCCCAGTACCTTCAATCCTGTATAAAATGCTAGCAGAGGCCCACTTATTCAGAAGATTGTTGATATTAGAGGAGCTTCTCAGCAGCTTCCTAGCTTCTGATAGTATAAGAGATTTTTACCTTGCCAAGGAAGTCTTTCCTGGAGCATTCCATGGATGGTACTGACAGTGAATGCCTTCAGGATTCTTTTGAAAATATTTTAGGATTCTTCTAAACCCCTCTCCACATAGCTGTTTCTCTTAACAAGATGCAATCATGTTGATTATGTTATAGCTTATTAACTATAACCCCATCCCTGGCCCGTCTTTAAGGAATGCAACCCAGACCACCTTGACTGAATTTTGGATCTTCCTAAAGTCAGTCTCCTTGTTTTCTCTTATAGTCACACATAGTATATGGATTTTGTTTCCAAGCTCACAGAAGAAGCTACCTGATTGTCCTCAATATGTACAAGCCCATGAGTGAAAACACTTTTTATGATTCTCATGAAAGTCAGCGTTTCGAGAACTTTTACTTGTTTAATTTCATTTCACCCTTTGTATCTCTGATTACCAAGGTAACCATAAGGTATTAGAATCACTGATTTCTCTGCATCTGCCTAACAGATGTCACAGTAGAAGAGTCCCATCCTAGAGTTATGATTCCTCTGCCATTCTGCGGAGTGTGTTCTACCATGGGTTACTTACCAAAGGCTAGTCCTCCCTTCTGTCTTGCAGATACAAACTCAAGTCTGTTTAGGTGCCTACTCCACAGGGAATGTGACCACAGCCCAAGAGCAAATCCTGATTAGGCTGATTCAAGCCTGGTAATCAATCTCCTTTCTATTGCCAGTGATTTGTTTAGAAGAAGGCATGTGGCTGGGTTTTTTATGCAACTGGAGTGGAAATCTCCTTCAGGCTCCTAGAAATGATGTCCTATCTTACAAATAGACATGAGGGAGAAATGGCCCACTTCTTCCCGTGAAAATGAACCTGTAGTGGTTGGCTTATGAAGGGAGCCCATCTGAAAGCAAAGCTGACATCCTGACATCAGCGAAGGGCAAAGAGGGAAAGGACAGGGCTCTTCATGATAGCCCCAAACTGCTGAGGGGCCTCCCAACTCAAGATGCTGTCGTCATGCAAAACATGTCCTTTTTATTAAGTGATTTGAGTTAGGTCCCTATCAGGTGCAGCTGAAAGCAACAGAAACTTTTTTTTCTTGACGAAGAGTGCTACTTTTTTTTTCTTCCCTTCCTTGTGCAACCTAAAACTTTTTGATTCTTTGATTCTTTGATTCTTTGATTCTTTGATTCTTTGATTCTTTGTCCTGGACAAGGACTGGGACTTCCATTTTGCCTATTGATTCCATCTCTCTACTTTTCAGATAAACAAATTCTTGAATAAATGAATCCAGGAATTAATACATGAAATTATACCACAATTCTCTCAGTCATTGTCAGCCAAGATGACCCTTCCACAAAGCTTTCCCTTGTTGAATCATAGTTCTAAGGAAACTTTTCTCTTGAAATCTGAGTAGACAGACCCACTGTTCCCATGTCAGGTCTCTGCTACAGAGGTCGGGTGAAGGGTGCATTTATTTTGGCCAGATGCAGACTCTTCAAGTGTGTCGCCACCATTTGGAATTAACAAAACCTATTTAACTTGATAACCAATTTTCTTTCCCATATCTCTGCACCTTTGCTGGTTATGGTATTCCAAATCTTTAAAAAAGTTTTTTTTAATGTTTATCTATTTTTGAGAGAGAGAGAGAGACAGAGCACGAGTGGGGAGGGCAGAGAGAGAGGGAGACACAGAATCCAAAACAGGCTCCGGGCTCCGAGCTGTCAGCACAGAACTTGACATGGGGTTCGAACTCACGGACCGTGAGATCATGACCTGAGCCGAAGTCAGACGCTTAACCGACTGGGACACCCAGGTGCCCCATGGTATTCAAAATCTTAAGCTGATTTGCCTTTCATCATTTATTTCAAAAAGTAAGCATTCAGGGATTGAATTGCCAACATGAGATGATGTTAACACAGGGTAAATAGCACAAGGTAAATTATAGTGTGGTGATACATGCACAGATCCACAAATTAGAATAGCAAACATGCTAATGAAATTTATAGTAATCCACAGTGGAAAATTTAATATTCAGAGTGCAGTCTCCTATAACCTGGCAGTTGGGGAGATTCTTTTCTGAGGATTGTTTTGGGATCTGACTTATACGGGAAAGTCTATCCATTAGCCTAACTTGCAGTGAAGTTGATTAATTTATCTTTTAATATTGCATGATTTCAAGTGTAAAAGAAGCAGAGAGAAATGCTGTTTCCTTGGGACCCTGAGGAAGCCTAACATGATCTTTTGAAAGGTATCATAAGAGCTTTCATATAGACACATTCAAGCAACAGTTTTGAACACCTGATGTGTGAGAGGCATCAGGCAGCCTGTGAGCTGCTGGGGAGTTTGTGAAGATGAGTCAGACTTAAATTCTCCTCCCAAGAGGATCCCAGATAAGATGTTAAGTTCAGACAGTGACAGAAAAAGAGAAAAATGACTCCCAAAATTTTGTACCCGCAAAACTGCAGGGAGGCAATACTGTGGGGCAAATGGAGAAGCTGGGTAGGGTTTCTGGTTTTAATGGAGCTTAGATTCCAGGGTGTGTAATCTCAGTTCTAGGACAGGTTTTATGCAGCTGGATATCATTGGACTGAATTTCCATTTCTGTGCAGTATTCTGATTGCATTTATTTTAACAGTTTTTCTCTGCATTGATAACTCGACCATCCTTCAAAGGCAAGCTTTTGGTTTGGAAATTCATTGTGATTACATAGTAATAAAATATTAGAAGTTGTGGGAGGGGATGTTTTTCAAATAAAAACTGGAAAGGAGACACAACATTGGAAAATATCACAACCCAGGGAAAGGAGCACTGGCTGGGGAATTAGAAGGTGTGAGTTCTGTTTCTGACTATCACCCTTAGACAAGTTACTTTCTGCACTTTGGGTTTCTCATCTGAAAAAATAGATTGGTCTAATTAGCTCCAAAGACCCTTTTAGTAATTTCTGTAATATCTTAAGGTATTGTTCACACACCAGTTTTGCCCTTGACACTCACCTCCATCAGAGTTGTTAATAAAATTGTGTATAGTTTTTTATCTTCCTAAAGCATAGTCATTATTTTCACATTTGTTCCTTTCTGAGCCCTGAAGTGGTGGCATTATTGATGATATCTTCAGTCAGATGAGGAAATTAGGGTACAGAGAGATCAAGGGGCTTGTCCAAGGTCCCTAGCTGGTGCAAGTCAGAGCCGGGACTTGAGATCAGGCTCCCCTCCTATTCCTCCTTTCCCTGCAAATCTCCCCCTGCACCCACAGGCTTAGGTTGGTCCACTCTTGAGTGGAGAACTCTTATAAACATAGGAGAACCCTTATAAAGATACTACTAGGTTTGAGGATTGCAGATAGAAAGATTTTTTAAGACTTTTATTTTAAAATAATTATATATATATATATATATATATATATATATATATATATGTTGCAAAGATGTACACAGGGTTCCTATATATGCCTCGCTCAGCTTTTTCTAATTTAACATCTTACATGACCATGGTGCATTTGTCAAAACTAAGAAATTAACATTGATATAATAATACTGTGAACTAAACTAGAGACTTAATTTAGATTTTACCAGTTAAAATTTTTAATGGACAACGTAAATTGGAGTGTAGAAATAAAATTAAGGACATAAATCCTCTGGCCCCCATCAAATAATACCATGTCCTATGTTGTGTGCTACAAGGGCTGACCTTACAGCAGGCACAGACTTCTAACACTGAAGCACCCCCACTCTTGATGAGAGAGTCAATGGACATTGTCAATGGATAGGGTGAGAAAACCGATGGCCACAGGGAGCGTTGACATCCCAAAGATCCAAATGCTTAGGTTTCTGAACTAGTTAGCAGACCAAAGACACATCTCAGATCCAGTCTTTTATGGACAAGATGCTCTCAATCACCATCCATCATTTTCTAAGTACAATCCTTTCCTGGAAGATATTGCAATATTATTCAAAACGTGCCAAAGTGGGCAGGAGATCCCAAGAGTAATTGTGAGTTATGAGGTCATGGGGACCTCATTGCAAACTATTTGCAAAACTTAATTGGGGTAATAAATAAACTAAGCATGTAAATTAGATTGAAGACTACAGTGTGAATTAGAAGGAGGCCATTAGCCTGCATAGTCAAAATGCCTTCTTCCTGTTTGTACTATTTGCTGAGTTGAACTATTAATCAAAGAAGCATTAAATTCAAATATCCTAAAATTTCACAACTAAAATAACTTGGAAATAAAACCATTTAATGAGATTCTTTCCGGACAAGATGTGAACTTTATTTTTTATGATTAGGTACTTAGGCATTTTTCAAATAGAGGATGGTCTGGCATTCACAGCTGAATCCACCTGCGCCCCGCCCCCCCCCCCCCCCCCCCCCCCCGCCGTGTGAATTCATCCTAACCAGGGTACTTAGAAGCAAATGCAGGAGAAAAAAAAAATACAGCTCAAAAGGAATCATATAAGATCGCCATTTCCAATCGTGGAAAACAAACAGATCTGTAGGCTGAAATGGGACTATCCCTACTCCCTTTTCTTATTTTCTAAACTAGGTGATCAAAAATAACTTCAGGCCTGACATTTCTTTTTTCAAGTATCTGAAGAATGAGTAGAGGGGCCTCTTGCAAATAAACATAAATATTTTAAAAAAATAAGAAAAACGAAGCGCGCATACACCGCATCTAATCATCCAGCCCAAGTCAAGTCTTACAGCAGCTTTTTTTTTTTTTAAGCAGTTGATTGAATGAATACAAATGCCTCTCTGTTGTCACTTGGGATGCCACTTGATATATCCCATTTTCTAGACTCTAATTATTCCATTTGTAGACATGAATGCCATTTAGATGTGAGCTAATTCAGCATGGTAACTCAATTAGATTTGTACCGGCTTGGATTTATGAAGCATCAATGGGTTCTTGGTGAGACCAATGGGACTGCGGGCGATTCATCCCCAGTCTCACCGACGCACCCTCTCAAGAGCTCAATTAAACATGCCAGCCACGAGGATGTTTTTTAACGGGAATGTTTCACAATTAAAATAAAAAAGATTTCTGTGTTCCTCGGAGCGCATAGCCCAGCAGAAAAGAAAGACCTGTAATGACACAGGCTGAAGTTTTCCTTTTGGTTACATGCTAGCTCCATCACAGAAGGCTCTCTGGTGGGCTGCGCTCAGGCATCCTCGAGGCCGCAGTGGGCGTGGCCATGCGGCGCAGTGGGCGTGGCCAGCCTCAGTTGTTGACCCACGTGGTGAAGATCCCATTGTTTCCGGATGCCTCCCATTCGAGGGCACTCGGTAAGTGTTGGTTGAACTGAATTGCCAAGTTCGTCTTAGAGCCTGCACCTGCATCTTGGTTCTGAGAGCTGAAAGGCAGATGCTGAATGCCAAATTAGATATGTGAAAATATAAGAAAACAAAATAGCAGTGATGAAAACTATGCTAACTCTCTTCTCAGCGCTCAAAAAATGTGGCCCGTGGCCAGAACATGAAGGAAAAAATTTTAAACCAGGACTATACCCTAATGGAAACTTTGTGGGAGAAAAAAAAAGGCTCATTTCAAAGAAATTCTATTACTGTGGGATTCCATGGCAGGCTTAGGAAGGCAGGGAAGCGCCTGTGTATGAAATGGCAGTGCCTGTCAGAGACTTGCCTCACCTTGGTCTTCATCCCCGTGGGTGTTTGATGAGGAAAAGGCTTTACTGGTTCTCAACACAGGGCTGGACACAGAGGATATACTAGGAAATCTTGTGTGAATTAATGAAACAACATGATAGGTGTGAACTCACTTCCAAATGATGAGCCACTTTGGAAATGTCTGCCATTATTTTCCAAATCAAGTCTTAGATAATGAAGATAATTGCATTTGTTTTTCCAACACCTGGATAAAGAACAATGTGAAGGGTAGAGAATTTCAATTTTTAAAAAAAATTTTTAAATGTTTATTTATATTTGAGAGAGAGAGAGAAAGAGACAGCGCATGAGCAGGGGAGGGGCAGAGAAAGACAGAGACAGAATCTGAAGCAGGCTTCAGGCTCTGAGCTGTCAGCACAGAGCTGGACGTGGGGCTTGAACCCACGAACTGTGAGATCATGACCTGAGCCAAAGCCGACTGAGCCACCCAGGCACCCCAAGAATCTCAATTTTTTAAATGTTTTATTTATTTATTTATTTATTTTGAGAGAGAGACAGACAGACAGACAGAGCAAGAGTAGGGGAGGGGCAGAGAGAGAGGGAGACACAGAATCCGAAGCAGGCTCCAGGCTTTGAGGCTGTCAGCACAGAGCCCAATGTAGGGCTCAAACCCACAAACCTTGAGATCATGACATGTGCCAAAGTCAGACGCCCAACTGACTGAGGCACCCGGGTGCCCTCAATTTTATTGTATCTTCATCTTTCCCTATCTAATACTCTCATTTATTTCTGCTGTGACATTATTATTAGTTGTAGAAAAGTAGAAACAGTATATAGAAAGAATATTTGTGTGTCATAATTTTCAAAATGCAGTTTCACATAACTTGTGTCATTTTATGCCCATAATATTCCTACGGAGCAGACATTATTTTCTCTATTTTATAGATGATGAAACTGGTCCAGAGAGGTTGTGTGTCTTGCCTGAGGCCACAGAGCTAAATCTCAGTGGAGCTGGTATTTCAACCTTATCCTTTCCTGTTAAATCCTTCTCGTGTGGTGTAGTGGAAAGATCATGGGCTTTAAATCAAAAAACACTATTTTACTTTCTAGTTTCATCATTTTGGATCTGTTAAGTATTGATAGAAAGAAAGATTTAGCCTCAGCACATGATGAATTTGGGGGGGCACTCTTGAGTTTGATTTGGATAAAAGTTCCAAAATTTAATCCTTGAAACTAATCCCTGGGACGACTGATTATACTGGCATAGCATCAGCAGGGATTAATGTTATTCAGGGAGAAGAGATGCTCCAAGCCTATGCACCGCCCTTTCTTTAATCTCATGGGAACCTTGATTTAAATTGGAAACACAGGTTAGGACTTCCTTTTATTGTTTCTGCAGCAACTCCCTTTCTGGCTTCTGATTTCCTGGAGTAATGGTCTCTATAAAGATTTTCTGAAGAGCCACCTGAAAGAGAAAGGCCAGGAGTTTATTTGTACTATGTTTGCATCCATTAACATACGTATAATTCGGTGCAATTTTGCTGTATCCACACAGACCAACCAACTGTCCTTGGCTTGTTTTCATTCCAGTAAATGCCACCTCAGGTAGCAGAGAACCCTGGAAAGACCACAGTGCCGGGAGTCAGGGGATGCCTTGAACCCTCCATCCGGCTCTGTGGCTGATCCCTGTGGGACCAGGACAGCCATGGCAGGGGTGGGGGGAATGGTGTGTGTTGGCAGCCTTGGGCAATCCACCCCAAATCTCTAGTCTTGTGATCATCACCTGTACCAAGAGTGATACCCTCAAAAACTCGTGGAAGGATTAAATAAAATATGTGTAGGAACACTTCGTAAATCAATAGCCTGTGCGTTTTCCAAGAGACGCTGTGCCATAACATGCAAATGACTATTTTAAATCCATGTTCACAAAATACCACTTAGAAACTCACAGTGTGCTTTGTAATGGTAAAGAGTCTGAGAAGTCCTTGGCAGTGAACTCTGTGGAAATTTGTTTAATGCAATATTTCACAAATTATTTCGCAACAGAATCCATTTTTCATTGAATTTTTTAAATGCTTATTTATTTTTGAGAGAGAGACACAGAACACAAGCGGGGGAGGGGCAGAGAGAGAGAGACACACGCACACACACAAAATCCGAAGCAGGCTCTACGCTCTGAGCTGTCAGCACAGAGCTCAACACAGGCTCGAACTCAAGAACTGTGAAATCATGACCTGACCCAAAGTCAGACGCTTAACCGACTGAGCCACCCAGGCGCCCCAAATCCATTTTTCATTTAATACCTAATGTTGAACCGCACTGTAGTCAGTGTTAAAGCACTAAATCAACACGACTGACTCCCCGGGCTCTGAGATGGGCAGGTTTCAGGTTTCTACCTCTGTACCTTTCTCTGTACCTCCATCAGCCTCTACTTCCTTCTGTGTTGGCAGGCTTCCCCTAACATTAGCAAAGACTGCCAGCAGCTCAAGACTCACATGCTACAGCTTAGGAAGCCAGGAGAAAGAGTACCTCTTTCCCAGTAGTTCTAGAAATGAGTTTGAGTTATGTGCCCAACCTTGAAGCGATTACAGTGAGCAGGGGGAAGCCTTCTCATTGGTCAGGCCCAATTCATGTGCCTACTTCTAGAAGTTCCTCTCATATCTAAGCCACATGGCCTGAAAATAAGAGAGATCGGTTCTTCAAAAGAGTGATATTACAAAATGTCAGTTTTGTCTTTAATGAAGGAATTGAAGGCAGGTTAAAAGAACAAAAACAGAAAAGCAGGAGTACCTGTCATTCCCTTGCCATCATTCTTTTTCTAGGACAGGTTCAGCAACTCTGGTATACATAGGAATCTCCTGGGAAATTTATTGAAAATATGATTTTAGGGCCTAACCAAGATTCTGATTCCATATTCTCGGGTATTGCTCAGAAATCTGTCTTTTTTGCAAACACCAGATACAGGTGGTCCAAGTATCATATTCTGAGAAACATAGGAAATAGGATAAAGACACTTCTGGCTTTTCTCAATCTTTGTGATGGATGAAAATTGCCTACCAAATCAACATTTGCAGGGGTTAGGCTGGCGATGCCAGCATGTGTTGGCATTGGTCCTCGGACATTTCTTATGTGCCCTGAAGTAGTGCTTCTCAACCTTTACTGTGTGTATGAATCAGCTGGGGATCTTTCTAAGATGTAGTGATTCAGTAGGTTTCGGGGAGGGCCTGAAATTCTGCGATTCTGACAAGGTCTCAGATGTGCAGCTGCTTCTGGTCCATGTACCACACGTTGAGCAGCAAGATCCTAAAGGCTGAGAACCACCTGTGTATTTGATTTGCATTTTTTAAGTCTGTGTCCTTCCGGTTACCAGCCTGCTGGGCAAGCATGAAAGCAACTTCTGTTTCTCATAAGATTTGTTCATGCTGATATTTATCACTTTGTTCTGAGCTGTACAGAGATCATCTTCAACAGGCTCAAAGAGAACTCAGCCCCGTCTTTAAATACTGGAGTGCACATCTGCACATTTTCTACTTAACTAACCCTTCGATGCTCCAGATCTCATTTAGACTCTGGAAAGACAAAGAAACGTGAGACAGGATTCCTTCGGGTCCTCACACTTAGGGTGACCAATTGTCCTGGTTTGCTGGGACATCCCAGTGATAGCACTAAAAGTGTGACCCTAGCAGTCATACTCTATCAAGGAAGAATAAAGAATATTATAGGCCAATAACTATAACACAAACAAGTGAGTGTAGATACGGAACCAGCTAATTCAGCCTGTGGGGTCAGGAAAACCCATGTTAGAACCAGCCTTGGAGGCTGAGTAGGAGTTCCCCAGGTTGGGGGCTGAGGATGAAGAGGGAGGAGGCATTGAAAGCTGAGGGAAAAAACGTGTGCACAAGTACAGAGATACACGCATATGATCATACCCTAACTGCTGAGCCTCATCCATTTTGAATGCAAACTCCTCTTAATTTGCCTGGGTTCAGTAACCTCCATATGAATTCTTCCCACTGAATAAAGCCCAGGCCACTTGTGAGGAGTGAACCAAAGCCTCACCCTTGGGCTCTGCTAACATGCCTGTTTTCTGGTAAGCAGTTCCTTTATTTAGCTTGGCAAATAAGTAATTTTCACTTATTCTTCGATATTTCTCAGGCCATACTTCTGTGCCCTGATTTGGTTCATTCATCCATTCAACAAATATCCTACATTTAGTGTGTGTCAGAACAGTTCTAAGCACTTGCAAAATGTCACCAAACACTCTGCCCTTAGGGGGCATACATTCTAGAGGAGGAAATAGACAATGAGTAGTAACATTTAAAAAGTAAATGATATATACTAACAGGTCCCTAATTGCTATGGGGAAAACTACTAGAAGGTAAAGATTATTAGGAGTATAACTTTTACAGGTGGCTGGGAAAGACCCTTCTGTTAAAAAAAAAAAAAGTTTATTTATATTGAGAGAGAGAGAGCGAGAGCACGGACTCGGGCACATAAGTGGGGGAGGGGCAGAGAGAGGGAAAGAGAGAACCCCAAGTAAGCTCTGCACTGTCATCGCAGAGCCCAAACTGACACAGACTCAGTCTCATGACAGTGAAATCATGACCTGAGCCAAAATCAAGAGTTGGATGCTTAACTGACTGAGCCACTCCGTCACCCCAGGAAAGACCTTCCTAATTTGGTGATATTTATGCAGAGGCCTAAAGGAAATAAAGGAATGATGGTGCACATATCTCTGTGGGGGGTCATTTCAGGTCAAGGGAACTGCATTGCAAAGGTCCTGAGGGTGCCTGACATGTGCAAGGACCAGTAAGGAGACTCATGAGTTTGGAGTGGAGTGAGGCAGTTGTGTGTGGGAGGAAGGGTGGGCAGACAGGTGGACACGTGGGGTCTGGGGCCGGTGCAAGGATTGATAGTGAGTGGGATGGGAGCCCCTAGAAGGGGCCCCAGAGGGGGCCCTAGAGGGGGCCTCCTCCCCTAGAGGAGGAACATGCTCTGACTTACGTTTTTAGAGCATCACTCTGGCCTCTAGTTGAGAAGCAACTATTTGTGGGGAAGGGTGCAAGGAGGGGAACTGGTTATGCAGTTATTATCAACCCCTGGCAAGAGATCACAGTGGCTGTGACAAACGTGGATGCAGTGGTGACAGTGTGTCTCTGGGTCCACTGGGTTTCCTGCATAATCACTGGTCTTCAGAGTCCAGAAAACCTCTCCAACTACCTGAGTGATCTAGGCAGATCTCTCCAGCCTCCCAGGGCTTAACTGTCATCTGTGAAATTATGCCAGACAATGATATCTGCCTGACCCAACTCCTAAGGTTCTTGAAAGAATTAAATGAGATCATCACTTGGAGAGCATGGAACAAAGCAGGAAGGAAAAAAAACAAGACAGATGAGTCAGAACCCAGCAGATAGGTAATCTGCCAATTCAGAAAAAGAAATGCTGCTGTGTCTTCTTCACTGGTTCAGATAATTCACAAAGGTGTGCTACCGGATTAAAAGGTTAAACCCCAAATCATACCCTGAGAAGAGACATTTGTCATCATCTGATCAAACCCCATGGCTCTGAGATAGGGAAACTGAGATGAAAAGATAAAGGTGACTTTCCTAGGACAATCCAGTGAGTGGTGGAACCACACAAGGGTCCTAGTTCTGAGTCTTTTTCTACCAAGGGGCCGATTCAGAAGTGGTAACAGAGGTCCCTATCTTGAAAGCTAATGGAGGCACAATTACCATCAAAGAAAAAGGAAGAGAAGGCTGTCAGTTGTCAGGCTTATGACAGCTTTGTCCTCTTCAGGTATGTCATGGCATTCGGTCCTCCTGATCACTGCATGAGGTTTCGAATACCCCCATTTTATTTTTTTAATTTTTTAAAGTTTATTTATTTTGCAAAAGAGAGCACACACGCAAGTCGGGAGGGGCAGAGAGAGAGAGAGAGAGAGAGAGAGAGAGAGAGAGAGAATCCCAAGCAGGCTCTATACGTTGAGTGCAGAGCCCAGTGCAAGTCTTGAACTCACAAACTGTGAGCTCATGACCTGAGCTGAAGTCAGATGCTTAACCGACTGAGCCACCCAGGTGGCCCTGAATACCCCCATTTTAGACAAGGCTCTGAAAGATCAGCAAGATCCCAACTTGACACAGCTAGCAAGTGCCTAGGAAAGGATTTCTACTCTTGCCTCTGGCATCTAACCTGGCATTTAATGAAAACCTTTGGAGAGAGCAGAAATTGGTTTCACCTGGGGAGATAGACTCTCTATTGTTCTAATTATTTGCCCTGTATCCTTTAGCAGAGGATTCCGAGGAATGTTTTTATTTGTGAGTGTAGTTTAGTGCTTATTAGAACTTCTGAGCTTTTACATTGGAAGTTTCAACAGGCTTACTGTGATACTTCTCAAGTGTTGAGTGTAAACGTAAGCCTAAAAACATTACCAAGCTGAGTACAGTGACATATTTTAGATAATGGATGGAAGAGTTATATAAGTGGATGCTTTACAGAGACACACACACAGAGGTTCACATGCTGCAGTTTTCTGAAATGTAAGAGCGAAGAGGAAGAGAGTGAGAGCAAGTGAGAGATTAGGAAAATACGGGAATTGGTGCAGAGATCAAAGGCAAAGCTGCCATAGAAAAAGCAGACTTGAAAGACTTGTCCTTGCTGTTCATCTGGGATATGTGGCATGTCCTTTGGTTTTAATTTTGAACTGATGTATTCTTTTGAATCAAGAGAAAGATTGTAAGAGGCAAAATCTTCTGCTAGAACACAAAATAAAGGGTACAGAAACCAGTGTGAGATGTCCACAGATCCTCTGGAATCATGGCTAAGGCCAGTGTAGAATTTGAATCCACCAAATGAATACAGTGTCCTTCCACTCCCAGTTTTCCTTGGTAGTAGATGCGGAGGCCTTTGAGTTATTGGCTACACCACGGCCCTTGGCGGGATATTGGGGTCCTCAGGCTGTGAATCTGTGGGGTGAGCCCCCAAGGCACTATGGTCCCAGAGCTGTGGTCCTCTCTGACCCCCGCCATGATCATGTCATCACCACTGAGCTACCCTGTTTCTGATTTGAACCCTAAGCCCAGAAGGACTGAAGTGCCCTCATGGACACAGTAAACCCCAAATCCCTCTCCTCTGAGACTGAGCCATCTCACTGACCCCAGTTAGTGGCTCCAGTCTAGTTTTGGTCAGACCTCTCCAGGCACCACCACACTGCCACCTTCTGGCACATCAGATACGTTCACTGTCAGGCTCTGGCACCCTCTGTCTCCACTCCATGGCTAGACTCTGTGGAGGGGTATGATGCCTGCCTCGGCTGCTCTAACCTGTTGGGACATGGGTGCTGGTTACAGCCTAAAATGGGTCTAGACCTTCCACTCACTCATTCTTCTAGTAGACATCCTGAGGTTTCATGAAGTCTCATGGCTGAAGCCTTGTGAGTTAAGGCAATCAGTAAGATTAGTGGTAATTATGATGATCGCTATTCATCGAGTGAAGTCTTTATAGTTGGACTGGGTTCCAGTCCCTAGTCTAACTTACTAGTTGTGTGACCTTAGAGAACTTACTTTACCTCTCTGATCCTCTTTTCTCATCTATAAAATAGGAGTCATAATAGTAGCTACCTTACTCTGAAATTACGAATTGAGTGGCTGCTTGTGTGATTTATACCTTTAGTTTTAAGTAAGATCCTTCATGCAGAGTGCTTTGCAAAGTATCTGGCGCGTAAGTGTTCAATTAATGCTAGCTGTGACTATCTGTGGTGGTAGTATGTACACTTATTAACTAACCAGTAGTAGTATGGTACCAACTTCCAGGGGCTTTACGTACATTATGTTGTTAATTCTGAAAACTTGCAGGTAAAGCATTGCATCCATTTTACAGATGAAGAAGCTGAAACTTAGAGCTTCTAAGTAATGCCTCAAAACCGCACACTTGGTACATGGGTAAATGCCTGGAATTTGAGCCCTGGTGAGTTTGACTCCAAGCCTGAGCTCTTTGGTCCTGAAGATGTGAATGGCAATGAAAGTCTTCAATGACAGCTCATTATTACAATAGAGGGGTTGGTGGTCATGTGCTCTGTGATTAATTGCCTCAGGAGTGGAACAAATAGTGAGTGTTGTAAATAGTAAATACTTCAGGAGTGCAGAGAAAGAGATTGTTATTTAGGCAGGGTTATTAACCAAAAGATTTAAGATAATTTTTCACTAGCTCTTTTATACTTTTTTCCCCTGCCTAGCAAAGCAGTATATGTATGTTATATGAAAATTCAAAGACTTGTTTTGCTCTCCTATTTTTTTCTTAATCTATTTCGAGCTCTTCCTACTTCCAGCATAACTGTGAAGGTAATACCCAGTGGTATTACAATTGCATATACCCTCTAACCTAGAACCTGCTGCCCTAGACTTTTTTTTTTTTCAAAATAAAACACCAGTATGTGAGGATATATGCACAAGTACATTTTTTGTAGCATTGCTTACAGAGGCCAAACAAATTAGAAACAAGACAAATGTCTTTATTTCTGTCAGTAAGGGGATACTAGACAAACTGTGACTCTTTAATTCTAGAGACCATGATGTGGCCATTACAAAGGCTGAATTAGATTTCTCTTCCAATGACCTAAATGAAACTGTCTGAGAATCTTAGCAGCTTAAGGATTCATGAGCCAAACATACTTTAGCCCAACATAAATACAAGGAAATTAAAAGTTTACGTTTGCATTTGATCTGGAGAAGACATCACAGAAGTACAGCATTGAGGATACATAATTCATTAGCACGTTCTGTGACATGGGTATAGGGTTTTTGTAGATTATGAACTCAGTATGACCTAGCAGAATGGGGGCGAGAAAGCTAGTAGGTATCTTTGGCAGATTTAGATTATTTATTTATTTTCTAACGTTTATTTATTTATTTTGAGAGAGAGAGAGAGAGAGAGAGAGAGAGAGTCCCAAGCAGGTTCCATGCTGTCAGCGCAGAGCCCAACATGGGGCTCTATCTCACGAACCATGAGATCATGACCTGAGCCGAAATCAGTCAGGTCCTCTACCCACTGAGCCACCTGGGTGCCCCAGATTTAGAGTATTTAGAAGAGGGCAGTTCATAATCCTGTTTTTTCTAGGCTGACCGCATCTAGAGAATCATGTTTCGTTTAAAACCCATATATTCATCGGAATAGTGAGGTTGAAATTATGTCATTGGAGAAGTGACTCAAAGGACATACTATGATTGTCTCAACTTCATGTTACGTGAAATATTAGATTTTTTTTTTCCTTTGGAGTTTCAAAGCTAAAATAGGATCAGTGGCTGGAAGCCAACAGTAGCTGAGGTTTAGCCCAATATAAGGAAGACGTTTTTAACTATCAGAGCTGGCCAAAACTGGTAAAATGGCTTCCCCTGAAGATTCCAGGCACCCATCTCGTCTCTACAGGTGTTGGAGGGAATAGTGAGAAAGGAGTCAGGTACTTGATAGGACCAGTGTGGTGCCTAATACCATCTCCCAACCCATTCTCAACCCTAATCAGAGTATTCAAGTTTGTCATTTGATCCTGAGATCTGATTTTCAGTCGTGAGAGATTGGGAGAGACCATGTAGAACCGTGCCTATAAGCCCCAGCTATCAAGTTAAACAGATGCAGGTGTAAATCCTGACTCTGCCACATCTGCTGTGTGACTCAGGCAAATTAGTAGCCTCTCCAAATCTGTTTGCTTATCCAAAAAATAGGAATAGTATTGGTCCCTTCCTCAAAGATCTGTTACATAAAGAGGAATTGAGATAATAATTCCTATAATGTATTTAACACATGGTAGCACATAGTGAATTCTCAATAGGTATTTTTAAGTTAAATTATGTAAATTATTGTCTTTCTTGTTTATATAGGTTCATGTTTAACAGAGGAAAGCAAGACTGTTTTCTAATTAATCTTGGAAAGAACCATACATTTCTCCAAATTAGAACATCTTATTTCCTAAGGTCTCTGAAGATTACAAATGCTAGTTCATCTCGTTGAGTTGGTGTCTTTGGTTGCTTTCTAGGTAGGTCTATGTTAGAAAAAGAACACTGAATCTGGAGTCATTGGATCCAAGTTCAAGAGATCTAGCTCTCATGTCTAAGGTAACTCGAAAGTCTGTTTCCTCCTTCATAAAATAAGGACAGGCACATGTATACTACCTAACTCATAGACTTATGTGGAAGAATAAGTGGTAAAACAGATGTAGAAGTGCTTTTCAAATTATAAAATGCTAGGCAATTGGGAATTATTTTCATTGTCTCAATCTGCAAAATGGGAGAGGGGTATGATTTCTCTGGCCCTGAAAAACTAAGACTGCCAAAGGCAGAACCATTCTGAGAATTTAATCCTAAACCTTTTAGAGTATAGGAGTACATTAGCAAAATAAAATGAGATGCCATGTCTTATAAAAGTAGACATTGTCAGCTTTACCGAAAACCTTATGGAACCTTAATTTACCTACCTATCCAGGTGGAAGAAGTAGAAAAGGAACTTGGGTATAATGAAGCACATACCCAGTGTTTTTCTTAAAAGTAGTTTACTTATCTAGTTATTTACTTATTTACTCAGTTATAACAGGTTGAACATTTTTAGTTGCTGGTTATGAAAGCAGGGAGGGGTGCCTGGAAGAAGGAGGGCTGGGTCAAAGCAGGATAAGTACAGGTTTGAGGATTCAAAGATCTTTAGCACTGGATGAGATCTTGAGACGATCTTACCAAAGGGGAGGATCTGGTAAAGATGTGAAGTAACTTGCCCATAACTATCATGTTCAAACGACACCACTGACCATGCTAAGACTTGTGTTTTGGCGTTTCTGTTTTGACTTCTAAGTAGATTCTGAGGAGAAAACAAAGTAAGGGAGAGAAAGAAAGGAAAACTAGAGAAAATGCCCTTTGAGATGTTATCATTTCTGTTACCCCTGACACACAAAAAATCTAATACATTCACGAATATGTGTGAAATGCCTGATTTTTAGCGGAAGATAAAGCTTTTTCCCCAAGGAAATAAAATATCAAATTCTCTACTATTTGGACTCTATTCTAAGGGAAAAAATATAGTAAAAGTTTAAAAAATGTTTTGTGCTCCAAAATGTTTATTATAGTACCATTCCTAACAGTGAAGAATTAGGATAACCCAAGTGTTCAACCAATGAAAGGATATTTAAGTAAATTATGACAGCCTAGCATACATGGTACAACCATTACAAATGGTATTACAAAAATTATGAAATAAAATAAGAAAATACTTTTGTTAGAGTGAGTAAAGGAAGGAGGGCAGCATGGGATGGATTGATCAGAGGGAGGAATAGTTGTACTGGAGGAGGGAAAGGTACAGAAGTCAGTTATATATAAATGAATTAAATTAGGAAATTTCACACAACGTGTGAATTTCAACAGGGCTGTATAGAGAGAAAGACAAGGCAGGGAGAGGTGAGCAAAGTCGGAATCGTTTGTACTTTTTTGACTGCAGGAGTAAAGAGGCCAGGAACAGAGTGGGAGGTTGCCCAAGTGAAGCTATAGCCACAATGAGTACTCCCCATGCCCAGTGACTTTGACACTGAGGGACCTGCCTTATGATGAGAAATACCACATGTCAATTTGTTGAAGGAGGAAGGATGTCAACATTATAGCCTGCATTACAGCCTTTTGGGTCCAGGTGATTCTCAACATCATGACAGATAATTTTATACTGTGAACAAAAAATGGTACATATGTGCCAACTGACGTGGGGTATTTAGTGGGTCTTTTAATTAAAATTCAGACAGGAATTTTAGATTTGTCACCAAATAACCGTCGATAATGCCAACAAATAGTTCATTCTGAATTGATCCTGTCATGTGGGAAATAGCCATTCATAATTGACCAATCACTTTCTTCTCCACCTCTTCTCATCTCTATCTCTACTCTCATCTTAGCATGGACTTCTTGCCTCTTGATTAGGGGAAAAAAAAAAAAAAGCTTTGTTCACTAAATACTCCATTGTTGTGAAAAGTGTACTGAAGGCTTGTAAATATTATCATGGAATTGCTGTTTGTCACATAAATTCAAGTGATTCAACAAATAATCTGAGGAGTGCCAGTATATGCCTTGCAGTGTACTAGGAACTGGGGGCACAAAGATCATGCACAGTCCTTCCCCAGTAGAAGCATAAACAGATTATTTATAGTATGGTGTGCAAAGTATAACCGAAATGTGAGCACAATATAGAAGAAGCATAGGAAAGAAAGTGACAAGAGAGAAGGAAATATGAAGGAAGCCTTTGTGGAAGAAGTAGGTGTTTAGGTGGGTTTTGAATCATGAGTAAGAGTTCAATAAGTAGTCAAGAAGAAAGAGAAAGTCATTCAAGGCAAAGAAAACAGCATTTGCAAAGGCACAGAGATAGGAAATTGCATGTATGTCTGCCCTTCGGTGATGATGAAGTATGCTGGAGGAGTACAAATGAGAATGGATAGGTTTTTAGATGGTTAGGCTGCTAGAGCTTGGTTTTAAATTTTTTATTTACACTTACTATGTGGCAGACACTGTTGGTTTACAAATACAAACTCTTTTAATCCTCACAATGATTTAGGCAGACTGTTGGACTGCAGAATTAGAATAAGAGCTGACCTGTAAAATCTGGGAGGATTGATCAAGAAGAAAAAAACACGGTGAATATCACATCCCAGAATGAGATTCTGGAACTTTGAAATCTGTATGTAAACCTCCCCCAGCAATGAGTCGTCATGCCCCATAAGGAGATTTTGGCTTGATTCTGGGATAGAGAGAAGGGATTGCTATGTACAGTCACTGTGCCCTTGAGCCTTCTCATACATACATCACTTGACTCTCAACCTCATCATGGAGGGTGCATGGCGCTCTCCTCCTGTTACACGTGAGGCTTGGCGAGGTCAGCCAAGTTACCCAGATCACACGGCTAGTAAAGTAAAGGCGCTGGAATTTGTCTAACTCAAAATCTGCGGTTTCTTCATCCCGTGTCTTCCTAGAAAAGGGCCAGAGAGAACGAGACACCAGAAATTTTCCTCCAGCTGCTAGAACCTGGTATGGCTGCAGGTAAGGATCTGTGTGGTGCTTTCTTAGACATTTATTATGGAGTATGGAGAAGAGAGGTGGGAGAGAAGGCTCTGTCCTTTGGGTACTTGGTATTTAAGACAGGTATCTGATGATGCTCGTTAAGTATTTTCTGAGACAGTATACTCTTTTTTTTTTCTGGAATTGGACCATCACAAATTGGACCTTTAGATGGGGAGAACTTATGACATAGACTACCTCGCCAGCCAAGTCCTGATAGATATGAGACAGAATAACCAAAATTAAACTGTTTGAGAATAGGGATGCATGGTCATCATGTCCTTAATAGTTATGATTTTGCAGGGCTAAAGCTGAAGATTATTGAAATCTACATCCAAAGGGTGGGTTTTTGTTTTTCCTTGAAGTTCCTGATATTGTACCTTGGTGATTAACCAGCCTAGACATATATAACCTTTTTTCCTCACCATTTCCACCTCACCTTTCTACATCCTCCTTTTTCCTTTCAACACTCCTTCCTCCATGACTCTTACCCACTTCTCAATTATTGCCTCATATGCCCCTGTTGCAGAAAAAATGGAGCTGGTACATTAACTCACATAAGGCTTTGGTGACCAGCTCTGGCTTTCTCTGGTATCCCTTGTTAAGTTACACAATTTGCATTTTTAAAAAGAAGCCTAAAATGGTGGTGTTTATTCCAAAGGACTGACTCTCTAATGGTGAAATTTCTGACAATCTCCCTTGGAAGAAATAACAATGATAATAATCACTGGCATTTTTGTGGGTCTCTCATGAACGTGGCACAGTGCTAAGCATTTTCATGTGTGGCTAATTTTCCCAACAACTTGCCAAGGGGACAGGATAATCCCTATTCGGAAAAGAAAATTATGATTCAGAGAGATGAATTTACTAAAGCTATTCACTAAAGCCAAGGGAGATTAGAATCTAGGTATGTCTGGCTTCCAACCCCTAGCTTGTTTGGCATTCTGGCTGTTTCTCTGAAAGGAGATGATAGGGTCCTTCTGATCAGCTGGTCTCTTTGGTGCTGGATGGTTTCCTCAACCTACCATACCTGGGACAGGTACAACTTGCACTTCCAATGAAAGAAAGAGACGGAACTCTTCAGGTTCCTCCCCAGCAAGTACCCCAGAGTTTTGCCAGCAAACCTGGTCACTTCTGTGATCTTCACTTCACCCAGTTTGGAGGGCTTTCTGCTAATCAAGTAGGGTTTCTCACATAGAAAGACTTCCTCAAATGAAGGAGTCAAAAAGCGGGGCCAGGGACCCAGGACTTGCTGTGACATCTTTATGCTGACCCATGCCAGTAAACTATTTCATGGTGAGTGGTCTTTTCAAATTGCTTTCAGGTGTTAGTTTAAGAGAGTAAATAAAAAAGGAAAATTAAAAAGATTTTTAAGATTTACTAAAAGGGAGCGTTACACATCTGGCCCAGTTTGTAGTAAAGTGACAAGAGTAGCTGAGGGGGATCCTTGCCCCATGGTTTATGGTCACAGACTTGGTTCACTTCGATGAAACAACTAGTTTTGAATTATCAGAAAAATGAAATGAAATGCTTGCCCTGGCTCAGAATTTCCAAATGCCCCTGCAGGATAAAAAGTTCCCTTTCCTGTGTCTATTTAATTTTATAAGATGCATAAGGGTCTCCATGAAGCATCTTGTCCGGAATTTATCAGAGCTTTAAACAAATGCCATGATCTGTTTTAATGTAATGATTAATGTTATCCATTTAAATATTGTAAATCTTTTCTTGTCCTTGCTAAACTTGCCCACAGATGGGGACTTCCTTGTTATAAATGCAGATACCTAAACACCATTTAGAAAATGGAAGGAAAAAAAAAATAAGCATGTCTACCCGCAATAAATATTGCAGCCAATTAGGCTTCATCATAGGAACTTCTCTGGTTTTGTAATGTTTGTTTACTGGATTTTGTAGGGAAATTGTTGCCATTTCTGATAGCCAGAATCCTCAAACCGCCGTCCTCGTGTTTTTCTGCGGTGGAAAGTTGTGACGGCGGGATAGGTTTTTCCTTCCTTCCCAGACCCCATCTCAGTTATGAATTAGACATTCAGATATCCAGACCCAAACATGTAAATCTGTTTGTACACACTCAAAGAAAGCTCTCATACGTTTCCTAAAAACCCACACATTAATATTGCTTACTTTTCAGCGGGGGTAAATGGGGGTCTCAGAGACCTTCTCAGAACAGGCTGGAGTTAAATAATATTGCATGTTTTTCATTTTACTGTGATGAATGCAAAGCCATTAAATAACCTTTTAAAGAGTTGGTGTAATTATCTGTAAACAGTAATGTTACGAAAAAAAAGGTCAAGTTGTCCTGCCATTAGATGTTTATGGATATAAACTGGATTTATGTTTCCATAAAACAGGCACCGACTAACTAGATTAATTCTCCACAAACTAAACCAACTGTAGTAATATTTAGACACAATAAAATGATACCAATTAAAACAATTTTATTTTTTGTGTCATATTGATTAATGGCGCACTAAAATTAACCAGAGACCTTAAACTCAGAATGGTTGGCAAAAGGCATCCACATCTCAATATTATTACCAACAAGAAGAGCAGTTAAGTGAGATGGCCGTGCAATAGTATGAATATTTAATTAATAATTAGTCATGTAATTTCTCCTCAGGAATTATTATCCCTCAAACTGGTTTGTGAATTTAATTATTAGCAGCCTTTTTGTTTCCATGTCCCCTCATTACTGTCAGGATTGATGTAACATAAACTTCATTAAAAATTAAAGCAAGAGTCTTAATTACAAGGCTACCCTGACTGAAGTCAGAATTAGCCAAGTCAGTGATGTGCAAATGAGTGCATTATTTAAGAAACATGCTGGAAGTAGTTATGCTAATGTAGAAGGTTCGCAGTAGCAGACCTTTTCACTTGCAGCTGCATATTCATTAAATGCACTATGCAAATTTAATGTAGCAGTCTTAGTAATGCGTTGTTAATTTATTCAGATTTATTGAGTACGACTTGTAAAAAAAAGTACAAATTTAATTACTCTATCTAGTAGGGATGATATTAGGAGATAGCAGAGGTTTAAAATGTGTTGATCTGGATTACTGCAGTTTGATGGAAGACGTGGTATCAAAGGACACAATTTTGATAACTGGGCTTGAAAGAATATTTGATTTACTTATGGAATGATCTAAGAAATCACTAAAATTGCACATGCTCCTTCCCAATAGGAAAGTAAAAAAGTCTCGGTTGTATTAACTTAAGAGCTAAAGCAGTGCTGAGTCCACAGCCTAATGGTCGTAATGACTCTACAGAGACCAGTAAAGGTTATGGATTGGGATCCGGGTGAAGCAAACTGTCTTTGTGGGAAGTTCATTGGTGGCTGCGCGCGCCTCCGCGGCGCGCTGCCGCCCGGCGGGTGGAACCGCTGGAGTGAACGCTCGGCGCGCGCCCCCCTCTGCAGCGGAACGCCGCGGGGCCCGGCCCGGTGCTGTCTTTCGAGGTGGGTGGATGCTTGGGCTCGGTTGTCGAGAGAGGCCAAACGCGGGCCAAACACAGTGGAGAAGCTGTGTTCTTTGAAAAAGGCACGTAAACCAACCCCAGCCCACCCCACGCCGGACAGCCTGGCGTCGGACGCTCACGGAGCTGGCGCGCGGGGCTCATCTGGACACAGCGGAGCTCATTTAATTCTCCGAAAACCCTTGCAGGGTAGACTTTCTCATCCCATTTCACAGATGAGGAAACCGAGGCTGAGTTTGGAAGAGTAATTGATGCAGGTGGCGGTGCTGGGATTCTACTCTGAACCTGTGCTCCTCCGCTGCCTCCCTGCCCCCTTCTCCTTCTGCCGTCTCTCTCCCTCCCTTCCTCTTTGTGGGCTCCCTCTGCCTTCTCTCCTTTCCTTTTCCTCCCTTTCCTTCCCCCCCTCTTCCTTTTCACTTGTCCCTTAGTATCTTCTTTCACTGCCTGATTTACGCATATATGTACACATGGTTTTGTACATATAATTAAAACACTGAAAATGGCTGACCTTTTTCGCTTAAACAAGTGCTACATATACGTTAAATTGGAATAAAACGGTTTCAAGTTCAACAGAGCAACCTTGACAACCCCATTAAGACTGTGCTGGGGGAACAAAACCTAGCGTCCTCCCTTCTACTAGCAGCTTGCTTGACTCAGAACTCCCCACCCATCTTTTAAATTGTTTGACAGTTTCTTGGCCTTTATAATCACAAAAATGAGTCCAGTATATTTTTAATACATTCATATTTTATCTTGGTTTTGGGGGTTACTGCTTCAGATTGGTAAATCTTGTGCAGAAAAATCAATACACACTTTCCTGAGCTCCAGGAACGAACAGGCCAAATTACTACGACCACGGAGACTGCCTGGTCCTCGGCACCCATCTTTGGAGGCATTCCCAGCCCTCTGATATATTCGAGCAGTCTGACCTGTACCTATTGATTTTCTGACAGAGGGAGAAGCTAAACACTGCACCTTAAGGTAAGCATATGAATTGATCACAGGCGGAAACTTGGTGTCTACATAAAGACCTTCCTGAAGAGTTAAAGTAGGATGTAAAAAAATTACTTAGGTGGCAAAGCAGTTGTTCTGGGTCTCCTGTGTGAATCTTTTCATCTTATGTCCCACATCTGAAGGCAAATCAATCAGATCCTAGCCACCCCCTTCCTGGTGGCTGTCCATTGCCCCGTTTAATGCATGCGGTGCTGCCTTGAATCACGCTAAAACTCTGTGTGTGTGTGTGTGTGTGTGTGTGTGCGCAACGTGCCCCACTGGATTGCAAACTTCTGGAAATCTAGGACTGATCTTGTTCGTCTTTGGCTAATGGCAGTGGTGTGCTGGTAAATGCTTAAAAACAACCTCCCTAAAAAAATTAATAAGGCTTGGTTTGCTGATTACCTTGGTCAATGCTTGCACCATGTTGGTTTCAAGCTACCAATGTGATGTCACTAAATGCAGAGTCGGGAAACAAGAAGCAGGTACACACCATTATATAGTATGTCCAGCTGTCACACATACAATAGATGAAAATAACCTCAAGAGTGTGGATAGCAGTAAAATGCCTCAAAGTGAAATAAAAAGTGGTGAGTTTTGCATATTTGTTACCTTTCCTTTTAATATCATTTACTTAAGTATACATTTATGTAATTTTTAATAATGTCTGAGTCTAACAGCTCACAAAATTCCCCGAAATTCAACAGTCTTTCTCCAGCTCACCAGTGGGTAATGGGAAGAAAAACGTTTGCTCTGAAAAACTCCACCACAGTCAATAATATAAAAACGGACTGTTTTTATGAAACTATGTTTCATAAAACATAGAAACTATGTTTCTCCTCTTAAAGCTGTGCTTTATTATTTCTATTAGGGGAAGGCAACCCAACCCCCACATAAGAATTTGAATTGCCTCATGCTAAGAGAACATCTGTAATTTCATAGGATCTGCTGGAATTTTTGTTGCAAGAGGATAGCCTCTTGCAGCAGGTAGAAAAGTTTCTTTGGTGATGGCAGAGGTGTGGACACATGTATATGGCACAAGAGAGCAAAGGGAATTGATGCTTTATTCAATATTCAGACAAAATATATGTGTTTCTGGCACCATACGCACCAGATGCAATGCTAAGTGCTAGGGATACAAAGATAAATGTGACTGGAAGTCTTCTGGTCTAGGGATCAAGGATAGACTGCCTACAGAAGGGATAGTTAAGAAATCCAGACAAAAGGGGCAAGGGGAGGGGAACAGTGTGGTCCAAAGCCTGATGAGAACTTGGTCTGTTCACTGAACGGCAAAGAAGCCTAGCGGCTGGCAAGTGGGAAAGTGGTGTGAAATGAAGCTGATGGATGTTTCCAGGAACCAAGTGACCCAGTGACCCAGTCCCTTATGGGCTGTGTTGAGGATTTGAGATGAAATTGGAAAGAATTTTCTGAGCAGTCTCAGGTTACTTCTCGTTACACACAGCACCCACACTGTGTGTGACCCTTGCTTGTTTGACTGTGTTACCTGTTAGGCAATGAACTCCTGCAGGGCAGGGTGAGGTGTCCTGAGGGGCAGCATAGGATCTGGTCCATTGCAGGGCTGAATAAAAATGTTTATGGAGATGAATGAATGGGTAAGTCCCTGCCTTCACCCCACTTACAGATTTAGGTCTGGCGTTTAGGCTTGAGCTGCCTTGGAGGTGTTGTTTCTGACTGAGCCAGACCTGAGAACTAACTGTTAGAAAGGTTCAGACCCCAGGATTTTCCTGCTCTTGAGATTTAGGGGCCAGCGCAGCCATAAGTAGACACTCCTTCCTGGCTCTCTGCTTTCCAGGACCTCTGGGAGCTCTTGAAAGTCAATGGATTTGACCTGAATTCTCATAGGAACTGTGGGTTACCTGACAGCCTCTGATGGGACCTAGAGCTATAGAGGTCATCCCTGTGCCCCAGGGAAAAATGGGGACCCAGGCAGCTTGGAGTTCAGGTGCCCTCTTCATTGCCTTACCTGCCCATAATGGAGTGTGTGGTGTGATTTTAGGAGTACTTCAAGACTCTTGAGCCCTTCCCTACCAATTGGCTCTTACACCTACTGCCAAAGGCTGAGATTGCTGCTTTGAGAGCTGAGGACACTGAATCCTCTGGAATGTAAGTTCCCTAGGGTACTGGAAATAATAATAAAAGAATACATTGACCCCTGCCTCTGTGATGGGCACTGTGCTAGGTATTTTATATGCTTTATCTCATCTACCAAGAACAATGCCATGATATAGACACCACTATTATTTCCATTTTACAAAGAAAAACACTTAAATATCAAAAGGTTAAATAAGTTACTTGAGAATGTATAGTTGGTAAGTAACAGAGCAGTGACCAATCAAGTGTTTTTCATATAAAGCCCATATGTTCAATGCCAGGTCTCTGACATTGTGCTGCCGTTTAATTTGGGAACTGAAGGAGGTAGCAAAAGGTCATTTTTATCGACCGTTCCCAAATTTCCATGGGGCTTGAAAATGCTTGAGTATGGGCTGGGGTTCCGGAGTTGTATTTGTGATTGTTTTCAAGGAAGTATGGGAAACACTAGCAGGAATGAGCGGGGATGACATGTATGTACTTTACTTAGGACCAAAGCATATAAAGATGTTGGCCCACACACCTATTCTCTCCACAGTGGAAGAACTGGATTAATCCACCCAGAACATTAATTCAAAAACGAATTCAGGAAATCCATTTGTCAGTCACCTGTGCAATCAGAGAGAAGATGGGAGGGTAAAGACCATCAGTAGACAGAATACTGCAGAGCTGGGTAGCGGTAGTATCTGGGGACAGGCTGCGCACAATACAGCTGATGCGTTGGTCTCCAACCAGTACCTCCACTTTGCTGAGCCTTGGTTTTCTTTTTTCTTTTCTCTTTTCTTTTCTTTTCTTTTCTCTTCTCTTCTCTTCTCTTCTCTTCTCTTCTCTTCTCTTCTCTTCTCTTCTTTTCTTTTCTTTTCTTTCTTTCTTTCTCTTTGTTTCTCTTTCTTTCTTTCTTTTAATATAATTTATTGTCAAGTTAGCTAACAGACAGTATATATTGTGTGGTCTTGGTTTCGGGGATAGATTCCTGTGATCCATTGCTTACATACAACATCCAGTGCTCATTCTTCCTCAATGCCTATCACCCATTTTCCCCTCTCCCCGCCCCCTACCCATCAACCCTCAGTTCTCTGTATTTAAGAGCCTCTTATGGGTTTGTCTCTCTCTCTGTTTGGAATTATTTTCCCCCTTTCCTTCCCCCGTGGTTTTCTGTTAAGTTTCTTAGGGTCCACATATGAGTGAAAACATATGATACCTATGTTTCTCTGACTGACTTATTTCACTTGGCATCGTATCCTCCAGTTCCATCCAGATTGTTGCAAATGGCAAGATTTCATTCTCATTGCTAACTAGTATTCCGTTGTATATACAAACCACATCTTCTTTATCCATTCATCTGTTGATGGACATTTGAACTCTTTCCATAATTTGGCTGTTGTTGAAAGCGCTGCTATAAACTTGGGGTACTTGTGCCCCTGTGAATCAGCATTCCTGTATTCTTTGGATAAATTCCTAGTAGTGCTATTGCTGGGTCATAGAGTAGTTCTATTTTGCTGAGCCTTGATTTTCTAACCCGCAAATGCCAAGAATAATATCACCATGATAAAAGTGTCGCCATAAAGCGGAGACTGCCTAGAATAGCACCATGGTGACTGTTGCTGCTGGTCCCACACTGTCTGGGATCATGGCTTAGCTCTGCTATTTATTCTCTGTGTGCGTTTGGGTAAGCTACTCAACTTCTCTCCCCTTCGGTTTCCTCTTGTGTGAATAGAGAATAAAAACAAGACCCTACTCATAGGGTCGTTGTAAAGGCTTATTGTAAAGTACTTAGCACAGTCCTAGGTGGACAGTACGTGTTCTGATAATAATGGCTAGATTGCTGTCAGACTGCCTGGCGCATGGGAGGAGCCACGCGTGTGATTTTCCCTCCAGATGATGAAACTGCACCTAAAAGTCAGGTTCAGCCCATCATCCTTCCACCCATTGACTCTAGTCAGAAGTGAAAGCGCACATTGGCTTTTCAGAAATGATTTTAGAAAACAAAGCAGAGGCCACCCAGACGTAGTTGTTTCAGCTCTTGACTCATTTTGCTCTTGAGGTGAGCGGAGAGGAAAACGGTCAAACAGCACCCCTGCCTGTTGTCAGTGTTGAACAAGTCATTTCTCCTCTCTGAACTTAGCTCCTTCATTTGTAAAAGGTTTCTCTAGCTCTGAAATCCTATGAGTCAACGAAAAATACTCCTTGAACCTAACCTTTAAATGTCGGTCGCTTTACTGGAAGCTGCGGGACTGAGGAGAAATCACCGGAGAGGTTGGGTCGTTATGACTTTCTCCTCACCAGTAACCTTTGTGTTTAAGACCCTCACTCATACAGATTTTCAAATGTGCATGGCTTTGCTTAGCTTGTCCCCCTGAAATGATGGTCCTAATCATAAATTCTAATTGGAACAGGATCCACCTCAATTTATTCCTAATGCCTCAGAAAAGCAGAACTGTTTCTAGGAATAAATTGAGACGGATTCCATTCCAATTAACAGTTTGACTCAGTTAAAGGGTTGTTAACCCACTGTTGTCCTCCGATAACCATCCGGTTCATGGAGGGCAAGTTGCTGGCCTCGCTGGAACTAGCAAGGAGATGAAAGCCACCCAAATACGCTAACCACTTTAAGTGGTGTGGACTCAGCTCTCTTCTCTCCACCCTGCTCCTCCCACCTTCGTGATTTAAAGAGCATTATCAGTGAGCTCGCTTTGAGCTGTGATTGGACTGGGCTACTTTGTCTAAATGGTAATTATGCTGTTCTCATCTTACTCAGATGGATTGTCTCAGCCAGGGTTCTCCAGAGAAATAGAACCAATAGGATGTGTACATTCATAGAGATTTATTTTCAGGAATTGGCTCAGGCAGTGGTAGGGGCTAGCAAGTCTGAAAAGTGTAGCATAGGCCCGCAGGCTAGAAACCCAAATGGGACTTTTGTGCTAGAGTCTGGCAGATAGAATCCCTTCTTCTCCAGGAAGCTTCATGTTTGCTCTGAAGACCTTCACTTGATTGGATAAGGCCCACCCACATTATGGAAGGTAATTTCTTTCACTTAAAGCCAATTGATTATTAATTTCAGTGACGACTGCAAAATACCTTCACAGCAACACCTAGACCAGCACTTGAACAGTTAGGCACTGTAGCCTAGCCAAACCTGACACGTAAAATTAATCATCATAGCTTCCATGGGTTCTATTCCCAAATCCAGGAGGAGTTCGTCTAAACTGGAGGCTGGGTGTAAAGAAAGGCACAGGAAGGAGGCATTGTTACTCTGAGATCATCCAGTCCCACACAGAGGGCTCAGTATTCGTGTCAGATGCCCCTTTCACACCACACCCTTTACCTTATGTCTTCAGGTATGGTTTTTCCAAGGCAGGAGTTAAGATGTTTTGTTGGGCAAAGGCAGGGCTGCTTCTCTTTGATGGTTCATTTATGTCAGGTTCATAGCAATGTCTAGGCCTGCAAAAAAAAAAAAGGAGAGTAGACACTAGCTGCAGATTTCTGTAAACCCGTAGGTAAATATGCATGATTGAACATGCAGCCAGGCAGGCACACTTGGGAGATTTTGACCAAAATAGAGCCTCAGAATTCCCATTTCCACTGGGCAAACAGGAAAATGAGATGATGCAAAATTGATGTGTGTGGAAAGCAGAGTGATTGGGCATTTACATCTATTTAATTAAGGAACACGTTGTAACCTCTATTTACTTCTGTTTAATTAAGGGATTGCTCATTTCGGAGGAGATATCATGCTGAGCCTTCTACTACTTTTGTGACTCAAAGCTCAACTAAGGATGGATGGGAAATAGTTTGGTGATCTTAGCTCAGTCCCTAATGGCGAGAACTTCATGTTACAAAGCCAATAAACTACGCTGCCAGACTTGCAAAAAGAGAGTCAAGGGGCTTATCACAAAAATGATCTCTTCAAGGCACAGGAGGTCATTTGCAAAAATGTATGTTATTCTAGAATAATTCTGATCAAAAGTTTGAACCACAATGGATTCCTTATGGAATAACCAACCGTATTTGAGTAGGAAAAGAAAGAGCCAGAGAAACTTATCAGGACTGTATAGGTGCCTAACTCATAAGAAATTTATTTAGCATGTTGACCAAATCATTAGCCCCGCCTGGGCAGAGGCAGAAAGGGTAAGATGCGTCCACCTCCAAGTCTTCTGACCTCTGGCTCCTCTATCCTGAGTCATGTCCCAGCTGTGCTTAGACTCCTGAGTCTCTTTCCTTTAGCTCCTATACACTTCTGCCGTGTGTCACCCACAGTCACCAGTTTTTACTAAGTGAGGAAGGAAGGAAAGAAGGAAGGGAGGGAGGAAGGAAGGGGGTGAGGAAGGAAGGGGGTGAGGAAGGAAGGGGGGAGAGGGGAGGGAAGAAAGAAGGAAAGAAGGATAAGTGGCAGACCCAAAGTGAGAAGATGTGTTTTTCTATATATATGATAGTTCTCAGCTTACTGAAGTGTTTGGTTACATTTTTTTCTCCTCGGAGGAGGTGCTTCAGAACTAAGGGGACTCATTATTTCATTTGACATCTTCTTATCCTTTTTGGCATTGCCCTAAGAAATGCCCCTTGAGTAACTCTATTCTTTTTAAATCTTGTGAGTCATAAAAGGACAATGGAAGAAGAGGTATTCAAGAAGGAAGGAGGGGAGAAGATGGGAAGTAATTCTAGAAAGTGTGGAGTGGAGAGAGGAAAGTTTGGGATCTCTGTCCAACTTGCCAGCCCCTGATTATCTAGCTAGATGCCCTGTCTCTGTTGAATGTCACAATCTAATGTCTACCAAGCTATTAGCTAACTAATGAGAGAGTAATCCGCTGGGTACCCAACATCACCAGGAAGCAAAGGTGCCTCATAACAGTGGTCACCTGGAGATAAGTCAAAGCAGAGCATGGGATGATCCCGGAAGATGAAATACTGCCTTGATTACTCCTTCATTTTTACAATGTCTAGATTGTAACTCCTGAGCAGGGGCCACACATTATACCTACATGATGACCTCTTGCCCCTCGCCAGTGCTCTGCACACTGTGAATGCTAAACTAATACCAAAAGGATGAATGAAGGCTTTGCTCCTGTAAAGTTGATTTGTTTTTTTTCTTAAGCTCAGTGTACATTCTTCTCTCTCATTTCCTGGAATGCCCTCCTACTCCCTTTTCTCCATGTATCCAAGCCCCAGCCATTCACCAAAGCCCAGAACAAGTCCCTCCAAGTCCACAATGTCTTTCTGACTTACCTGGTCACACTATGCAATCCTGCCTCCAAAGACCTGCATCCTCTGGTGACTGATCTCCTGGTTGGTAAGGAGCAAAGGAGCATGATAGTTTGATTAAGATGTATTGTGAAATTATTACCTCAATAGGTTGGGCTAACATCCATCTTCTCACATAGATACACAAGGGAAGAAGAAAGAAGCAAAGAAAAAAAAGGAGGGGAGGGACTTTTCTTATGATGAGAGCTCTTAAGATTTACTCTTAATAATTTTCCTGTACCTCATACAGCAGCATTAGCTCTAGTCATCATGTTGTACATTACATCCCTAGTACTTTTTTTTTATCTTACGTTTGGAAATTTGTACCTTTTAACCACCTTCCTCCAATTCCACCTCCCACCACCCTCCTCCTCTGGTAAGCACAAATCTGAGCTAAACAACAAGATCGCAACACCAAAGAGTCTCAGAATGAATGATATACTTGGATTATTGGAAAAGAACTGATTATTTTGTTTCTAAGCCCATATGAATGGCTTTGGATGGCTTTACAGTCTGTGAAGAGGGGTAAGAAAGCTGTTTCTCCAAACAAGCTGGATGTTATCGTACCACTTTATCTTTATCCAAGCCCGCCTCTCAGCCTGGTATGTCCCTCCACCTCCCTTTTTTCTTCCCTCATGATATTCTGCTCACCTTTAAAGCTCAGCTCAAGAGTGACCACCCAAGAGAACACTTCCTTGGTCCCTTCCCCTCTCCCACTCTCCTCTTTCCACACAGCATTTGGTTCAAAGTGTGGGGAAAGCATCTTTCATAGCACATTTCAGTTAGTTGCTGTTCCATGATAGATCAGTCACGAACTACTTAAAGGCAAGGACAAGATCTCCATGCTTTGTTCTTGGTCCACACCTGACATGGAGCAAGTTGCCCATAAATAGTTGTTGAATTAAATGAGCATCGATTCCCAGGTCTGACATGCTCCCTGTTCCCAGGGGAGTAGAGCCAGTTGCGTGAGGGGAGGGGTGGCGCTGATGGCAGCCTCCTCTGTGTAATTATCCCCTTCCAGTGAATAATGGGACTTCAGCTCTGTGTCTGATTCTTTGATGAAGATGAAACTATTTAATCAGGTTTGGTTGCTCATCTCATCATCTTCCCGTATCACACCCTTCCTGACGAGTTCATTAGCTGGAAGAAAAATTGATGACCTCGTTAGTTCTGCACATTGGTTCACTTAGGACAAATTGGAGCTTTAGAATGTTGCTCAACTCTAACCCTTGGTGGGACAAAGTCTCACTCTCAGGACTGTTTGGATACGCTGTGCCCTTGATGCCTTTGTGTGACAGGTTGCCTGGGAAATTTCTGTTTGAAGTAATGTCTTTTCCAATGTAAATATCCCTCTCTTAGGTTTGTTACTACCCTGCTCAGTGAGGAATACACTATTCTGTCACAGAGCCAAGGGTAGGCTCTCTGTTTCTCTACCTCCTACCTAGAATTTGTTTTGTCTCTGCCACCCTTTGAAATCTTACTACCCTCCAAGACCTGGTTTACTTCCTGGCCACACCCCATGCAGCAAACACTCACTGCGTCCTCAGGGTCATGGCTTAGGTGAATTTAGAAGCAGAACATGTTGGGATCTCAATCAAAGGATTATGGTCAAGGCCTAGAGAAAGGCACGCACTAGCAAGGACTCTTAGCCAAGAATCCAAAACACTGAGTGAAGGAATGAAAGGTGTGGCCAGTTCTGGTGCTGTCCAGGGCACCTATTTTGGCAAGCAGAGCATAGCAGCCAGAGTAGCCTGGATGGTGGGTGATCCTGAGGGACAGGGACAGAGGTTGAAGGATTATGGTCCTGAGAGATGCGTTATTCCTTCTTCCTCAAGTGTTCTTCTTTCTCCCCCTTTAGCTTCATCCTTTTGGATGACAAACGCATATTCACCTTCCAAAAGCAAGTTTTTTTTTTTCTAGAAAGGCTTTCCCGTCAACCTCCTTGATGTTGTTGGTTTCTCTCTCATCTCTGTGTTAGCTCTCCATCTCGAACATATTTTAAATGCTGCATTCGTCATGCAGTGTTGTGATTATTCATTAAAGGGTAGGTTTCTTCTGCCTTCCACAGAGCTCTTGAGGGTACAGATTTTGTTTTTTCTGTCTTGTCTCTTCAGGGCAAGCATGGGTCTGCCATCTAGTAGCCACCAAATAATGACCTGTTAAGTGAAAGAATGATTGAATGAATGGTGGGACACCAGCTTGCAGCTGGGATGTGTGTGTACTTGGAAGAAGGGGTGAGCATGGGCCCAATGGAACTTCAAGGCTCTTGCCAAAGTTCAGTGCTCAGTTTTGGTACTATTGGCAAGGTGGAGTATGATGCAGGGAAACTGAGGCAGAAAGTTAGTCTGATGGCCTGGACCAGAGCTCTGCCTTCTAAAACTGTTGACTTGGGTTAAATGTCTTAGACAGATGATAATGTTGTTGACACTGGTTCAGCTGCGTCTTTACACAAGGTGACTGTGTGTTTATACTGGGTTAGCTCTACAATAGTTTATTCTTTTACATCTTTTCCATTTTATTTTTTATTTTTTTAATGTTTATTTATTTTGAGAGGGAGAGAGAGAGAGACTGCAAGAGTGGGGAAGGGGCAGAGAGAGAGAGGGAGAGAGAGAATCTCAAGCAGGCTCCGTGCTATCAGCTCAGAGTTTGACGTGGGGCTCGATCTCATAAGCCTAATCGTGACCTGAACCGAAACCAAGAGTCAGTCACTAAACTGACTGAGCCACTCAGGGGCCCCACATGTTTTCCATTTTAAAAAATGGCTACAGCTTTATATGCTGCAGTACACAGACATATAGGCCAAATGACATATAGGTCATTGTTGGGCTAAACTCAGAAATCTGGGACATTGCAGGCCAGCCTGCAGCCAGTGCCCAAGGGCTATGCTTGGCTGGGAGAGGGTGTCAGACAGATCATTGGTTCACAAGGAAAAAACCCCACTCATACTAATGTAAATAAAACAGACAGTATAGGGAAGTCTCCCAGACAGTCCGTGGGGCAGCTCTGGGGACACACCTATTGATGTGATGGATCTCCATTCTGGAGCTTGCTATTCAAAGGCCGCCAATGCACGTGGCTGTTTATTTCTGTCCCTCTTTCAGTGTCTAAGTTCTGAATTCCTGGATAGATGCTGTGTCTGTATATTGGCTCATATTGGTTTGAGTATCTATCCTCGACCCAGGAATAGAGTCTCTAAGGAGAAAAGCTCTTGTTTCCAGGGGTCCTCTCAATAAAGATTAACCTGGAAGAGAAACTGGAAACTTCTCTACCTGTAAGGGAAGCTCATTTAGAAGCCATACTCAGAAGTGAGTTAGAAGAAAGGTATTGGGACCCGGAAGAAGTAGACTGACATTACCTAGAAGGATAAATCTAGAAGACCACCACAGGTTGTGCAGCAGAAAATGGACATGGCTTCTCTTTGTGAATGTTCTCTTCACAGAGCACATTCGTGTATGTTGGCTGCCCAGTGAGTTCCCAAGGGTCAGAGCTGAGTCTAGTTCAAATCTGTATTCCTTCATATCTTCTCACCTGGACACCTATTCTGGTACAAAGCAGGTGTCTGGCAAATGTCGGGCAAATGAAAACCTTGGGTCATCATGGTAACCTGTGAGGCAGACATGACATAAAGTTGTCCTATCAGATGGTGAAGGAAACAGAGGCCCAGAAGAGATAACCAATGTGCCCAGGATCATACAAATTGTAGATGATGAAAACAGAATCCAAATCCAGAACTTTTGTCTTTCCACAACACCATAAGGAACCATGAATTAGCCTTAAAGATCAGAAAGCGTAAGAACTGGTTGGGGGTGGGGGAAGAATAATTTTGATGGAATTACTGTTCTGACAAGATATCATTTAGGTTCATTTCAACTCTTAGGTGGCATACTTAGAACTTCAGTTGTAAACTTTTACAGTGAGTACCGTGTCTTTTTTCTGGGGCAGGGTGTCCTCAAATGTCTGTAATGTGAGGGCGGAAGCTTAGTTTTGTTAAACCAAATCTGCCGTCCACCTTTCACTGGGCTTGCTACAAAGACACCTCTTTAACACTTAGTGCCAGAGAGTGACATCTGCTTGCATAGCTTTCTAGGGAATTTCAAGGACTTTGTTCAGAGCCAGTTAAGCCCACCTGTTCTGTCTTCCCCATAGGAGCTGGAACAGGCGAAAGGGTTCATGTGCTTTTCTAAAGCAGTGTTCCCCCAGCACTTACCAAGTGCTGCTCTCACCTTTTCCCTGCCTGCACCTATAAATGTTAACTAGGCAGGAAAGCTTTGACATTGACAGAGAGGAATCAAGATTCCATTTTTGACAAGCTGACAGGCTGAGGAAATTCATATATTATGTGGCTGGGCGCAATGTCTTTCTCTCTAATTTATTATACTGGCTCTTATCCATAGCTTTCTCTTGTTTTTCTTCCCCTCCCCTCTCCTTCCCTTTCCTTTTTCCTGAAGCATACCTATCTTCCAGGGCAGAGGTAGGTGGCTTCAAGCACCTTTCTATCTTGTTTTGGTTTCTTTCTTTCTTTCTTTCTTTCTTTTTTAAATTTTTTTTGTTTATTTAGTTTTGAAGGAGAGAGAGACAGAGCGTGAGCAGGGGAGAGGCAGAGAGAGAGAGGGAGACAGAGAATCCAAAGCAGGCTCCAGTCTCCCAGCTGTCAGCGCAGAGCCCAACACGGGCTCAGATTCACAAGCCATGAGATCATGACCTGAGCCGAAGTCAGACGCTTCACCGACCGAGCCACGAGGCACCCCTTGGCTGCAGTATTTCTAATAAGCCACTGTCTTGGCATAAGGCCTGTGTACTGTTGGATGTCCTGACCTTCTTCCCCTTCTACCCTCTTGGCTGTTTTGGGCCATCTCCCTGACCTGAAGAGGGTTCGATCTACCACAGTTGCCTTTGACAGGGCCCAAGTGTGCCGCTGCATACGCATCGTGTTGTCTGCTGCCGTGAGCCTTTGTGTTTCCTGAAGACAACACGGAGAATTTGCCATAATGGCGTCCCCGCTCTGGGCTGCTCTGTAACTCTGCCTGTCACCAGTGAGGACGTGGGACAACCGAAGCTGCTGCCCCTAGGGTGTGGTGAATTGTTGCTCTGTGTTAAAGGTTTACATTGAAGTGACTAAACTTTTTAAGAATCTCCGAAGAAAAAAGGCGGTGGTGGTTAGTGTGAGGGATCACGTAGACTAGAACTAGCAGCAAAAGCAGCACAAAGAACAGAGGCTGCCCCAGGAACAGGGTACTTCCCCAGCTTCTCAGTGGTTAATTACTGTCGCCCCTAGGACACCTCATGGAGTCACCTGCTAGCCCATAGATGGACCACTCTTGTATCATGTACCCATCTCTTCTCTGGTCAGTGGCTACCCCTGGGCAAGGAAGAGTCTAGTGTGCTCTCTCTTGGTTAAGGGAGCTGAAGACAGGACAGTCCTGGCTAGAATATGACAGTGCACATGGAACACGCCCCGACTGTCATGATCAGAACAGATAGTCCGTGACTCATGCAGACAGTCAGTGAGGAAAAGGAGGAGGTTGAAGAAGAAAGGGCTTTGTTTGCCAGTAAGAGCCATGAAAGACCTGAGACTGGCGTAAGCACCGCACGCCCGTAACCTAACTCTTTCTTGCTGCCACAAAACAGCTATGGAATGTCCTCCTCTCTATCACATACCTGTGGTGAGTATTTTTGGTAACTCCCGTCTCCTTCAAACACGCCCTTTCTGATCATTTAAATTAGCTCTTGTGTGCATACTAATTATAGTGCATATCTGTTTTGCTCGTCCAGCTTTTCTTCTCTCATATTTTGATGCCACTTCCCAGTTTTCCATTGGAGAATCACTGCCCCTCCCCTTTCAGTCCATGTGCTTCACTTGGAGCCGGTCTCATTCCCATTTGCAGCTGACCAATCCCTGACTACCAGGATATGGTGATTGGTTCAGGGATGGCCACATGGCCCCAGCCTGATCTTTGAGAGACTGCTTGCTACTTTTGCTAATATTTTGGGAAAAAAGAGTTTCTCTCTTTCTGAGATTGCAGACTGTAAGGTTTATGTACATATGGAGCTGCTGGGGCCATTTTTGTTACCATGTTGACCCAACAGAAGAGAGCCACCAAGAGTTAAAGACAGTGTCCTAACAAAATCATTTGAGACCCTTTATTTAGCCAAGCCCCGAGACAAGTAAAGGCATCTCAATGACATGCATGAATAATCTCCTGTCTCCCCCTCCCCAATTTTTGTGGCTGATGTCAGTTTCAGTAAATTTCTGCCATTTGCAACCATAACAGCTCTGACTGATACAATAATGTTCTAAGGGGATGGAGACTGAGGGACAGAAGGAAGAGATTTGTCCTTTGTCCAACCCCGGTGTTACCCCTAGGGGATAGACCCGTTGGAATTCTCAGTCCTGGAGAATGAGTTCTAAGGTTCTGGTTAGCAGCTGGGATATCAGGGCTCAAGAAACTCTTCTCCCCTCTTTCCACTTCCCACCAAGGTTGGAGATTAAGTCAGAAACACTGAGGTTGGCTTTTCAGGGTAGATTCCTAGAGTCTCCCTCTTAGAATTTATCTCTAGATTCTCTGTAGTTAGGCTCTGAGAGTCCTGACCCCATTGTCTCATACTCTTGGATTGTTCCCTACCCTGTAACTGGTATGATGAGATGGCTCTGTGCTGCCCTCTATGCAGGAGTGAGTCCTCTCCCCAGAGCTGTCTGCATAGGCAGTTAGCTTTAGGCATTGGAGGAACATCGCCTCTTGTCTTCTTTTCCCTTGGGGATCTCATTTTTCCTGGTCTTATGGCTGGTGAGATCTGGTTAGGAAGTAGCTCAAGGAGAATAATGCCAAAGAGATGACTAGGTCAGCTAGGCATCTGGCTCGTGCGTCTGTCTACCGGCTTCAGTCACGACATCCTTCCCTCCCATCCTGTTTCACCGCCGTCGCTCTTCCTTGTCAATCTCCTCCCTGTACAGCTACTTCTGAGTGCCACCCTGCTGACGTGCCCTAGGAAAATGCCAGTGTCTGGGTTCGGGTGCTGATGCTCCCGAGCCAGGATCTTTCTCCTCTCCTCAGCTCTCTGCCCCCCAAGGCAGTGCTTAGGCTCAGAACCTCACACCACCTTTCCTGGAAGTGGCTCCTTCCACTTCTGGCCCCACCCTTCCCCTCTGGGGCTGCAAACCGGTCCAGGGGAGTGGGGACAGGTGGCAGTCATCTCCCTAAAAGCCCCACCTTCCTCCTTTATACCTAACAGCCCACGTACACAAGCAACTCATGTAAATAAACAGCTGAAGTCCAGCTCTCTGGCTGGAACCGGTAGAACAGCCCACTCCATGTTTCTAAGCCCACCCTGATCACAAGAAGCTTAGGAGCTGGAAGAAAGTATTTGCTTTTCAGTTAAGTACAGAATCTACTTTTCACATGTCAAAATGCTTACATAAGAAACTTGCTTATAATTCACTTGTTAGCAAAGGGGCCTTTTCTACAAGGCAAGTTTTATTTTTCAGCTGTGAGCTAATGTCCCTCGCCCCTAAACAATGGTTCCCTGCTCTCTCTCTCTATCTCTCTCTCTCTCCTGCTTTAGACACTATTAACATCCCACAGGAAGTGGTGTTTGTACAGGGCTCCTTGATTAACGCATCCCCAGGGAATGAACCTTCTTTATAGGACGTGGGGCTGGGCTCAAAAACACCTCATAAATCACGCCGCCTTGTTACCATGCTGGCAAGCTGCTTGCCGGCAACCTCCGGGTGCACAGCTCCCATTTGGTACCGCTGTGCTGAGGTAAGGGGACAAAAGTTGTTTCCTCTTCCCAGGCTTTTCTTGTCTGTATCCTTCCATCTCCCCCAGGTAGGGATGGTCCTCACTCTCCATCTTTCTCCCTGCTCTCTGTCTTCCACATCCCCCCTCTTCCCTCAGATCCTGTTGTCCACCCCCCACACCTTCCCAACAGCGAGAAACGAGACTCATCTACCCTGAAGATTTCAGTAAAGCAAACATTTGCGTTTTAAGCTGAATTGTAAAAAAAAAAAAAAAAAGGATTCTTTAAGCCCAGGCACCAGATGAGTTTCAGAAACCAGGTAGAAAGATGTTGTGAGAAGGAATAAGTCTCAAAGCTTACTCGGCTGGTTGTGAATGCACATAACAAAAATGTAGACCTTTGCCATGTTTATTGGGTGGGATTGGGAGGGCTGGTTCAAGGTGTCATCCCTTCTAACCTTTGGCTCTTGTCCGCTGGAGGAAATCCAAACCGAGGAACAGGTTTTGTGGGGGCGTGATGGAGGCCTTACCAGAAAATACAAAGTTACAGATATAAAATTCGGTAGGAGTGGGTGTATTTGCTTAGAAGGATAATAGAAATCAACATAAATGATAAAATTTAAAATACCACCAGCATCACAGACCCAGACAAATAACACTAATTAGACCCATTTATCTGCTTGGCCTATTCCCATAATACTTTCTCCCCAGTATTTTCTAGCTGCAAACTCTTTGCATTCTCAAATGACCATTTTGCAAAGTTTTGATTAGAGAAAAACAATTTCCTCAAAGATAATTTCCTTTAATATGGTTGACAAAATTTTTTTCACTTACCATTTAGAGGACCTTTTTGCCCACCTTCACAAGTTTTTATTGGCAATATACATCCGTTTTTAGGATTGTTTTTAAATTTGGGAAGAACTTCACTCCATTTCGTTCACTGAAGACCTGTAAGACTTAAGAACATTTTCTTGTGCAAGGACTAGTCTTAAACATTCTTTGAAATAATATCCTACGTTAACCATTTTGTTGCTAAAGCCCTCTTTATGGGCACATAGTATATGAATTTTGTGGTATCCTTATTCATGTTGTGTTTTGTAGATGAATCAAATGTATTACTTGATTCAGTATTTTTGTGAAAATGCATACAGCTTACAGCTTATCACATAAAAGCCTCAGCTATTTGGACGATTGCTAAAGGTCTGTGCCTATAAACACAAAGATTCTTATATATTCTAAATCACGCGATTCTTACCAGAATTCTGGAAAATGTGTAGTCGTCTTGTACCCTGCATTACTGAGTTTATTGTTGACAGGAGATGGAAATTCTGTTCTGACTAGGTGATGAGAACTGGATCCTCTTATAATTGTCCACACCTGATGACCAGAAGGATATTCCATGGAACTACTTTCTGGCTCTGTATGTTTCAGAATGTCTTTCTCCTTCCATACCCCCACATGTTTGGTGTCAGGTGGCAAAGGGCACATTCTCATGACTCTGTACCTCTTGCCCTGCACATTACGAGCCAGAAAAGCAAGTGATTGGAGTATTCCTGGAAGACATTCCTATCCCAGGACAGTAAGCAATACTGGAATAACTGTGCATGGAAGAGACCTTGAACAACATAAATATAATCCACTAAGTGCAATCAAAATGGGTCCCCAACTCAACTTCCCCTTAGCTGGATACCCAAGATGCTTGTGACCACTTTAACACCACAGAACGCAAGGCTCAGTATGAAAGAGGGGAAATCAGATAAGAGACAGCATCTTAAACTTCTTGTTAACCAACTATGGCTAACATATCTTACTTTTGCAAATTTTACAAACATATATGATCATGTAAGCAAATTACAAGAGCCCTTCATAAGATCTTTAAAGGGCTTTGCAAGTAAGGAGTGCTGAAGTTTAATTTCTGTTAGCTTCACAGCTACTATGCCCCTTATGAATTGCAGGATGTGGGTAAACCACTGGGACTGTCCCTCGTCACCTGCTTCCTTCTTGACATGGAAGGCCCCTCCACTAACATGAGTCTGACAGCCCCTTCCTTCAGACTGCCTGCCTGGACCTGAGAGCTCTCCACTGCTATCAGCCTTCTTAGCCTGAGCCCCCAAGTCAGGTCTCCCTCCTCCATGCCTCCTGACCTCAACTCAATACTTTGTTTCCTCCACTCTAAGAATACCAGGTACAGTTTTAATTGTCCCATTTGTTTTATTTCATGGGTCATCCGTGACTTTTTTATACTGCAAACCCTATTTTATTTCTGCCTATATATTAAGAGTGCTTCTAGGTTTGAGCTTTTCACCAAGAGCTCCCCCAGGATGCATCCTCTCCTTTTCATGACTGCATTCCTTCCTCAGATTTGGTACAGCTCCTGGCCTCTGATGCTAGGGACCTCTACTTTGCTGTTATAGCAATGCTAATTGTCATTTGGTTTTGTTTTAATCTGCCTCTGGATGATTAATGCAACGAATCAGTCAGGACTCCTTCAGCAGCAAACGATGGACATCCCAACTCAACACAGCTAAAGCAAAATAAAGGGGAATATTTTTGGGTTATGTAATTGGAATGGCCAAGGTTCTGACTTCAGGCACAGTTGGATCCAAGGGCATAGACAATTTTCTCTTTACCTCTTCCCCTCTTGGCTCTCTTTCTCTCTGTGTGTTGGCCTTATTCTCTTCCGCTGTAAATGGGAGTGAAGTGCATGGCCACTAGCAGCTCTAGGCTTACATTATCATAGCTTATGATGTAAGAAGAAAGAGCCTGTCTTTTTTGGTCTGTACCATTAAATCTTGTGGAATGACTCTGCTTCGCTCTGCCTCAGTCACATGCCCTTCTCTTGGACTAATCACTGTAGTTTGGTCAGACCAGGGTCACTTGCCTACTCCTGTCTTTAGGGACTTGGGCACCAACAGTTGCCACCTGCTCCTCAGATCTCATGATGTGAGGAGAAGTCCCATGAATAGAGGAGCATCCTAGATAAACTGAAACAACATGTATTTCTTACACATAGGTAAAGATGATATTATTGACAAATAACTTCCTTGCTTCCCTAAATTGTTGGTTTTATCCCATCTATAGGAAAGTCATTTAAAATTTGCCTGGCATACAGCATCTTTGATATTTTATTATTCTATATATATTTCAGCTTGATCCGTGTTGTATATCAGTTTCCAGGAAACAGATTCTGAGATATGTGCAGAATGGAGAGTGAAGGAGGTAGGATTGGGCAGGGGAGGTATTGAACTGTGAGGTAGTTGCAGCAGAGGCTTCAGGCGATCTTACGGGAGCTCTGGAACTAGGATGGCCCTTCTGAGTTGTTCCAATTGAAGCAAGGGAGGTCAAGACGTTTTACCCTCCTTCGATGAGCCATTGAATGGAGGCTGCCCCCAGGAGCGGCTCCGTGGCTGAAGGCAGGTCCTGGAGAGGACTCAGCTGTGAGCCATCAGTAGGCAACACTGCCGGCAGCTGGGAGAGTGAATTGCCAGGTCCTGGAGGGGAATGCGAGTAGTGCACTCCTGTGTCCACTTCAGTGGGTTTCCAAAGAGTGAATAAAAGACTCACGTAATTCTAAGACTCAAATATTAAGGGCCACGTACGGGGCAGGTACACCTTTCTACATGTTATCACTCAGTGTTTTGCTTTATAATGACAGATATTGAATCGCTCAATTTAGAATCTATATTTTTAACTGTTCTTGCCGATGTGATGAATGTTCATTATTGTTTCAAAATGCATGATGTAAGTCCAAATTCTGATGTATTCTGTAGAATCTCTATAAACATGACTTAAAGGTACAAAGCAAGATAATTCTGAGGGCCCGTGGTTATGTTGTAGAACTGCCCACCCAAGTAAGAACTAATTGGTCATCCGTCAAATCTTAGGCTCTTTTAGACCAGGAATAGCCAAGTCACTGCACTCAAGGTACTGCTCTCCTCAGCACTGTTTCCCCTTAGCTTTCCAGCCACCCAGCAGCCTATCAGCCCAGTCCGTCAGAACTGGTGGGTGTGATAAATTCTGCTGAGCGTGTGTCTTAATCAGTTTGGGCCGCTGTAACAGACTATCATAGACTGGGTGGCTTGAACAATAAACATTTATTCCTTATAGTTCCAGAGGCTAGAGTTTTGAGATTAGGGTGGCAGCATGGTCAGGGCCCTTTTTGTTTATAGGTGTTCACTTTCCTGTTGAATCCGCACATGGCAGAGAGACAGAGAGAGAGAGGGAGGGACACTGGGAGAGGGAGGGTGAGTAAGCACATGCCTGCACCCCCACCAGCCAATCCCAGGGGAACTCCAACCCCATGAACTCATCCAAACCCAATTAAATCTCAAAAGCCATACCTTCAAATGCCATCACATTGGGGATTAGGGCTTCAACGCGTGGATTCTGAGGGGACACAAGCATTCAGTCCATAAGAGCATCCTCGGTTTAGAGCTTGGGCTGTCTGTACTCACAATTCACCTTTCCTAACCTCTTTAGCTACATCTTTTAGTTTTGACCTCTCTTGGCACTAATTAGCCCTGTATTCCCACTTTTAGAATAAGAGGCCTTTGAACCCATTCCCATATGTAGAATCCTGGAATTTGCTCAGTCTGCAGGCCTGTGTGGACATGCAGGTTGAATTCTCCCCCAGCTGGTCCAATTATAGGCAAATCTCATGCTGCCTCTCCACCACTCTTGATCTCCCTACCAACCCTTCTGTTTAGATAGATGACTTCCCATTTGAGCTGAACTGTGTAAATGGGTTTAAAGCAGAAATCACAAATGAGATCCCAAGGGCTAGATCTGGTAGGCAGCTGAATTTTTGTTTGCCTATATTAGCCAATATTTAACAATCTGGAGATTCCACCCACAGTAGAATCTGTATTTCTCTTTAAAAAAATCGGACGATCCAGCAATGCAAGGAAGCATTTCTACATGGCACCACCTGGCTCAAACTAGATAAGTCACCACAGGTCCTACCACTCACTATTGTATTATATCTGCTCTCTCTACTCATTTATGTTACCTGCATGGAATCTGAGTTTATACCCCTGGGCTCAGCTAGCATTCCTCCCGGATGGTGCTTGGCATCCAGTGCAAGTTCCCGGCAGAAAAGGAGGGTCAGAAGCATGATGCAATCAAGACTGAAGTGAAGAAGAAAATCAATAACAGCACATTTCCTGATGCAGACAAATTAGGCTTGGCTTTTTATTGATTTCATGGAACAAGTGACATTTCTTTTTCTAATATTTATTTATTTTGAGAGAGAGAGAGAGAAAGAGATCGTGCACACAAGGAAGGGGCAGAGAGAGAAGGAGAGAGAGTCCTAAGCAGGCTTCACCCCTTCAGCGCAGAGCCTAGCATAGGGCTTGATTTCATGAACCGTCAGATTATGACCTGAGCCGAGACCAAGAGTCAGACTGAGCCTCCCAGGCGCCCATAAATGAATTTCATCTGTGGAGTGCCCTGCCAAGGGGGTTTTGGACGAAGGCAGTTCTAAGAGAATTGGTGGTAACCTGGCTGGCACTTGTTACTTACCTTTTGTTAAGGGGAAATTCAGTTTGGAAAATTATGTCACATGTTCCCTCATCCTGGCTCACGGATGCTGCCAAGTGAAACGTGAGATGGTTCTACCAACAGGAAGAGTCTTGTTTGACACGAGTAATGACATAACCGTTTCCTCCACGGACTGGCAGGGCACACCAATGGGAACTCATGGCAACCTGCCCCAGGTAGACTTTTGCTTATTTTAAGGCTAACACAGGGTGAAAAGAAGGAAAAGTATTAAAAGTAGATTATTCCAGAGTAGCAGAAACACTGATGGTGACCGATGAGTACGGTTTTATCAATTAATTATGAGACCTATTAGTTGGCTTACACATTAACCCTACAAAATTTCAAAAGCAAAGAAAGCCCTACCAATTTTAAAAACCAAAATATCTTCACCCAGAGCTAGGTCAAGTACGCTTTCAAATCAGTTACAGTGTTTTCCTGCTTTTAAAAACAACAACAACATTTAAACTAAAGAGGTGTATTGTGTTCCTGGGGGTGGGGGGGGGAACGTGTCTTCTTTGCAAGGCTGGGGATGGGGGAGCTGATACATTTGCAGACTTCATTATACTGAGTACTCTATTCAGAGGATGGTTCCATCTCTACTCCCCTGCCCCCAGTGCATGCCTTCCCGTGGTACATTACTTCCTGTAACATATACACTTCTTAATTTAATGGGTTCATTAGTCTATTATAGCTTTTCCATAGCTGGAACAGGCCAGAGCAGTGATGAATGGTTTATCAGGAAAGCAGCTCAAGGGTAGGACTCCATAGATATTGTGGCAGCACCTTAATCAGGAAATCCAAAAGAATGTTGGTGAGAGGGGAGAGGGAAGGACATTTGGATCACCAGAGAATTTCTTCCCCTGGGTCTCCTGACTCAGAAACATTAAAAAATCTAATGCAGCTTTATTCTCCATCCTCCTTTAAGCCTTAAATGTCTGCCTTTTGGGCATGGACTGTAATAGACTAGGGCTTTAGGACCAGTTTCTCTGAGAAGCAGCCGGTGTTCAAGAAGGGCCCTTGACACCATTCTGACTTAATGCTAGACACATCTGCAGCTACTTGGACAAAATTGACATTGTCTGGAGTGCAAAGCAATCGCCTAGTGCAGCATTAGGGAGCATTTACTCTTGAGCCGTGCTACCAGACAGCAAATCTTGACCTTTAGGAGTTCAGAGATTAGATTTCGTTGCTGCAGGCGTTGAAGATATTGTTAGGAATTTGTTGCTATTCAAAGCAGATTTCAGGGGTTACCTACGGGTTTAATTCATCGCATCAATCATTTTTTGGAAGGTTCTTTAAAGCCAAGATAGCTTCAAATAAAAACTAGGATTACTTTTACATTGATTGTCAGTAGTTGGTGAGGAGCAAAGGGGGAACACTCTTGAGATGCTGTTCAAGTTTTTGTATTTGTTCCTTCTCTGGCAGGTGTTCTGTGGTGTTGGAGAGAAAAGGCATGTTTCTTCAATAGGTGTGTGAGGCAGTGGCTGCGGGAATAGGCAGGAAATGAGAATAAGGATTTGACTCCCTCTGGTGTAGATTTCTCAAGCCCTTTAACACATTCACAGCACAGATCTCCTCCAGGTTATCTCAAAGTGCATCGTTTAAAAAAAGACCTGTTTAAGCCAACAGGGGTTAAATGGGGCTTATTTCTTTGAGCTAGCCTGTATAGGGACCCAATCTCCTCCTCCATTTGTGTATGCGTGTGTATCTGTGTATGCACATATGGGGAGTGTGTGTGTGTGTGTGTGTGTGCGCGCGCGTCTGTGTGTGAGTGTGTGCATATAGGCAGCTCTCTTATCTGGAGGTCAGTTTCCCAGCTCCCTCAGCCCTCTTGATCCCAGGGCTGTATAGAAAAGATTTCTGAGGGTCTCGGGAAAGGAAGTACCACACAGTGGCTGGACTCAAGCCATATACTTTCTTTCGTTGAGCAGACTTTTATTTTATCCTTATTGATTTTTATTTGCCATCCAAGTCCTATTAAGCTCTTTTACTCAGCTCCCCAATCCATAGTCTATTAAACACCTTGAAGAAAACTTATCTCCGCTGTTTCTTTTCACCTCTCCAAATATGCTTATTTCTCCAAGAGGGAGTTTGCATTGGATAATTGTATAGCCCTGATTTTTTTTACAACTGGAAAGGGCTAAGGATTGTTTTTCAAGGCAGGTACAATAGCAGCAAAAGAAACAAGAACTAGCACCAAGGAAGGGAGAGGATACACATACATAGTAATGCAGGAAGAGAGCTGTCATCCCACAGCCTAATAATGGGGACCCGAGATATCAATGAAAGTTTACATGTAGGTCAGTATATTCCGTTTAAGAAGCCCGGATAATGGATAGTTACTGTAAAATATATTTTAGAAAGATCTTTATTTAACATTGTCAACATATAAAAGTTCCATTGCTGGAAAGAGGAAGCTTTATTATCAAGATAAAGCACATCTTTGGAGCAGGCTGTTTCTTGATGCTCCTGAAGCATGAGACCCTTTTGTTTCAGGTGTATCTCAGGTGAGCAGTGTGCCTTGTTGCTGATCCTCAACGTTGTGTACGTGTGGCACGCTGCAGAACTTCAATGGTGAAATACAAAGGAACCCAACTCTCATCTCTTCCTTTTAAGTGGGAGGTACAGTTGCCAGGTCATTCTCTCTATCGTTTGCAGAAGAGTTCCTGTGTGCCAGGCATAACACCCCACAAGGAAGGCATTATTGCCCACTGGGCAGAGAGAAAAACGGAGGCTCCCAAAGTTAAGTAAACAACCATCAAAGCAAATCCCTGGGACTCAGACTCAGCTTTGTCTATTTAAAGGTCGGTGCTGCTACCACGAGACCAGCTTGTGGCTCCCACACAAAAGAGTACTTTGAGGCACATGCGGCAGAATGGTCTCGAACAAGTTGCAGGAGATGACCAGAACAAACATTTCATTCTCAGTGCCCTGGTCTTCTACTAAACCATACTTTCATCTCTCTCTGTGACATATATATTAATAGCCACTGCGAATTCATACTTTGCCAGGTATATGTATACCTGCATGCACAACACATGCGTTGTCAAGAATGATTACTAGTTGCCTTTGCTCTCATGGAAGCATATCTGTGTATGCATTATACAATATGGCTGAGCATTCCTACCAGGCTTCAAAAACAGCCCGGTGTAGATTCATTAATTCACCTATATGCAAACTGTCTGTGGACAGTGATTTCCAGGGTAGCCAGAGGAGCCATTTCCTTCTCAGCCAATGCTGAGATAGGGCTGAGTCTCCTAGAATTCAGGGACAAAGATGCAGTTTATTTACAAGAAATACATCCACACAGCTGCTGGAGAAGTCATTGGGCCAAGCACTATAGTCAGGACATGAGAAGTGAATGAATGGATCAGTTTGGACTTGTTTGAGTCTGTTTGTTTAAAAAAAAAAATCCTTTATTGCAAAGGCAATGCATCTTTATTGCAGAAAAGTGAGGTACCAGTAAGCAAAGAGAAATAATAAAATTCACCCACGGTTCTACTAATTAGAGATAACAAAAGCAAACATGTTGGGGTATGTTCTCCCCTTTGTAAACTGTATGTTTATGGAAAGCTCATAATGTATATTCTGTTTTGCAGCCAGCTTATTTCATTTAAAAATACTGCAGCCATATCATTGAATATTCTCCAATGTGATTTTCTTTGGCTGCGTGATAACTTACTCAATGGGTGTCTCATCTGCGATGTTTATTTAATTTAATAACTTACCTAATGTGCCTCTGTTGAAACCACACCCAAATGATTGGGGTCTTTATATATGACTGCCTGAAACGATGTCCTCAGCCCTGTCCTCCCTCCTGTTATTGCTAACTGGTAAGTGAAATTTCCAGGCCACATTCCTTCAGGTTCTACCACCATATGAAATGATACTCAGTAACGCGTGCAGACCTCTGGAACAAGCCCAGGGCCATGGTCAGTGCTGTGACTGGGCATTCCCACTCCCCTCCATCATGCAGCAAACAGCCCTCGTGGTGTATGGCATTTCATGCAGAATATACATTTCTGCATGCTTCCTCCCGTAGTGTAACTGTCCCCACTAAATGTGAGTCATTCTAGTTCTCCGAACAGAAGTAAGGCACCACATGAGGCCCAAGAAGCTGCCGTGACTTGCCAAAGGGCACCCCAGCAGTGAGGCTCAAGGCCAGATTCTGAACCCTGACTTTTAGATTCTCAGTTCACTGGGATTTCTATTGTAATGTGATGCTGTGAGGAGAAAAAGGAAGGGAAGGAGGAAAAGAGGAAGGAAGTGCAAAACAGAAAAGCTTAAAAAAAACCAGAGGCTAAAAAAGATAGGCCCCGGTGTTCTGAGGGCATCCCCAGTCCAACCTGCATGCACCTCTCTTCCTGTCTCCCTCCAGGATAACAGGAACAGAGATGAGCAGCTTTCTTGACATGGGCTTCAGACTCAAGGTCTCAAAAGACAAAGCCGTTTCTCCGCGTGCTTTTCCGGTCACCATATAATCAACTGCAGCTGCTCATGGCGTCCTCCTTTGGCCTCCCTGCCCTGTCCTCATCCTGTAGGGCAGGGAAGCGCCCTCTCTAGGGGGGACACCTGGCTCTGGGATAACAGCTGAAGACATATGGCCTGAGGAGGGTGGACCCGAGCTCTGTCTTCACACATCAGAGGGGCCTGGCCTGAGCAAGAGCTGTTACACCTGAGCTCCGAGGCCTCCTAGGGCAGACACATGGCCACAGGTGAAAGGTGTAAGGGCAGCAATTTCACCCATACTCTGGAGCCATTAGACTTGGCCCCTTGGCAAGCAGAAAGTGGGAAGCGCTTTGAGTTGGGAGTTCGTTTTCTTTTCTTTTCTTTTCTTTTTTTTTAATGTTTATTTATTTTTGAGAAGAAGAGAGAGAGAGAGACAAAGCATGAGTGGGGGAAGGGCAGAGAGAGAAGGAGACACAGAATCTGAAGCAGGCTCCAGGCTCTGAGCTGTCAGCACAGAGCCTGACACGCAGCTCAGGAACCATGAGATACGACCTGAGCTGAAGTCGGATGCTTAACAGACTGAGCCACCCAGGCGCCCCTGACTAGGGAGTTCATACCCTCACTCTCTTGTTAGCTGTGGGGCCTGTGAAAGTCACTTGCGGTGTCTGACTTGTTTCCTCATCTGTAGAAAGGAGAAGGAAACCGAGGTAAGTCGTTATGGGGATACAAAATAATACGAACAGTGTATATAGATGCATAAAATGCCAGACGTTTATCAGAAAGTCCATAAATGTTATGGACTTTCGTGTTCCCTGCAACTGGAGGTTCCATCAGAAGGTGTATGAAAATCACACGGGTGGTCTGTTCACCTAAAACTGAGAGTCTGAGATACTGTGATTTTGTCTGCGATGACATTGCTTACGTGTGTGGGGTGGGGGAGATATGGTAATAAGGTAAACAGAGTCCCGAGGAAAATGCAGATACTTGGGATGATTTCTGTAAATCTCTTTGGCATGTGACTGTGGTAGATTGCGTGTCTCTAAAGCAGTGGCCACACGTTGGCTGGGAAGGTCTTACCGGCCCCTCCAGAGTCCCTTCGGTGTCTGCCAAGACAACCCAGATAAATATACGGTCTAAGCGTGAATTGTTTGCTTGTGGTGGAAATTCAGCATCAACACAAGTCACTTGCCTGCCCCTCACCTCAACCTCTCAGCTGCTCTCTGCTGGAAAAGTGGGAGCTGTTTTGCCCTATAATGTGGTGAATTCGTTTCATGTGGTAATACCTTAAAGATAAAAATGCGTGCTCTGTTCTTGTCTTGCCACTGGTCAATGATTCCTTGGCTAAGAGTCACAGGTTAAAAAACTATATAGAATCAGCTCACCTGCCACATCTCCTAATGTTGGATGTCCACAAGGAGAAGCAGGTACTTAGAACACATATCATGGAGTAGCATGAGGAGAACCCAAAGCAAAGCATCCTTCCCATGAAATAATTTTTTGAAATGTTTATTTATTTATTTAGAGAGAGAGAGAGAGAGCAGGAGCAGGGGAGGGGCAGGGAGAAAGAGGGAGACAGAGAATCCCAAGCAGGCTTCACATTGTCAGCACAGAGCCCGATGCAGGGCTTGAATTCACGAACTGTGAGATCAGGACCTGAGAACTGAAACTAAGAGTCAGATGCTTAACCGACTGAGGCACCCGGGCGCCGCCCCCCCAACCCCATGAAATTATTTTTGACCCTAGCACAAGGGTTGGTAGTCTCTGCAAAACAGTGAACTGTCAAACTACTTTTGTTTGGCATTTAACAAAATTTTATTTGCTCTTAAATGCTCTTAAATCCCTTCAATTAATTGATACGTATTTGTTGAGCAGCTTGCCAGGCCCTGGAAATACAACATTGATTCACAGGGTTTATGCCCTTAAGAAGTTTGGAGTTTAAAGAGTTGCTCTGAAGCTCAGGGACACAGGCTGTGGTCTGCCCAGCCATGGTGGGCTGTCCCATCACTGTCACCAGACTGAGGTAAAAGTCTGGCTCTGTTGGGCATGGCGCTGTAGCACCCTGGACCCCTGCTGAGCCAGGGTCCCACTGAGAAGGTAGAAAGATAGGGTCACTCACACAGTGCATCAAAGATTAGAGAAGAGCAGGTGGTAAATCATTTCCAAGGCTTTATAAACTTCTGTAGGGTAATTCTGAAATAAGCCAAATGATACAGAACTTACTGATGACCTGAAACATTCATTTTTCTACTGCCTGTGCTTTCGTGCTAGTTTTTTTTTTTTTTAATTTTTTTTGACGTTTATTTATTTTTGAGACAGAGAGAGACAGAGCATGAAGGGGGGAGGGGCAGAGAGAGAAGGAGACACAGAATCGGAAGCAGGCTCCAGGCTCTGAGCCATCAGCCCAGAGCCTGACGCGGGGCTCAAACTCACGGACCGCGAGATCGCGACCTGAGCTGAATCGGACACCTAACCTACTGCGCCACCCAGGCGCCCCTCGTGCTAGTTTTGAAGCGTATACTCCCTACCCATTACCCTGAGTTAAAATATTTTGATCTTCTCTCGCCACTCCATCCTGGACAGTTTCTCATTTAAATTTTCCATTTTATCCTGTTTTCTTTCAGTTATCTCACTCTCCTCTAAGCTCCGTCTATCCCCAAGTTTGGTCCAAAACTTCAGGGTCTCTCTTGGGAGAGACTGTTACAGTCCTCAGGAATAAGACAGTGGGGAAAGAAGGGAGACAAGTTACAATCACTAAAGCGTCTGTAACGTCAAAGGCAAGGTCATGATGACTGTGATGGCAAAATCACCACAACCCCAAATCTCTATTCGTAAAAAATTCAAAAGTCTGGCAAACCAAGATGTTTCTGAAATTTGTAGCAAACTCCCTGGGTGGTAAAACTGCGCCTGAACTGACATGAGTCTATTTATAGCCTTGTATTTATCTTACTTAGTATGAATATTCATACATTTCATTAAAGAAATATTAATGTGTTTAATTATGAGATGCTGCCACACACCCTGTTGGGGGTGTTATGTAATTTATGGAAAATGCCCCATATTACCTTTCTAAAATTCAAAAGATTCTGAATTCTTAAACACATTGATCTCATGGATTTCTTTTAAGGGGTTATAGAACTATTTATTTTCTTCAGTCTGCCTTATGATCTACTTTTTATCTTTTGAGACAATTTTTCTGTAATTTTCTTGAGAGTACAAAGCAGAATCTTTTCTGAAACACTTTTTGCTTCCTAGTCACATATAATTTCTCCTTGCCACCACCCCTCCCCAATTAGGTTAGCACCTTGGGCTTTTTTTGTAATTAAAGGAAATTAAATTCCTATGTATTTTTGTATCGTCTTTAAAAAAAAACAGCTCTATTGAGGCATAATTTACATATTATAAAAATCACTTGTTTTGAACCTACAATTCAATGACTTTTAATCAATTTACAGGGTGGTTGGATCATCACAGTCCAGTCCTGGAACATTTCCATCACCCCCAAAAGAAACCTCCCACCCATGTGTAGTCCCTTCCATTCTGACCCACAGGCAAATACTAATCTACTTTCTGTTTGTATTGGGAGACCATGCTATACTCCAGCCACAGTGCAAACAGTCTTTTTGAGGAAACTGAGGCTCAAGTAACTAGTAAAGGATGAAGTTAGGATTTGATGCAGATCCTCCCGACTCTAGAGTCCATGATCTTTCCCAGGGCTGTCAGAGGACGTGAAGAGTGACCGTTTGGTGGACAGGATCAGAAACAATGGTGGCCCAGGCATGGATGTCGGAGAGAGAAGTGACCACCAGCAGGTGGTGAACTGGATGACCTTTGGGTTCCAGCCAGTCCTGAGCTTCTGTGATCCTATAAATCCATAAAATGCTTTCAACTAAGCCAGGGACTTATTTTAATGAATAGATAAGAATGATGTGTCATGAACAGACTAATTGCATATAAAAAGAACGCTTCTGAAGTGCACAGTGTGTTCCCTTAAGCACTTTAAACGCCCCCCAGAGATGCTGTTTGCAGTGACAATTTGCATTATCAATGAAGAGGCAGTTTGCCAAGCAAAGGGGAGCATCAGCCTCACCATGATTCAAGTCACCACACATTCCAACATATTGATGTCCAAATTAATGAAACCTTTTGATTGATTTATTTTCCCAGCTTTTAAAATTTAAAAGTGGTACTTCTGATGTAATTGTAGTGGCATGGTGCTGTTGGAGGTACATAAGATGAGTTGATACATGAGATACTTGGTAGTGTAATTGAGGAAACATCTATCACGTTGTTGTTGTTGGTACCACTGCTATTATTATTAAGAATTAACTTCCTCTTTCCATTAATAGAAGTCCATTCTCAAAGCCAGCCAGCTCCAGCCCTCTTGGCCCTCCTTTCCACACCATACCCCCCCTCTGTGATCCAGACTGTTACCTGCTCCTCCCACATCCCCCAGATTTCAGAGACTATGTGTTCTTTCTATACCTTCTACCTGATCAAAGCCTATGCCTAGGAAAACACTGATGATCCATTACGTATGCTTTGGTATGATATTTGGATCACTAAAATCTCCAAATAGAGATTCCAGGCCCATTGGTTTTAAACCGTGTGGCAGTTTTGGAGTAAAAGATAATTTGATCTCTGATAAAGGTATTTCAGTGCACAGACAAGAATTTTGTAATCCATCAACTTTTCTGGGTACTTCTGAAATGTTACTGCACATTGTTGAAAGATAAACTTGTGGCATATTGAAATTGTTAAGGGTTTATTTGAGTAAAAATCAATTGGAATTGGACAGCATCCAATCTAGAAGATAGAAAAGAAGCTCTAAGGAACTATACTAAAAGACGCTTTGAGGCAGAAGGGAGTAGGAATAAGAAAGTATTAATGGGCCAAAAAAGCAGGTTGGTTATTGGAACCTTTGCTTTAGGGGATGGCAGAGGTCTATCAGGTAGATGACCTCACTAGTATTCAGTGATGGACTGGTTTAAGATTTCATTTCCGGGAGAGCTGAAACTGGAATTAAGTCAAGTCTTGGTTTGATGACATGGGGCTTAGCATAAGCAACTCCACTCTAGGCCTGTTGTCTTGTTTTTAACAATTCTCTCTTTTGATTAGATTTTTAGCCTGAGAGATGTGATCAAAATTTAAGGCATTAGCACTACTCCCTGTTACCTCCCTGGAGCTCTTGCAGTGTTTTGCTTAATCTCTGTGTGATATTCACAGGACATGATGTCTTTTTGCTGAATCTCTTTGCAGCGTTCACAGATCACAGCACCATGTTCACATTCTTTAAGTTGGTCATTCTCCTTGTTCCTTTTCTGATGTTCTAGTCTTAGGAAGACCATTTGCTTGGTGGTTAGTGGCTGCAAACATGCATTTGAAGCTTTTGAAGAGAATATAGTGTGCCAAGGAGACTACTATAATTATTATAAGCAGGATAATTCCCGATGTTTGGAGAGCACTTCAGAACCATGGCTCCCAAGACTCAATACAATCGGAATCAAATAAGTCAAAGAAAGACCCCATTGACAGAGTCACTTTCTTTTTTTTTTTTTTTTTAATTTTTTTTTGACATTTATTTATTTTTGAGACAGAGAGAGACAGAGCATGAATGGGGGAGGGTCAGAGAGAGGGAGACACAGAATCTGAAACAGGCTCCAGGCTCTGAGCTTTCAGCACAGAGCCCGACGCGGGGCTCGAACCCATGGACCGCGAGATCATGACCTGAGCCGAAGTCGGCCGCTTAACCGACCGAGCCACCCAGGCGCCCCCGACAGAGTCACTTTCTTAAGCCAACTGGCTTATTTAGTGATCTAATATAAGTGGAGTCTCAACTTCCCCAGAAGAGTCAATCCAAGTGCAGCAAATGGTGTTGGCCATAGCGCGCGCAGCGCGCGCGCGCGCACACAGACACACACACACACACACACACACACACCACTCTGCTTAGGCAAAAAGTTGTCAAAGACTATACTATTATCAAAAACAACTCTGTCCCAAGAGTCAGGATTTTCGTTGGGCAGCTGTTACTTTAGCAGCAGCTTCTGCAGTACCTTCAAGAGTTAAGAAGAGGTTCCTGATCACAGCCTCATTTGTACATACTCCTATCCAGGGCAGTCGGGATCTGCCAAGGGAAGCAGATTTTGAATCATGAATGACTCCTGGTAATTCCCATTTGAGTCTGTGGCTCAGGAATGGAAAGGTGATAGGCAGGGAGGCCAGTAAAATTCAAGGCTCTTTAGACTGCATAGGTGGTTTTTATTCTGGTTATCCTTGCATTATGTCCCTTTCTTTGTGCAGAGTCTAGATACAAGGTTGTTAACCAGAGACAGGGTTTTGAGTCCTCACACAATAGAAGGCTGAGTTTGTTCCAGAGACACTGAGGTATTAGAAATCAGGGAGGGGCGCCTGGGTGGCTCAGTCGGTTAAGCGGCCGACTTCGGCTCAGGTCATGATCTCGCGGTCCGTGAGTTCAAGCCCCGTGTCGGGCTCTGTGCTGCCAGCTCAGAGCCTGGAGCCTGTTTCAGATTCTGTGTCTCCCTCTCTCTGACCCTCCCCCGTTCATGCTCTGTCTCTCTCTGTCTCAAAAATAAATAAACGTTAAAAAAAAATTAAAAACAAAAAAAAAAAATCAGGGAGACGTTTATGACAGGAATAACTACAGGTTACCTAGCATGATAGCAAATCCAACAGTTGTTTGTAGGTTGGATTACTATGCCCCTTGCCCTGGACTGAGATATGTGAACATTGGCATTATCTGTCCAGGCCAGAGCAAGACAAAAGATGAACAAAAGAATCATAAAGACTTTCATGGTATAAGAATGAAAAGGATGATCAGAGAGGGAAGGAGGAATGGAAAGAAATGTTCTTAATCTGACATTTTTGGAGGAAGCAGTCTGCCTTGGTGTCAGATACTTTTGTTCCTAGTCAATTTGATTTTAAGATCTCTCAAGCATTTGCATGGGACAGATGTTAAGTGGAGTCTTCTTTAGTAGTGAAATATACACCCAAGTTTTAGTGCCTTGTGATTTGACCACTATGTCAGTGGTCAGGAGTACTTAGTAGCATCCCTTCCATAAATCTCACTTTTGGCAAAAGCATTAGAGTAAAACAGTAACTGTCTGCAAAATGGCAAAGAGTTTTAAAAATGCTGGTAAAGACCTGCTGAGAGTTCATTATAATAGAATTGACAAGGAAATTTGGTTATTCCTATGGCATGCAACATTTTAAGATAATAAGAGGAATTATGACTGATAACATTATACCAAGACAGATTTTTAATAATTTCACGCAATTTTTAGAACACTAATATTAATAACATGCATTCATACAAACCTAAGAAGGTTTATCATCACTTATTTCACTTTGCTTCTCATAGAATTTAACATGCCAAATACACCTAATTAGTTTAATATCAGTCTTTTACAAGGTGAGAGACAAATCCTTTGCGATTTTCCAGGGACCCTCTGAGAAATCTCAGAGTTAGTTTGCAGTCAAAGAAACTCCATTGAGAATGCGTGGACAAAATGTCAAAAGGTTTGAACATTTGACAGATGGGATCACAGATCATTATGAAATAATACTTTTATCTATTTAACCAAGGTGACAATAGAAGATGTTAAAGGCAGATACAGAAAATTACAGAGTTGTGAGCAAAACTTGACTCTTAAGATTGAGAAGACCAGGTTTTCTTGAGTAATGAAAGACCTGATAAAAACAACATGAAGAACAGTAAAGGGGCACCTGGGTGGCTCAGTCGGTTAAGCATCCAACTTCAGCTCGGGCATGATCTCAGGGCTTGTGAGTTCGAGCCCTGCATCGGGCTCTGGGCTGATAGCTCAGAGCCTGGAGCCTGTTTCGGATTCTGTGTCTCCCTCTTTCTGCCCCTCCCTGTTCACACTCTGTCTGTCTCTCTCTCAAAAATAAATAAACATTAAAAAATTTTTTAAAAAAAAAACAGTAAATTATTTTGGTAAGATTTGGACACAAAATCTTTGCTGTCCAACCAAGGAAAAACTTTTGGTTACAATTTTGTATTAAGAGCAGACCAATAACTTAATTAAACTTTGTCTTTTTAATAGAAAACAAAATTCTAATTTTCTATCAGTGTACTTCTGATATTAAACTCATTCTTTAAAAATGTAAATAAATTCATTCCAATCTTAGCCTGACCACACAAAATACTCTTTGCCCGAGATTCCTTTTCCACAAATATTCTATAACTTTTTAACATTCATTCAGATTTTGTCGTATGTTTTCTTCTTTCTCATTCTGGAACAAGGAATCGTTTTACTGTTCTTCTCTACTTTTCATACATAACTCTTTCCCTTCACTATTATTATATCTAGGTGGTTTAATTAAATATATTGATTATAACTTTTTGCCATTAGATTCTTTAATTTCTAGTGAAAACTAAGAAGTAATGGGGGACTGTTACATTAGCATTCTGTGGATTGGCAAATTTATAAAATGAGTTTATAATTTCTAGAAGCATATTCTTCCTCATAGTAAATTTTATAGTGTGGTATAAATATGTTTGTTAATAGGCCCAAGTACCTTTAGTTCCTCTGTAAAAGAAAGCCAAAAGTGGATAGACCTATGTTCAGTAACTAATGTTCCAATATTTTATATTATTTGGAAAGACCTAGATACTCAATGAATATCCATCATTGAACTTATATCAGTATAACTTTAAGATTTAAGTTACCAAAAAGATTTTGGAAACTATTTGTCTGTAGACATAAAGTATAATTATTGTTGAAATGTTTACTTATAAACCTTTATCTTACATCTGTTTAAATCATTTTTTCTTAACAATTATTTTTACATGAACATTTCATAAGATATTAAACAACTAATCATCATCTCAAGTTATCTTTTTTTGATGACACATTCTATAACAGAGGTAACATGAGCTTATTTGAATTTTAGTAAACCTAAGTAGAATAAAAATAAATTTATATTTAATGCTGATAATTCTAAAGATGTGTGTTTTAATTAAACTAACAAACTTAAACTTGCTTTTATTTACCAAAGATTATCCTAAATGATGTGAACTTGAAAAACATTTGGATTAGTTTCTATATTTCGGAGAGTATACTTTATATAAACACTTGTTTGTCTTTAAATAGAGCTCTTTACAAACTAATTTTGACAATACTGACCAGTGTTACAAAAATTCCACATTTATAACCTACATATGTAGACATATATAAACATATGGACAGTTACAGATATAAAGAGAGATCTTATAGCTTTCATTTAAAATTTTAAGCTGCAAGACGGGCATTATAATGCAAAACTCACGAGTTTCTTTTTTTTATTAAATTTTTTTTTTTAACATTTATTTATTTTTGAGACAGAGAGAGACAGAGCATGAACGGGGGAGGGTCAGGGAGAGAGGGAGACACAGAATCTGAAACAGGCTCCAGGCTCTGAGCAGTCAGCACAGAGCCCGACACGGGGCTCGAACTCACATACCGCGAGATGGTGACCTGAGCCGAAGTCGGCCGCTTAACCGACTGAGCCACCCAGGCGCCCCAAAACTCACTAGTTTCTAAAGAACAGTTGTATTCATATGCGGCAGATGGCATAAGTTAAGGGGTTACCTTTTTAAACTTTTTACCTGTATTTGTGGAAGAAACTTTTAAGACTTTTTGTAGGCTGAGTTTTTAAATAGCCTTTCCTCCCCCACCCCTCCCCAATAACAATTGCTTGTTTCCTCGGGAAGACCAAGTAGAATACTTAACATCTCAAAAGGCACAGAGGAGGAATGCAAATTTCCAAGAAGGACTTTTGTTTCCTAAATTCAGATATTTTACAGTATCTCCAAGCCTTTTGAGATGAATAGAGAAGGTTGGGGATTGGTTAAAAGGATAGGTGGGCTTTGAATTATTTCTAGAGCCACATTTCTATTCTTATAAAGACTAAATTTGCAAGACAAGTACAATTGTCTTTAATTCCTCAAAGAGTTGGGTTGCAACCTGAATGGTATCAAGAGGCTGTCACAACCATCCAATTACATTATCTTCAATTTCCTTTATGTATCAGAGGGGAAATCTTTAATCAGAAGTTTGCTGTGTTCTAGATTTAAGGTTGTGTTTCTTTGGGGTGTTTCATAAATCCCTCCACTAAAGGCTTCAGATGTTTTTCTTTCCTGCTAGATACATAGCTTAATTTTAGCTTAGGGGAGAAGGACTGAAAAAAAAAGTTCCTATCAGGCTCCTAATAACAGCTTCGAATTTGACCAACTTTGGACCATAGAGCTACTTAAAAAATAATAATAATCCTTTCAAATATCATCTCAGGTTAAAAAAGCAAAACAAAACAAACATCTTGTCAGGTTACAGCCAGTACAAATAGTAAATAGTCCTGGCAGTAGTGAATGAACTTGTGGATTGAAGAGGTGTCCCCAAATAGGGTACAAAAGATACTGTCCTCCCAAGATCCAGGGTGACTCCCTAAGGCAGCCAAAAGAAAGACTTGGATAATTTCCCTGACAGCTGGCAAAAGTCAGTAGGACCCCAGCTGCAAGTGGAGTACAACCCACATTTCTGCCCAGCCATATTTTGGGGGCCCCAACCTGACACTTGCCAAACCAAGTTCTCAGGACACAAGAAGAGATGAACAAGAAAGCAATAACTGTCCCTAGGAGAGAAAGGATCAACACAATGGGTAAAATGGCTTTTTAAATGACTTTTTTTCCGATGGCATTTTTTAAAAAATTTAAATTCCAGTTAATATACAGTGTGGTATTAGTTTCATGTGTACAATATGGTGATTCAGTACTTCCATACATTACTTAGTGCTCATTACAAGTGCTCTCCTTAAGCCACATCATCTATTTCACCCATCCCCCCACCCACCTCCCTTCTGGTAGCCATCATTGTGTTCTCTATAGTTAAGAGTTGGTTTCTTGGTTTGCCTTTTCCTTTTTTTCCCTTTTGCTCATTCGCTTTGTTTCTTCAGTTCTACCTAGGAGTGAAATCATACTGTATTTGTCTTTCTGTCAGTAACTTATTACACTTACCATTATACTCTCTAGCTCCATCCATGTTGTTGCAAATGGCAAGATTTCATTATTTTTTATGGCTGAATAATATTCCACATCTTCTTTACCTGTTAAACAATGGATGCTTGGGCTGCTTCTGTATCTTGGCTATGGTAAATAATGCTGCTATAAACATAGGGATGGATGTATCCCTTTGAATTGGTGGTGTTGTATTTATTTGGGCAAATACCCAGTAGTGCTATTGCTGGATCTTAAGGTGGTTCTATTTTTAACTTTTTGAGACACCTCCATACTGTTCTTCAGAGTCACTACACCAGTTTGCATTCCCACCAACAGTGCAGAAGAGTTCCCCTTTCTCCCCATCCTCATCAACACTTGTTATTTCTTGTCTTTCTGATTTTAGCCATTCTGACAGGTGTGAGATGATATGTCATTGTAGTTTTGATTTTTATTTCTCTGATGATGATAAGTAATGTTGAGTATTCAAAGATCTAATTCTTACAGGCATTTTTGCCTGCCAGTCTGAATTTGGAAAGGAAGAGATAGCATGAAATTTCACCTTTCTCTCTCAACCAAGCACTACAGATAGAGATCTGAGAGAACTGACTTTGGTAAGAATTCTTACCCTTTGCCGGCTCCTGCCAGTTTTCCCAGGATTTTGTCTGCAGGCTCTGGATCAAGTGGGGTATCCCAGTGGGTCTCTTCCTGGTCACCAGAAGCTATAGAGGAGGAAGAATAGTTCTTCCTCTATCTTTTATGGTGAGTGGTTGGCTGAGACCCCTTTTTCTCTAGGATACCTCATAAATGGGTAACTATATTTAGGTTAAAAGTTCTCCATTGTGGCCAGAGTTTTTCAACATTATCTTTGGCTAAGGTTAACCTGTTTGTTCAGCCTTAAAATAACATTTTATTCACCTGAGGTCTCACACTGGACTCCAGCTTCAGCCAGACCCATTCCAACTCCAGACCTGGTTCAGTTTCTTAGTCAGAACCAGTCTAACCCTGGAGCTAATCCTACTCCAGCTGGTTTCTGGACCCAGTCTGGAAAAAGAAATGCTCAAGTAAAGTCTGAAAGCTCATACTGCAAAAGCTGTGAAGCTAGGATCCTAGAGGAACTTGCAGGTGACCTCCAGAGACAGCAGAAAACAGTGGGCTCAAGGAGCCCATGTCTGTTGCTTGTTGTGCCTAGGGACCCCTAACGGTTTCCTTTGGTTCCCTTTTCTGATACTAGAACTGTTAAAAGATAAACTGAGTCATGTTAAAAATTTTAAGTTTATTTGAGCAAAAATTGATTGGAATCAGGCAGCATCCAATCTCACAGATGAAAGGGGCCCCAAAGGAGCTATACAAAATGCAAGAGTTTTATAGGGAGATGGGAGTGGGAACGAGGAAGTTATACTAGACCAAAGAGCAGGTTGGTTATTGCAGAATTCCTTTAGAGGATGGCAAGAGTCTGTTGGGCAGATTACGTCACTCGTGCAGATATCAGGCGATTCCAGATTAACTAAGATTTTCATTTCTGGGAGAGCTGAAACTGTGATTAAGTCTCCATTTGGTGACATGGGGCTGGGCTTAGCATAAGTGACTCCATTTGCGGGTCTATTGTACTTCTTTTTGACAGTATGCTATAATTAAATTTTTTTAATGTTTATTTATTTTTGAAGGAGAGAGAGACAGAGTGTGAGTGGGGGAGGTGCAGAGAGGGAGAGAGACAGAATCCAAAGCAGACTCCAGGCTCTGAGCTGTCAACACAGAGCCCGATGTGGGGCTTGAAGTCACAAACTGCGAGATCATGACGTGAGCCAAAGTTGGATGCTCAACCGATGAGCCACCCAGGCGCCCCAACAATATGCTATAGTTAACATCTATGTATATCTTCTTGGTTGGCAAAGAGCTTTAGCCTATACTCTATCACTTAATCATGATGCTCCTGTGAAGATGGCATTGTCAGTTGTTACTAATTAACTTTGCAAATTATCAATGTTATCATTCATGGTTAATGTAGATAAAATAGATAAAATAGATAATAAGTGAGATGAGGTTTATAACATATTTGGTATTGAGCTTTCTGACTTAGCACATTGAATAAGTTGGCTTACAGTGATCTTTAACATCTTCACCCTTACTTTTTAGAGACCAGGAAAATGAGGCCAAGAGATATTAAGGAACTTGGCCAGGGTTCACCCAGTTAGTTAAGAGTGGGGTGGGGATTGAAATTTTATGTCAGTTTTCTCTGGGACACGCCCTCCATAACAGTTTAAGTAGCATAGTCTTGCCCAAGATAAGCTGTGTTATCCAACTATGGCACTACCAGTGAAATCCCAGACCTCAGAATCAAGGACCTGAGCTGAAGGCTTGGACTTGATAACAAATTTCCCAGACCATTGAATTCTTCGCCTCTTCCTGGTGAACCAGGGAGAAGACAGAGCTTCCTTTCACAAATGGTGGTAGAGTGGTTTCATTTAGACTTAGAAATTTATACACTTGGGGTATTTTACTGCTAGAATTTAATTTGTTGTATGGTAGTACCCAAAGATATTTAAAATATTAACAGCAGGGGGCGCCTGGATGGCTCAGTTGGTTAAGTGTCCAACTCTTGATTTTGGCTCATATCATGATCTCGTGGTTGGTGGGATCAAGCCCTGCATCAGGCTTTGTGCTGACCCCACAGAGCCTGCTTGGGATTCTCTGTCTCCCTCGCTCTCTCTGCCCCTCCCTGTGCACTCTCCCAAAAATAAGTAAACCTTTAAACCAAATAAATAAAACATTAATGACAAACTAGTAACATGGGATTTTCCCAAATGTTAACTTACATCTTTGATCTCATTGCAGTTCATCCCCTCCAGTTCTCCACACAGCACTATGAGATGTCCCTACATCTGTATGTCTACGTAAGCAAAAAGTGCATTCAAACACTTCGATCTGGGCATATTTTTGTATAAGAGTGTTCATCCTGCTGGATAGTAGGGTTGTCTGAAGATGCACTTTGGGGTGCCTGAGCCATAATCCAGTGGTCAGGAGCACCAGATTGTTTCCCTTTCAGCTCCCTCATTTGCAGGAGGAAGATTTTAGTAATAAAATGCGGCTGAAATCGGTCTATGTCTGAATCAGTACCCTGAGAAACCAGGTGGTGATGAGGTGGAAAGGAAAGAGGTAGGGGAAAGGATGTGTGGTGGAAATGTGCTCCCTCTGAAAAACAGAGTTTTCCAGGAAACCCTGTGATGAGTGTCTTGTTGGCAGTTGGAATGGGACTCCTGTTAAGCATTTCTTTGATGTGTCCTTTCTTTCTAGTTTTTCTGTTTTGCTAAACTGTAAAATCCTTCTCACCTCTTGCCCACTTTCTTGACCATTGGTTTTGAAATTTATACATATCTGTACAGAGAATTTGTGATGATTGTTTCCTTTTTCCAAATGATAATGTTAAAATGACAAACACTGCCTAAAATGAACAGTGCGTTCCTTCCCTGTGTGGTGGAAGCAATTAAGCTGAGTCCGTTACCTGTGTCAGGCCTGCCCTGAAGTCCCTCATATCTTATCATCTGTAGCACAGGTGTATTATCTAGACCACAAGGTGCAAAGCAAAGGCAAGGCCAGATAGATATGTTTTATTTGGTTCATACAACTGGAAAAAAAATTGTTTTAAATAGTTGCCAGTTTTAAAACAAATTGGGGGCGCCTAGGTGGCTCAGTCAGTTGAGCGCCCAACTTCAGCTCAGGTCATCATCTCACACTCCGTGAGTTAGAGCCCCGCGTCAGGCTTCATGCTGACAGTTCAGAGCCTGGAGCCTGCTTCAAATTCTGTGACTCCCCGTCTCTCTGCTCCTCCCCTGCTCATGCTCTGTCTCTCTCGGTCTCAAAAATAAATAAAAACATTTTAAAAAAATCGGGATTGCTCACATAAAAATCCTTATTTCTGGCATCTTTAGAAAAACTCAGGGCTCTACATACTAGGCCCACAATTGCCCGTAGTAAAATAAGGTACTGGTCATGTAGGTCTGTCCTTTTATTTTTTATTTTTATTTTTTTAATTTTTTTTTAACGTTATTTGTTTTTGAGACAGAGAGAGACAGAGCATGAATGGGGGAGGGTCAGAGAGAGGGAGACACAGAATCTGAAACAGGCTCCGGGCTCTGACCTGTCAGCTCAGGGGCCCGATGCAGGGCTCGAACTCACGGACGCGAGATTGTGACCTGAGCCGAAGTCGGCGCTCAACCGACTGAGCCACCCAGGCACCCCTAGCTCTGTCCTTTTAGAAGATACCTACGCCTTCTAGGGGGCTGTGGTCCTCACCTCTTCCTGATGTCTGGAAAAAAAAAAAAAAAAAGCTTGACCCCTGTAGGCATTTGAAATTAGAATCCTAGAAAATTGGTCAATGGCTGCCACCCCCAACCCCCCCTGAAAACCAACCACCAAACATGACCAGTTTCTCGTATTTGTTATAAGAGCAAACAATGATATGTTGATATTTGGAAGAAGGTGTACACGATCAGCCCACATTTGCGCATGTGCATATTAATTTCTGTGCTGTGTATCCACATTGTGCTATGGGGCCGTGCACTCTCCCGTCACCCTGCCCCCACAAATCCAGGGCGGGCAGAGCATAAGCTCTGATGTGAGGCCGACCAACCTTCGGATTCTGGTTGTGCCATTCACTCTTCACATGATGCTGGACAAATGATTTGACCTGTTCTAGTCCCAGGATCATCTTCTATAAGATAAGGATACTGTGAGGGTAAAATGAACCAATGTCTATTTGCACAGACCTGACCCACTTTAACACCAAACACATGTTCCGTGTTTCTGTTCTCCCCCTTAGAGCCAATCACTAGATTGTTGGCAAGCTCACTCACTGATTCGGCAGCCAGATGGGTCAAAACAATTGCTGGAAAACACAGAACCCTCCGTGTGGGCAAATGGTGTGATGTGGGATGCCATGTAATAGAGAAAGTCTCTTCTGGAGCAGCCTGGGCATTCTGAAGGTTCAGGTACCCCCAAGTCTGGAGGATATCTCAAGGTTGTATCTTCCGTCAGAATGGGCTAGAAGAGTCCTTTGTCATAGTTGTTGATGAACTGCAACTGCTTCAAAAGGAAGTATGGTGAATTTGAGATCAGATTTTAGAGTGGAGCCCAAAGGCTTCCGGTTAAGTGTGAAGGCATATGAGAAAGAACAAAAGGGAGTGAGATATGCCAAAAGTGTGATTCATGAATTTACATTCAATAAAAAACCCTTCCAGCCATAATTATCACATTTTTGCTAATATTGAGTTTCTAGATGTCAGACTTAATATTTGAGTAAACTAATTAAAGAATTTTTTTTTCGAGCCTTGACAAACAATCATTTTTATTGAAAGTTTTCAAATGTACTCCCCCCCCCCCCCCCCCCCCACCAAACTGACTGATCTACAGGACCAGTACTTGGAGATAGAACCCCAGGAACCTGTCACCTCTGCTTTTCCTTTTCCCCATCCCTCCCCCCCCACCCCCATTCCCAGCTCTGTTTTGTGTTCTTTTGTTAAGGGCACTGTTTTTCAAGACAGTGTTAATGTGACTTTTTTATGCATTTGCCAAATAGTTCTAGGTGGAATTGCCTCTTAAGATTTCCTCTTTGGCTGTGGCACATTCACACTCAAATTGTTGTACTCAATAGGGCCATTGTCACATTATAACAGGGAAAATGCTTCATCATGTGTTATAGAGCAAGATGGAATCTTTGCTAAGGAGCTCAGGGATCAAAGCGGAGGGAAAAGATTAATTTTTATGCATCAAGTCATTATAGAGGGAGAAGGAGACATTAAGATTGCCAGAGAGGAGATTTTCTCATCTAATATCGACATAGAGAATGTGTTGGGAGGACCGTTGGCTCTGTTCTCAGATTTGTTTTTACTTTTAAAGTGCTCAGATCTAGGTCATAAGCTTGTTTACACATATTTCAGCTTTTATAAAGGGCCTCCATTAAAAATGGAGATCATTTTCCCAGGATTTAGGTACATCTAAAAATATGGTGATTGTTTTTACCCCATTAAAATGCATAGCTACATTTTAGACAATTTTGAAAATAAAAGGGAAAAAAAAGACAAAGAAATCACTCTTTACTATCCTAATCTGGCAACTCCGGCAAAGTGTTTCGTGTTCGTCTTGTAAACGATGCTACTGTTTAACATGCTTGCAGACATACACGCGTGATTTTACATTCTGTTTCTTTTGTTCTCCTAATATTCTCGTATACATGACTTTCCACATCCTCACAGGGATTCGCTCAAGCACAAGTGCCCAGCCTGTTAGGCTCTTCTTTTATTAGACAGTTGGGTAACCTCCTTTCTTGGTTCTACTCCAAAAAAATACATATTTGCACACCAGGATATTGTCATACTTTGATTTATATTCTTAGAGTGGATTCTCAAAGTGGAATATCTGGATAAAGGTTATAAATATTAAGACTTTGATGCCAACTGCAAAATTGCTCTTAAAAGAATGATGCCAGTGGAGTGCCCTTTTACCACGTCAGATGTACCTTTTGAACTTTCAGAAAAAGATTCTTGTTTTTATTTTTTGCTTAAATTTTTTGGTAAATCACAAAGCATCATTTATGGTAGCAGTAGTTATTGTTATTAATAATTACTCTCAATGAAGAAACACTGCAACATTTTAGTGACAAAACATTGCTATGGCAGCGTGTTTAAGAGCAGTACAGAGTGATGAAGAGTATGGGCTGGGGGATCAGGACACCTAGGCTCAAAGCTGGACTCTGCCTTACTAGCTAAGTGATCTTGGTCAGGATTTCTCAGCCCTCAGCAGTATTGACATTTGGGGCTGATGGTTTTTGGCTGTGGGTGCTGTCTTGTGCAACGTAGGATGTTTAACAACATCCTTGACCTCTACCTCCCCCGTCCCCAGGGTGACAACCAAAAATGTCTCACAACATTGCCAAATGTTCCTGGGGGTCCTTGCCTTCCCCACTTAAGAACCATTGCTTTGGGTGGATTACCAAACCTCTCAGTGCTCCATTTCTGTGAGTGTAAATAATACCTCAAGAGATTATTGGGAGGGCTAAGCAGACTTGCTCCTGGAAAACATGAAGAGGGGCTGTCACATGCCAGGTGTATAGCCAATGCTAGCCGTTACTGATATCAAATACCTGATGACTATACTTCAGCACAACTTCTTGCTTGTTATTTTTACTATAAAAATTATATAATTTGAAAATTTTAGAAGAGTATTAGAGACTAATAAGGATTTCCTAGAACTCTAGCAGCCAGGGGCTGCTATTTCCTTTTTTAGTGTATTTCCTTTTTTTAATGCAGGTAGAAGAGTTCGTGGCACATTATAGTTGCTCATTAAGTATGTTCAGTGTCTATAGAAAGTGAGATCAAGCCATATACCACATATAAAGTCTTGCCTCCTGTCTATCTCCCTTATTACTGCATTGGAACTATTTGCCTGTGTGTTTAGAAATTCTTTGAAAAGGTATTTGATAAGTGTATAATATCAACCGTATGGATGTACCCTAATTTCATTAACATCATAATTTTGAGTTGCGTGATGAGTCCTATAGCTCAGTTTTGAGTTGTGTGATAATATGCAATTTTGAGTTGTATATGATGCCAGTTTTTACGATGTTTTTTCTAATTTTTTGTTACGAAAATTTTCAAACGTATATAAAAGTAGAAAGAATAGTACAATGCATACCCATATTTTAAATGGTTTTTAAATATTGTGCCATATTTTCTGTGTGTGTGTGTGTGTGTGTGTGTGTGTATGTGTGTCTGTCTACATGATACAGATATATGTATGGAATTGTTTTAATTATTTTGTGGGACTGCTTAAAAGTAAATTGCAAACACCATAGGATTGCATTCTTATTTTTATAAATTTTTTTTAATGTTTATTTATTTTTGAGACAGAGAGAGACAGAGCATGAATGGGGGAGGGTCAGAGAGAGAGAGGGAGACACAGAATCTGAAACAGGTTCCAGGCTCTGAGCAGTCAGCACAGAGCCCGACGTGGGGCTTGAACTCACAGACCGTGAGATCATGACCTGAGCCGAAGTCGGACGCTTAACCGACTGAGCCACCCAGGCGCCCCAGGATTGCATTCTTAAAGACAAGCATGCCTCTCCTGAAAAGAGGGACCTTGTCCTACATAATCACAGTACACTCGTCACACCTAAGAATATTAGCAGTAGTTCCCTCATATGATGTAATATCTAGTCCGTATTCAGATTTTCCCAATTGTCCCTGATGTATTTGCATAGCTCCCTTTTTCCTGCCAGAATCCCATGAAGGATTCCACACTGCATTTGGTTTTGATTCTTTAGTCTCTTTTAGTCTAGAATAGGGCACCCACTTTTTTTTTTAGTTTTATTTTATTAATGACTTTTTGAAGATACCAGACCAGTTGTTTTATAGAACATTCTGCCTTCTGAATTTGGCGGACTGTTCCCTTGTAATGTCATTTAACGTGTTCTTCCAGCCTGTAGGTTTCCTGTAAACTGGAAGTTAGGACTAAAGTCTTAATTAGATTTGGGTAGACAGTTTTGGCAAAGATGCTTCACAGGTGACTTCATCATCAGAAGGATACAACATAAGGTTGTCCCATGATCAATGGAGTGACGTTTGACTGCTTGATTAAGGTGATGAACACTAGATTTCTTTGCTTAGAGGTGTGTTCTTCCCTTTGCAATTAGTCCATAGTCTTTGGGGTGCTTCTTTGGTATCATGACTATACTATTCCCTAACAGTTCTTCACCTAATAGTTTTTTGCATCCTTACTGATTCTTGCCCAGACTAGTTATTTTAGTGGGACCTTCACATGGTGATTTTTCTAATTCTTCCCTTTCACCTACATTTAATAGCTGCTGGTCTTCTGGAAAGAAGAGTTTTCCCTCTTCAAAGGCAGGATGAATACTTCTCATGTTCTAAGTTTTAATTTAATGAGTAAGATAAAGGAGTTGTGTTTTTCTCTCTCTGTTTTATTTTACTATTCTTTTAGTATTGCCATGGACTCATGGATTTGTCTTGGTGTTTTGCAGTCAACTATAATAATGTTCTGATATTCAAATTTGAAGGACACCCCTTCAAGCTGACTTCCCTGTCTTTTGGCATCTCTCCATTAGTTTGTGTGTTTCCTTGCTTTTTGGCTCAGTGTGTTCCAGGCTCACATCTACATTTTCTGCCTGTGCTCTGGAACCAGGTCTTTCTCCAAGGAGCCTTGGTTCCTTTTAGTCATGAGCAATATAAATAATCTGTTGATGAATACCTTTGTGTATAAGATTGTCACCAAAATTGCTAGATTTGAAATTATTTTGACAAAGATTGTGAACTTTTTCATGCCTTTAATATACTTGCCGAATTGCTGTACAGAACGGTGGTAATAATAATATACATTCCTGCTGATATATGAGAATGTCTATCTTAATACATTCACACTGACATTGACCTTTTTATATAAGTAACTCTTCTTAATACAGTTTTATGGATGTTGATAGGTTTATTAGTTCTCATGCATGTTACCTTTATCCTACTGTGATATTTATTTGAAAGTTTAAAAATATATAAAGACTTGACTCCTCTGTCTACTGTACTTGTTGCAAATAATTTTTCTAGAGTGCTCTTGGTGTTTTATGACTGTTAGATGTCTATTTCTAAGTTTAAGGTGGTTTAATATATTTACCTTTTCCTTGATGATTTCATACATTTTTCTAGTACTTAGGCATTCCTTGCCTGATCTAAGAAAAGTTAAATATTTCTCTGTATTTTCTTCCTTTATTTAAAAAGCTTAAATAAGACTAAGTTTTCAATATTTACACTTAGTTTTCAAACCACATAGGATATACTTACAGCCATAGTTTGAGATGAGGATCTAACTAATGTTTTTCCCAAAAGCCAACATTCCTCATACTACAGGAGGGATAACTCATCACTTTTTCACTAATATGTGACTGTACCTTCATCATATGTGTAGTTCAGTATAGACATAGATATAGACAATTGTCTATCAATTCATATCTATCTGTCAGTTTTTGCACCAGTACCATACTGTTTTTACTGTTAAAGTGTTTTTAAGTACATTAAAACTTTTTTTTTAATGTTTGTTTATTTTTTAGAGAGAGAGAGAGAGAGACAGAATGTGAATGGGGGATGCACAGAGAGAGAGGGAGACACAGAATCCAAAGCAGGGTCCAGGCTCTGAGCTGTCAGCATAGAGCCTGACGCAGGGCTCGGACCCACGAACCATGAGATCATGACCTGAGCCAAAGTCGGACGTTTAACCAACTGAGCCACCCAGGCGCCCCTTGAGTACACTTTAAAGTATAGGGCCTACTTTTATTTCACATTTTTTTCCTCCAAGATGAACTTTGGAATAATTTTGACATTTTCAGGGAAGGGTCCATTGCACTTGAAACAGTTTCTCATTTTCCAGATAGAACTTGGGGATTTTGCAACAATACTAAACATTACTTGGGGATGAGTTAATATACAGTAACATGAAAACATTTGACGTGATGCGCCTCTGAGATGGAGCATGGTCGACGTCGGTCGAGCTTTGTAGCATTTAGGTCTTAAAAGACCCTCAAGGTAAAGACAAATGTCTCCTTTTCATGGCTTAAGACCAGTGTGGTTAGCCCAACCATAGTTTCTAATGCAACAATTGAGACCTCTGGTATAATAATTGAGATGCTTTTTATGGGAATACAGGGAAACGATGCTATGAATTTGAGCTATCCTAGAAACTTTGAGATCTGTATGACTATTGGTCATGCAGTCACTAGATTGAGACATTTCGTTTAGGGCTATGTGTTTCAATGCAAGTCCTGTTTCCTTTTGATATAGATTAAACTGTCCAAGATAATATCCTACACAGAGAAAGCCATCATAGGTTAAGCCTATGAATACCAAGCTATGTAGTAGCTCAGATCCTCACAGTACAATAGAGTGGTGAAAAGCATGTTCTTTGGCATCAAACATACTTTGGTTTGGATTTTCACTTTGCCTCTTCCTAGCAGAGTGACCTTGGATAACGATGGTATACCTGCCTTGTAGAGTTGAGAAGACCAAATGAGATCCAGTGTGTAAAGTACTCACCAGTACCTGGCACACATAGTAAATGCTTGATCATATCAGCTATATTATCCCTAAGGCCAATACAATTGCTCCTGCTGCAGTTATTATTATTGTTGGTTTGGTTATCGTGCAGGATGGAGATGACTGAAAGTTCCTTGTGGACCCTTGCTCTTGGATTTCTATACAGAATCTATTATATCAGATAAAAGATTTTACTGACTGCCTTATCCCCCGATAGGCGGTGTGTTTCTGTAACAAAGAGTTGATACCAACTACCAGTGCCCTCTATGGGAAGAAGTACAATGCCAGTATCTTCATAAAAAAGCCAAAGAAGGGAAAATGGCATCACGTCAGAGTTCTAAAACTAAAGCAGTTAAAAACAAGAGTAAGAACAAGCATCCCCCTTCATTCTTAGACTCTTCTGAGAAGGCACTTTGAACCTAGGACTAAGGGTAACCGAAGTCAAAGCATTGACCTATGTATTTGCCTATTTTAAGTAGTACACTTTCTTGGCATTAAAAGATAATATTTCTATTCTTTCTCCTAAAAGGAAATTAGGTCTGATGACCATCCTGATAATATGGCCTTTACAACAGAGGACAGCCTTTTAAAGATTCAGCCTGTAATTTAAGTGTGACATTATAGAGATGTCTGGGCATTTGGATGATTCCTTCAGACATCTCAAAGTGGAACATAAAGGGTCATTAATCAGCAGTTCCAATATTTTATTCATATACTGGCTGGGAAAAAACAGGAGCAAGACTGGGATTCAAGATGAGGAAGGAATCATTAGTAACATCATGCATAAAAATAATCAGGTTTTTAAGTGAATGAGGGAAGTTAAACAAAGAGTTAGTGTGGCCAAGACCTTAGGCTTTCTAAGAAAAACAAATTACAGGTCTCATTGGTGAAAAACACTAAGCTGTAATCCAAGTTACAGAGAATTTCCTATTTCTAAATCAGGTTAAATCCACAAACTGGTAACAGTAAGGTAGTTAGAGTCTCTATAATTCACCACAGGTAGCTCAAGACACCAAGTAGATTCTTCTTGAATGTCTCTGTTGCCTCCTTTCCCTACCCATTGCCAATACCTTTGTTCAAGTTGTAATCATTTCTTATTTCACTCCTAACAAACACCTCAACACTAGTCTTCCTTCATCTTGGCTTTTTCACACCATTCCCCTTTCCTTAGCTGTAGGGACTTTCTTTCCAAAACTCAGGCCCTGCTTTCCAAAAAAGCAGGCCCTGTCATGGTCTTCTGTGCTTTTTCATTGTTTAGGATTTGTTAGTTCTTCTATACTTATGTTATACCTCAATGTACGGGAAGGAATTAACCATGTTGAGAGGGTCTAGGGAGCATCCAAGTGGCCAGAACTGCAATCTCTAAGATTCTGAGAACTCGTGTGATTATGTTGAGGGGCAGGAAAAGACCATTGTTGTTGAGCATAATGAACGAGAAGGACAGAGAAAAGAGCACAGAAGTAGGCAGGGTATCTGTGAGAGAGTTTGTACCTTATTCTAAGTGAAATGGAACCCCTTTGGAGGGTTTTAAGGCAGGGGGAAGAACTACAGGAGAAGAACTGAGGCAGAAAGACTTTTCGGGGCTAGCATTGGAGCAGCAGAAATTGTACACATTCATTACAATGTCTTTATCCATTGAATGACTGGTGGTCATTAAGTTGTTCCCAGTTGGGAGTTATTGAAAGTCCTGCTCCTATACATGTTCTTGTACCTGCCATTTGGGGCACAGATATATGCATTTTTGTTGAATATATACCTCAGAGTGGAATTACTGGGTCAAAGGCTGTAGCACACACTGACATTAACATTAACTTTGTACCTTTGTTAACTTCACACACTGGAAGTTGATTACTGAAAACATATACTTCTCTCTACTGGGAGAGTTTTGTTTAGCTGTTGTTGCGTATTTGGCCCACATGAACCTTACGTGACAGAAAATTAATGCCCCCTGCTGTGGACTTACTGTTTGCATTTCCCCCAGACTTTGTATGTTGAAACCTACCCCTCAATGTGATGGTATTTGGAGGTGTGGCCTTTGGGAGGTAATTAGGTCTGAGGGTGGAGCTCCTGTGACTGGGATTACTGCCCTTATGAAAAAAAAAAAAAAACAAAAAACAACCACACACACACACAAGAGAAATGATCTCTTTCCTCTCAACCATGTTAGGATATGTGAGAAGGTGTCTGCTATAAACCAGGAAGAGGGCCCTCATCAGAATCCAGCCATGCTGGCATGCTGGTCTCAGGCTTCTAGCCTCTAGCGCTGTGAGAAATAAATGCTTGGGATTTAAGCCACCCAGGCTGTGGTACCTTGTCATAGCAGTCCAACTAAGACACTCGTAAAAGCAGCTCTCAATAGATAGATGATGGACTCCTTGCTCCTTATTTGGGAAAACTCTAGGCTTGTTCTGCATGGGTCTGTCAAAGTTCCCCAGCAAAACTGATATCTAGCTAACCACTGTAGTAGCTGATATGATAAGTCACCTTACTGACTTTATTACCTTCCCTGTTATCACTTTCAAATTCCCTGCTGGCTTTTCCATGTCCCTTCTAGTCCTGGCTGCCTTGGTTGCTCTTGATACTTTAAAATAACTGGTTTTGTTAGTTTCTCATTTTTACCCAGCCTTCCTAAGGTACAAGGGTTGGTCTGGTACACACTATTCAGGTAGGACCCCTGAACATTTCTTGTTAGCTGTTTGTATTATGTAATTCAGTTTGCTTGGGAATCTTCAGTCAACAACCTGGATTGGCTATTCCATCTAGAATTGTCAACAGTGAAGGCTGAGACAAGCTGGAAATGTAAGACAAGAATTTGTCATGGTGTACACCCAAAGGAAATTGATGAAGGCCAGTCCACTAAATAGTCTATTAACACTTAAATGTGTGGAACTAGGGGCTACAGTGGCAAGCAATTAGACAACTTTTACCATAAGATGGAGTACTTTTTTCTCTACATTTTCTCTGAAGCATTGATAGGCTTTTATACCTAGTGCCTTGCATAAGTAAAAACACTGAATTTCAACATGCTGAAACCAATTTGATTACATACATGTCTTACCTGGACAACACCATTTTTTAAAGAATACTCTTCCAGATCCAAGTTTTTTCCCCCATACTATATTTTCTTTCCATTGATCTTAAAGATTATATTTAATATACCGTCACACTTTCTTTAAACATGTCTTTCTTTCTTTTTACCTCCCTTTTCCTTCTCTTGAAATACTGGGAAACCAAACTGGGTAATTTATTATATTTCAATTTGAAATTTAGCCAAAAACAGACTGTACTACAAAAAGAGGATCTTAAGAAGATGGTGCTATTTCTTCATTTACTTGGTTCTTAAAAATAATTTTTACAAAATATATTAAAAAGATATTTATTTATTTTTAAAGTTTATTTATTTATTTATTTTGAGAGAGACAGCATGAGTGGGAGAAGGGCAAGAGAGAGAATCTCAAGTATGCTACACAGCATAAGCACAGAGCCCGATGTGGGGCTGGAAACCATGAAACCGTGAGATCCTGACCTGAGCCGAAACCAATAGTCGGACGCTCAACCAACTGAGCCACCCAGGCGCCGCTAAAAAGATACTTATTAAGCATCTATGTGTTGGCAATTGAGAGCACAGTAGAGAACAAAGCAGACAAAAAAAAAATCCTACCCTCATGAGACTTCTATTTCAGTAGGAGGGGAACAGAAAAGACAAACAAGTAAAATCTATAGTATGTCAAATGAGGGTAAGTAGTTTCTTTCCACTAATCAGGCCAAGTCTTGCCATAAGAGGTAGTAGATCATCCCAGTGGGGTCAATTCCAGGAGAGTTCCAGTACCCAGACCAGGTGGGGTGTTGCTCCAAGGGGCCTTCAGTTATAGAGCTGAGGAGCCCTAGAATCATCTTTGGGAGGAGTTACAAAGAGTAAAGAGAGAATAAAACCAGGGAATGGGGAGCTGAGTTAGGAGCTGAGGACCCAGAGGCAGGACAGAGTCTGGTGTAAGGAATAAGTCTTGAGGGTGGATCCGAGCCACATTCAGGAAGGATGAGCATGGGAACAGTGAGTTCCATGGTGCAAGCATAGGGCACTCCTGGTAGGCCAAACAAGTCATGTAGGCCTGGCGAGATTGATGACCAGTACTCGCTCCTAGACCATTGACTAAGAAAGACACTTGCTAGGAGTCCTCTTCACGACACATACTTCATCTCCTAACCTCACTTGCTACTATTTCTTCTCATGGGAGATGCCACAGAAAATGACTTTAAAATGTCATTTGGATTTACATTTGAACATATAGTGGGTCTACTGCCCCAGAAGCCCAAGGACTATAGCAGGATGATAATCTGAAGCCCCGACTGAGGGCCCATTGAGTCTCCTGAGTCCCTCTGTGCCTGTCTAGCTCTTTCTACTCCATGCTGGGGCAGACAGCATCACTTCTGCCAACTTACAGGAACTCCCCTCTTTCAGGCAAGCAGAGGAAGCCACAGAAGGATGTAATCTCAGGCAGAACCCTGCAGAATGTAGCTTCTGCCTGGCTCTGCTGGAGACATCTGGACCGTCTGTTGTCCCAGTCTGAGTCTGGGGAGAGGAAGTTTTCATACTCCTCTGTCTGTTGGTAGCTAAAAGGTCGCCTGAAACGGCCTCAATAACTGAACAGTGCTGGCTGTCAAATATGAAGCAAAGCAGGCTGAGGGCAGTCTCCCCCAACTAGCTGAAGGTGCTGGCTATTGGAAGTGAAAACCTAACACCCAAAAAGGTGTAGGGGTGTGTGTGTGTGTGTCTCATATATAGACACAGACTCACAGTAAAAAAGGATCTGAGGCATTCTGGTCAGAGCTCCCACATTTTCTACTTACATTAAGTTTCTGCTTAATAATTTGATTCAGGAAGTTCTGCTAAAACAAACACACATTTGTTTTGGTTTAAATACTTCCCTGTCATCCTCTGCAAGGGAACATGTCATGTCTTTGAGTAGAGGGGGTGATCCTATTAATGGACAACTGGGATAAACAGGTTGGTCCCGGACAAGGAAAGGTCATTGTGGTATCATCCTCTGGAGATGGTTAAGAATTGGCAGTATAAATTAACAGATGAACCTGTATAAATTACCCCCAAAGTTATCCCCCCACCTTGTTTGGTAGCAGGGAAGCCCCACTTTGATTATTTCTAGTGGTACTTTTCACATATGCCTCTTTCCTTATCTCTCTCTGTTGGATTGAGGGAACAGAAGGTACTAGCAGAAATAAGTTATTTCTTCATAGATCAGGCAGGTTTTACCTTGGTGATAAACTCCCTGAACGTGAGGATAAGTGAACATTCCAAGTTCGTTCTTTTTTTTTTTTAATTTCAGAGAGAGAGAGAGAGAGAGAGCACAGGGGAGAGGGGTAGAGGGAGAGAGAGAATGTTAAGCAGACTCCACGTTCAGCATGGAGCCCAACCAGGGCTCAATCCCACAACCCTGGGATCAAGACCTGAGCTGAAATCAAGAGTCAGACGTTGAACAGATTGAGCCACCCAGGCATCCCAGTATTCCTAGTTCATTCTTGTTCCCATTATCTGCTGTGTTAGTTTCTACTAGTCATGAGTGTGCAAGCAAAAACAGAAACAACCCTATAGCTTACAAATATACATTTAACAAATGCACATAGTGAGGTCCAGCACATGCACAGCCAAGTCTTTGCCCTGCAGACATTGACTCTAAAAAATTCTCCCCAGGAACATGTCTGTCTACATCAGCATCTGCTCTGCTCTGTTGGGTATTTGGATTTCATTTTGAACAGTGCCCATAAGTAGCACTGCATTAGGTACTTTGTGATGGATAGAACAAGCACCCAAAGCTGGACAGTGCCAGTTGGCCAGACCTGAATACCTGAATAGCAGTCTCCACTCTTAGAATCATAGTTCAGCTCTCACAGACCTCTTCCTTTGTTTTCATTTCCAACTAAGTTGCCTTTTTTTTTTTTTTTTACATCTGTAGAGTGATGGCCCTGCTATACAGACCTGTCATTTAAAAATGCACTATGAAATAGTGAATATCCATTTTATTTACAGATTTCCTGCTGAAATGTCTCTGTGGGGGCCAGGTGATTTTGCTGGCTGATGCATTCAGATCCTTTGCTAGAAGTGATTAGCAAACTGGATCTATGCTTTGACTGAGATTTCTCTTACTAGTAATTTGACATCAAAGCTAATTTTTATTTCCAATTCCTGAGCACACTGAACCTAATTTTGTAAAGGTGACCAGATACATCTGGGTGTAATGAGTTTAACCGGGAAGATAAAATCACTTTATATGGAGATGTCAAAGTTTCCAAAAACAAGGAGGGAGGGAGATTAATTGAGATTCACATCTTGGAATGACAAAATGCAGCTGTTGTTGACATCTGCGGAGACAGCTGTTGGCACTCAACTAGACAACATCCCTTACTATGCATGGAGAGCCATGTCTGTTCACTTCTGATGAAATAAGGGCACAGTCAGCATATGTGCTCCGTGAGCACTAAAGCATTGATTTGAGAGCCAGAGAAAAGTGACTAAACAATGTGCAAGTCCTCTTTTTCTCTCAAAACAAGACACAACTTAATGTATGCTATGACTGACCTACATACAAAAGTATTTTGGAATCCTGCCTCATTTGCTCTTAAGATTACCCCTTACATGAAACAACCTCTCCTTCCTTCCCACCTCGCCCCCACTGTGTACTTTTGACAGATTCGTGCCCATGGCTGCAAACTCAAAGAGCATTTAATCCTTCATGAATCTGAGGATGACACCAGCTATGGTGACCAGAGTGCTTTTTTTGTTTACAGTGTACCTTCACATGGATTTTCACATTGGACTCTCATAGTACCTCATGAGGCTCCTTGTGTTGTCATCCCCTCATGCAGATGAGGAAACTGAGACTCGGGTGGGTATGACAAGTTAGGTGACTTGTCCTCAGTCCCTGAGGAAGGTGGCAGAGCTGAGGTGAGGACTCAGGGCCCCAACAACCCAGACTGCCCTTCCCCCTAACACCTAAGTATTGCCTTTGCTTTTCCTACCTCGTATACCAGTATGTTGGTTTGTAATTGCCCCATGGACCTGTATGAACACATGGGAGCGATGAAATAAAAACAGGGTATCTTGATACTTGCTTTATTCAGCACTACCTTATCATGTGGAGGATTGGTCTTGTAGTTCTGCCCAGAAGTGACTCCACTTAACATGGCAGAGGAGACAGTTGCCTACATGGAAAGGTTTTACCCAGTCATTGGAAGGACCCCCCTGCTTGAAACTATCTCCCATCCACCACCCATTGCTTGAAAGTCCACCATTCTTTTGGGTGCCTCACTCTTCGGATCTCTTCTAATGTGTGTGTCCCTGGGCAATGTGACACATTGGTTTAATTTGTGGTAAGTGTTACCGATTCACTCAATTCCTAGGCAGAGAGACCTAGGACAGCCTGGGGAGACGTGAGCACTAACGTGCATGAAGGGGGACAGTGAAGAAGAGGAAATACAACTGTTTCTGAAAAGATTCCAGTTGGCAGTTTTGGGAGCTGAGAACCCAAGAGCCTGCACTCTAGCACCTCTCTATGCCGAGAGTGGTGAGAACCTGGCCCTGCCTCTGAGGCTACTAGGAAGGGGGAGAGGGTGGGGCCACTGACAGGAGGTGACCTGGGATCCCTAAGGTTTGAGCTCCGCAGTCTCCTAGAGGCTGGCCTTGGGCTGCATTGCACGGGGCCAGGAGCAGGTGGAGCGGACCAGAACAGTCCTGTATGGTAACCAGCACATGGAGGGTGACTTGCAGAGCCTTCAGCTGGAAGCCAGAGGTGGCAACGTCCTTTTGCTGTCTGGCAAGTCCCTGGGCTGCTCTTAGTACAATGACTGACAGGATCACTCTCAGTGATCACGTGACTGAGTGTGAAAACAGGAACTTTCAGGGAACTTATTTTTCTTGTGCTAGGAAAGAAAAGGTCCTGGTAATCAGGAAGCATCTGAATTAAGGTTTAAATTGGGAATTGAGTCTTACCTTGCCTTTTTTTGTAGATTACTGCCCTGAGGTGGAGGAATCTGGAATGCCCTGCTTTAGGATTAAAGCTATGAAGCCTAGCAATGAGATGGTTTTTCTGGTTATTCTACATATGAAGTGACATATTCTGTATCTTCCATTTTTCCTTGAATTTTTTTTTTTTATTCACTGGCCAATCCAGTAATGTTGTCTTGTGATGTTTCCAGTTGTAAAACAGAATAATTTTATTTTTTATTTATTTTTTTTTCTGAAGGCATTTTAAAAAAATTTTTTTTTCAATATATGAAGTTTATTGTCAAATTGGTTTCCATACAACACCCAGTGCTCATCCCTCAATACCCATCACCCACCCTCCCCTCCCTCCCACCCCCCATCAACCCTCAGTTTGTTCTCAGTTTTTAAGAGTCTCTTATGCTTTGGCTCTCTTCCACTCTAACCTCTTTTTTTTTCCCCTTCCCCTCCCCCATGGGTTTCTGTTAAGTTTCTCAGGACCCACCTAAGAGTGAAACCATATGGTATCTGTCTGTCTTTCTCTGTATGGCTTATTTCACTTAGCATCACACTCTCCAGTTCCATCCATTTTGCTACAAAGGGCCATATTTCATTCCTTCTCATTGCCAGGTAGTACTCCATTGTGTATATAAACCACAATTTTTTATCCATTCATCAGTTGATGGACATTTAGGCTCTTTCCATAATTTGGCTATTATTGAGAGTGCTGCTATAAACATTGGGGTACAAGTGCCCCTATGCATCAGTACTCCTGTATCCCTTGGGTAAATTCCTAGCAGTGCTATTGCTGGGTCATAGGGTAGGTCTATTTTTAGTTTTTTGAGGAACCTCCACACTGTTTTCCAGAGTGGCTGCACCAATTTGCATTCCCACCAACAGTGCAAGAGGGTTCCCGTTTCTCCACATCCTCTCCAGCATCTATAGTCTCCTGATTTGTTCATTTTGGCCGCTTTGACTGGTATGAGGTGATATCTGAGTGTGGTTTTGATTTGTATTTCCCTGATGAGGAGCGACGTTGAGCATCTTTTCATGTGCCTTAAAACAGTAATTTTAGTGCAAGGCAGTGTGTGTTAGAAGCAAATGGCTCCAAAATAAAAGGCGAGAGCCCCTGGGAACTTGCCTTTCATACTTGACATCCCACAGTGAGAGTGTTTCTGGCCTCCTGTCACCTGCAGTCGAGCTTGTACAGGTCAGTTCAGTTGACCTAACTTGCAGGCCTCGAGCAGTCCAGTGGGTGGCCTATATGTTTCTGGCTGCCTTCCTTCTCTGCTATGAGTTTGCAGAGAGCCCTAGCTGTGCCTCCCTGGTGTTGATTTAGAAATTCTTCCCTCTGATGTTACATTCACTAGAGAGGGAGGGAAATCTTCCTGCATAAACAGCTGCTGACACTCTAGAAACAATGTGGCATCATTGTAGAGATACCAAACCTTCCTCCTCCAAACTGTAATTGCTCCTAACTGACCTACTTATCTTTGGTTTCCAAGTTAGAGAATGTCAAGAGTTCCAAGGCAATGGCCTCAATCCCCAAGCCCCAAACTATTCTGTTAAGAAAGTTGATCGTAGAGGTAGGATCAGTAGTTTGGGCTCATTGTCATGGATATTTGAAAGTATATGTCTTGTGAAAATCCATACCTGTGGAATGTGAGTCAATGTGTGTGTGTGTGTGTGTGTGTGTGTGTGTGTGTGTGTAAATGTGTGTGTGTGTGTGCGCGCATACACTCAGTATCCATAGAGTTCAATGTACTAATCATCCTTCGAAATGCATTCTACAGATGTAATTCCATCCGTGATAATAGAACTTAATATGAAAAACAAATCTATTTTAGTCTGAGTTTGCAGTTTTGAAGTCTCTCATCCAAACCACCAGGTCCACTCCAGTAGAAGGGAGAGGTTGGATGATAATGAAAGTATTAATAATAAACAGCTACGGTTGGTTGACTGTTTTCTGTGTGCTGGGGACTGTGCTCTGAGCTTTTCATGTATCATTTAGTCTTCAGAACAACCCTATATGTCTTAATTGTGAAAGATATCAAAGTGGGTTCATGGGTGAGGAAAATGGAGCTCGGGGACAGTAAAGAACTTACACATGGTGTCACAGTTAGTACATGGCAGCACCAGGATTCACTTGGGTCTCTCTAGATTGAGTCAAGCTGTCTAACCGCTAAACTCCGCCCTCTCAAAAATAGCTTCTGGTGCAGTAAATAGGACAGAAGAAATGTATTTATCTCTTGTGGGATGGGGCCCAAGGAGGGTGATAGTCTCCCGGTAGAATTTGACCAAGAATTTCATGGCCAGTATTAAAACAATGGCTGTGAAATTTGTTCAGTATTCCAACAGCTGGACTCCCAGTGAAGTCATTGTTCAAATATCTTCTTCCAAATTAATTGAAAGCTCTCTGAAAGAAAGCCTTTTTCTCCTACTGTTTCTTCTGACACAGCTCCAGGAGCATTGGCCAAGTGGAATAGCCCATTGAGGAAACTGCACGGGACTGAGAACAGAATGTTTCTAGGATTCTCAAGGATGCCTATCTTGAATTAGGCAAAAATTATCATTTCACAGCTCAGCTTTATTTTTCTTAACATTCATTTTTGAGAGACAAAGTGTGAGTGGGGGAAGGGCAGAGAAAGAGGGAGACCCAGAATCTGAAGCAGGTTCCAGGCTCTGGGCTGTCAGCACAGAGTCTGACACAAGGCTCTAACTCATGAACCAAGAGATCATGACCTGAGCCGAAGTCAGACACTCAACCAACTGAGCCATACAGGGGCCCCCACAGCTCAGCTTTAAAACTGGCAAGTCTGAGGGAAGGTGGCCCTGCTAGGAGTGACTGGAGCCCAAGGTTGGGCTCCCTGGAGGCAGCTGGGTAATGACATCTTTGTTAATCCCTGTCTTTTCTGGCCACGTCCCATACCTGTTATCCTAAGTGTATCATGAGCAAAACACTGAGTGAATTAATTTATCTCAGTGAATTAATTTGCCAATTATCCTGGCTAATGATGCACTTGGATGATGGGTGGGGCGCTCAGTGGAGTCTGCTTGGGTAGATTCCTGAATTTCTGCCTCCCTTCATTCTTGCAGAGTCAAACAGAGACCAGCTGTAACCATCTCTCTCTCCTTTCCAATTTCCCCCCACTGCTTTCCCTGCACACTTCTGCTACTCATTGTTTTCACTGGATGAGAGAAAATTTTAATTTGAAATGTACAAAGGAAAGGATTTTACAGTTGATGCAAGCCTCATGGCTCCATGCCCAGAAGTGACCTGGGTGAGACTGTTGCATGTTCCAGCCAGAGATACTTGAATTCCTTTTAGAAATGCCTTTGCGGACCACTGGGGCACCTGTTTGGGGATTTTTCAGAGCTGTGCCTGAGGTGACTTGAAAGAAAGAATTCCTGTGTAACTCATGGGCTCAGTGTGAAGGTCAAATGACCTAATGCAGGCACAGATGAGGACAGTGCCAGGCACATAAGTGATCAGTCACTGTTAGCTGTCATTAATGTCACTGACCCTATTGTGTTGAGTTTACTGATAGAGAAACTGAGACCCAGAAATATAAAGTGACCTTCTCAAAAATCACGTAGAAAGCCAGTAGCAGGATTGGAACTGGAATCCCAGACTTACGGCTCCATTTACATGTTTTTCATAAATTCAACAACTGCTTATTACGTTCTTATTCTGTGCTAGACCTTGGTTAAAGATACAAAGTGTGAAAGAAACGAAAAGACGGTGGAAAAACCCAGCAGGAGCTTCTTGTTTATGCAAAAGGAAAATACGACCCACATATGTCATATAGGTGACAACCAGCTGGGGTCTAAAGGTGACTTTCAAGTTATCTAGGTAGTTTGGAAATTTCCACTGAGTAAAGTCAATAGTAGTGGCTCCTGATACCAACTTTTAAAAATTTATTTTGAAATATTAAAGATTTTCAATTATTTAAACATTTGTTGCGTATTTACGTAATTCTCCTCATAGTCAAGTGCTGTTTTGTTTTTTTTTTAAGGGAGATTGCACATACTGGCAACATTCTGCCTGCCCACTCGTCACAGCAATGGTCTTTGTGGGAACTTCCCATATGTTCACCACAGCTCCTCTCATATGATCGATTTCCTTTCTCAAGATGCCCCCTGAGAGAACACTGGTGGCCAGCTTTGTGTTCTTGAGTAAGCATTCTTTCCTCCGTTCCTTCCTCCTTCTGTTCCTTCTTCCTTCCTGCCCTTCTTACCTTTTTTCTTTTCTTTCCTCCCTCTCCCCCTCCTTTCTCTCCTCCCTCCCTCTGTATCTCTGTTCCTCCCTTCCTTCCTTCCTTCCTTTCTGTGACTAAGAGCCCCCATTTAATGAACCAGGACTTTGATTAACCAGAATCACCTTTGAAACAGGATTATACATTCCATCGAGCAAAACTAGCCAGATGTGGAACCAGAAATCTAAGTTTCCCTAAAATAATAACCAGGGAACTTGGTGAGATACTGGAGAGCTTGGGGAGTTTGAATTCCACTGTCCTTTCTTTGGAAAGTGGCAGAAGTTTCCTGGCATGGGTCTCCTGTGGGGGCACCCTGTAGACAACTAGGAAAGGTACCATCTTGACATTTAGAATCTGAAATTAACATGAGAAAAACATTCCAACCACAGATGGGGGAGGGAGACTGAATTTTATAGAGAGGGAGGCGGTTGCTAGGACAGGTTGTGCCTGACTACATTCAACATGTTTCTCTGGCTTCCTTCATTCTCTGCTGGAAGCCTGCACAGGGCTTTAGCTCTGCCTGGATTTGGAAATCCTTTTCTCCAGAGTTTGTATCCATCAGGCTGCCCTGGGATAACTAGTTTAATGAGAAAGTATTTAAAGGGAGACCAGACTTCCTTCAGTCATTCATTTGTATGTTAAGTACTTATTGGGTGTCATGAGTCAGCAGGTGTTAGAAGCAGCCCATGGCTCTCTTCAAGGGACTTCCCTGAGAAGGGAACACAGGTGAAAGGGAGGCCATAACCCCACCAGCCTGTCTGACCAAGGCGGGGGTGGGGGGGGGAGGGGGGAGGGACATTACATTGCTTACCTGTGACATCACAAGGACATCCAGCCACCCTTGGTCCTTGCTGCTAACAACCTGATCCACCGTCCTGAAACTTGCTTACCCATACAGTGTTTTGGGTGACAGTCACATAAGCTGACATATGTGGAAGGTGCTTTGTAAGCTGGGAAGAGGCCTGTGCATACAGGAAAGCATGCTCCGTTGTGTGAGTGATGGCGTCTCCTGGGTGGGAAATGGAGGGTATGATAATGACAACCTAAGGCATCCAAGCTCATTTCAGCTTCACCTGTTTATATATTTCAGGTGAAAGTGATAGATGGGTGACTGTGTGCACTTGTGGGCAGAGTTCGCGAGAGTGCAGGGAACGGGAGCTTTCAACACGGCTATGAAGACAGTGCTCGCTCTCTTCCCCGGCCCCTCAACCGTGTCAGGTTGAACCCGTAAAAATCGCCTCCAGTTCTTGGAAGGAGTGGCATTTGCTTCTTTCTATTCCTCTTGCATTTTTTTTAAATGGAAATCTGTGTTTTTAGGAGTAGGTGTGTCTGTTTCTGCCGATCTGCCTGTCACTTTTGAGAAAAGCTTGATGAGGAGAGGAAGGAGCTGGCAGTCCCCAGAACATGACACCTGCTTCCCCGGTTCCTCTGGCCCAGGTTCTCCTTCTGACAGAGGCTCTTCATGCCAGGGCACGAATGGCAGGAAAGGACTAGCAGCTCAGGGCCTGGAGACCTTTTAGTTCCCCCCAACAGGCACTGAGTGCCGACTCTGTATCACCCATTATGCTAAAGGCTGAGGGTACCAAGAAGCAGCTCTGAGGACAGACCCGGAGAGATAAAGCACCTAAACTAACAATTTCAAAATAATGCAGAATCACTGGATTCCCTGGATCCTTCATGGGATGTGGTTTCCTAAAAAGGTGACACCGGAACTGACTGTTAAGGGACAACCAGAGGAGCTGGTTGAAAGGAGCAGGTGGTTAGTTTGGGTGGAGGTTCTGCGTGAACAAAGACACTAGGGAGGAAATGGGGGGTGGGGAGAGCAGAGGAAACCTACCTGGTTTGACATTTCTGCTAGCTTAAATTCAAAGCCTGGGGTGGTTGGTGAGAGACCAGGAAAGCTACCTAGAAGGGCAGGAGGCAAGTTGCAGACTCTAAGGGCTTTTAGCCAAAGGAAAGATAAACGTTGTGAACATCTAGATGAGCAGGTTCCAGTGTCCAAGACAGCAGAAAGTTTGCAAGGTCAGCAGCATGGTAAGTGTTGTTGCCATTGACCAGCACGGTAAATGGCAATTGCTGTTGCTTTGTGCCCTTTTGTTTAATTTATTTTTAAAAAATGTTTGTTTGTTTATTTCGAGTCAGAGATCGTATGCAAGAGGGGTGGGGGCAGAGAGAGAGAAAGAGAGAGCGGAGAGAGGAGAGAGAGAATCCCAAGCAGGCTCCACACTGTCAGCAGAGAGCCAGATGTGGGGCTCAAACCCAAGAACTGTGAGATCATGACCTGAGGCAAAATCAAGAGTCAGATGCTTAACTGACTGAGCCACCCAGGCATCCCACTTTGTGCCCTTTTTATGTTACATGTGTGGAATATACACAAGCAGCCTGAGAGTGAATGGTAGGGCCAGAGATTCTGGGCTAATCAGACTCAAGACTGCTTGGCATGTCCTCCAGAACACTGCCCTTTAGAGATGAATGAATGTCCCTAAGCCCCTTTCACCCTTATGTGTATATTTGCATAATAATGAGTTTCATGTTTACTAACAGAATTCAGTAAAACTGTAATGAGTGAGAATCTTTTAAGGTAATCTTTCCTCCAGATAAAAATAAGATACATGATTACCTACAGAAAATTCAGATAATGCAGACAGGTCTGAGAAATAAATTTTAATTGTGTTATTAAATGGTAATCATTGGTAATATTTTACATAGAGCGTATATTTTTAGTTCCCATTTTTAAACTTGTCATTGTAGAGTGAATGTCTCCCACACAGAGAAGGTGGGTGTGCCAGTTGCCAACCCGTTACCTCTCAGCTTTGAATACACCGTTCTTTTCTGCTTGGTGAACCTGAGAGCTAGACCCCGTGGACATTTCTCCTTTGCCAGCTGGCTGGGTGTTAGGCTCTGTTAATAGAAGGTGCTGGTGTGCCACTTCGAAGCCGAAAAGGGGTAGGTATTTCCCTTCCTGGTGCTGGGGCCAGCAGGTCTGTGTGGAAGGACTGCGTGGTGTTCATCTCAGCATCCTGCGTGGATCAGCTCCACTAGCCTACAGCCTCCGGCAGGTTTTCCCATTACCCAGAGACCGTTGCTATGGACCAGCTCCCCTCTGCAGCCTCTGGCAAGTTTCTCCACCACCTGACTGGCTGCTCCTACAGGCTGTTTCCAGCCCACACTTCTGGCAAGGAACTTTGCCACGAGCAGACCCATTCTTACCCTTACAGAGGACGAGTTATTAGTTCCTTCCTCTCACTGCTCTCTAGATGTGCTACTTCTGAACTCCTTAAAGTTATCTTTTACCCCTTTTTAGAAATCAATCACCTTTACTAGTTAGGACGTCTTTATATTAAATGTTTCTGTCCAAGCTCTTGATATTGTTTTTACTTACTGACTGGCCCCTAACTGATGCAGAGTGGGAAGAGGAGAGGTGTAATAAGTAATCGGGGAGAAAAGAATGGTTCCCTTTCTTTTGCCTGCAAAATTATAACACACACACACACACCTTTACCCAAAAGCCATTGAGAATCACTAGTTTTGTAAAAATTTTTTGTGGGCCAGGTTTTCCAGAAAGCAGACTTGAGTTGGTCTTGTGCTGTTCTTTATTAATAAGTGCAATCATAAGGAGCAAGAGTAAGGGCAGAGTGGGTAACGTAGGGAAGAAGAGAAACCCAATATGAAGACACATTAGGAAACTGGCCGCCTCTAAGTACGGCTGATGGCTCAACCCTGCCACATTTCCAGGAAGTGCCATAGACTGCTTTCTGCTCTCCACCGGCTTCAGGTGCACACAAGGGGCTTGGTGCGCTTTGAAGTCATTCACTGTGCATAGATATCTTTCCTACGATACGTAATGTGGCAATCTCTGTGTACCTCTGGTTATTTTTCTTAGAGAAAATTATTTAAAATCTATTTATTGTGTCAAGATATAGAGAATGAGGATTTTTAACCAGAATTTTCTTGGAAATTTCAGGTAACTAGAACTCCTTACTTCCTGAGTACTCTGCTTGGTAGAATTTTGTGTTTACTATATTTTCAATAGTCAGATCTTCTTATTGTGGCATAGATGGGCCATTCATGTAATAGCATGGTTTTTTGTGCATCGGGGGGAGGGGTGAGACGAGGTGGAACCACCAAAGATATGCATTCAAACAGAATCTTTTGCAAATTAATATACATTTAATTACAAAGTTGTTTTTCAATATCATAAAGTTAGAGTCTATTTACCTTTGAATTCTCAAGGTTCTTCTGAATCACTCTTGGCTATGGAGATTATGCAAATTATGCCCTCTGAGCACCCCAACTTCACCAGATGGAATAGCCAGAAGAGAGCAGCTCAGTACCACTGTCCTTAAGCAAATGCACACACTCGAAGTTGGTTAAAACTGGACCATGGGGCGCCTGGGTGGCTCAGTCAGTTGAGCGGCCGACTTCGGCTCAGGTCATGATCTCACGGTCCGTGAGTTTGAGCCCCGCGTCGGGCTCTGTGCTGACAGCTCAGAGCCTGGAGCCTGTTTCAGATTCTGTGTTTCCCTCTCTCTGACCCTCCCCCGTTCATGCTCTGTCTCTCTCTGTCCCAAAAATAAATAAACGTTAAAAAAAAAAATTAAAACTGGACCAGCCAAATTAGTCCTCCTCTGTAAGAGGCAAGAGTGGAACCAGGAATGGGAAATGAAGCCCAAAGCTCAGAGCTGGGTAGGCCCAGGAAGTGAGGGATGAAGGCAGTGCAAGAGAGAGCCAGGCAGGAAGACTGGTGCTTTTCAGAGAATGGTAACACCTCAGTCTCCTTGTTAACAGTTTCTACAACCAATGTGGTCAGAAGACCCTGTCTCAAGGGCCTGGGGCAGGCAGACGGCTGACTGTGAACCACGCCCGCCCATATTTTTTGTCTACCAACTTTACCCCCACCTTGGGGGTCCAGATTTCCTTCTGGAAAACTCTCCTAAACTTTAAGAGAAAATTAGACTGTCTATCATATGGGGTATTGTATGGGGTATTTTTTTATCAAAAAATTGCCATGAATTTCTTTCCTTGATGCATAATTTATAAAAGAGGAGATGAGAGTACACCATAACTTGGATGATTCTGTTGACTCTGGAAACTGCTGAGGCAGCACAGCATGAGATGCAGGAACCCTAGAGTCCAGAGCCCTCTGTGTGCATGTGCTTGTGGGTCAAGTATGCAAGACCACCCCACACAGACCTCAGTGGCCATTATTCTTTTAGGGCAGACACGCTTGCCTCCACTTCACTTGCTCAATATTGGATCCAACAATGTGGATCCAATATCTCCTTCAAGTTCAGCTATTTGCTTGGCCGGCCCAGGTTTTTAGTTCATGGTGCTTCACCCCAATGGATCATAAAAACTGGTAAGAGGGAGCTCTGAGCACTCCAGTTTTATTCCTAGTCGAAAGTTGGGTTTTCCCCCTCATATCTGAATGAGTATGAGAAATTGGCATTTGCTTGCTTTCTTGGCTTTTCAGCTCACTTGATGAATTTGAATTTTTCTACATTCAGCTTGACTGCTCTGTTGGAGAAGTGAATGGAGATTCTTGGAATCAAGGCAGTTCTTCCCAGGGTTTCTAGTAGCCAATGAGCTGAGAGTTCGTGTGTTGGAATTACAGATCCCTTTGGAAATCTGTTGAAAGCGACGAACCCTCTCTCAGAAAAATGCTCATACACATAAAACTTTGCACATAATCCTCAATACTGGTGGCCCCCTTTTGGAAACCTGTCTCTGGACCCATGTTTTAAAGTCTCAAACTTAGGTGAGACAGATAGAAAAACAGCGCAAGGCAATGTTACGATTAGGAGATAAAATTGAATGGTTTGTATATGACTGTGTCTAAACTGTGAATGTGAGAAGGACTTCCAAGAAAGTGGCAAACACTGCAAATAGGATCTAAAAATAGGATCCAGGAGCTGTGTGGTCCAGATGGACATGTCCTTGATCTTTGATTATCAAGGGCTCCAAGAATTGGCTGTCTTGGTACGTGCTTCCTTCCCAAACTAACATTACACATTAGGTGTCTCAATAGGCATCCGGTAAATACTTACTTTGAGATGAATTGACCTGAATTCTTCATATGGGCACCATGCCTTTACTGCCCTACAAAGCCTTACTGCCTGTGTGGCCATCATCTGGTTTGGTGAGAAACACACCGGGAAGCCAGTGAGTCAGCTTGGAGGTAGATACGGAGTTTTGTTTGTGAAATGACTCACAAGCTTCCAGAATGTACAGAAGAGCATCTATCTGAGTCCTGGATAGAGGAAAATTTAAAAAAAAACTTGAAACAATTGGGTATAGTTTTGTTTGTAACAGCAAATACAAGTTCAAAGTCCAATTGAACAATGCCATCGATTTAAAACCTAGATTCCCAGCATTCTTCACAAATCCATTTAACAAATAGTCACAGAGAACCTGCTGTATTCTAGGTATGTACTAGATCCTGCAGATCTGGATCTTTACAAAAGGGGGCACCACAGATCTGAGCTCTGTCCTTACAGAATTTAATCTAGAAGATGCAGAAACTACCACCCTAGTCATTCTGTAGATGAAGAGAGCAAGTCCCAGTAAGAGGGGGAATGATCTGTCCAGGATCACACAGCTAATTAGGAACTGAATTATGACCAGAGGCCAGGGCTTCTGGCTTTCCAAGAACATAATCCTGTTAGTAAGAATTCGATGGTGAAATGGAAGGGATTGTAATATTTTACAGTCAAGCATTTATTAAACTTCTGTATGCTGTACTGGTCCTTGGTTAAGGGCCAGAGACTCTGAAATGTATAATGAATAGTTTGACCTTCTGAGATATCGTTGCTAAAGTAAATTTGCTTGTAAAAGCCAATGATTTTAATAGGATGGATTTTTATATGGGCAAGGTACAAACAAACAAGAGCTTAGTTTAGGCGATCACAGCCAATTCTTGGAAGGAAAAATAGGAAAAAGGAAAGCAGAAGAGGGAGGAGACAAATGGCAGCGATAGAAATGACAAGCAGAAATTGAAACATGTTCTCGTGATGGAAGTATTTTACTCAGAGGAGACTGAATTCCCCTTTGTAATGTTATAAACCACACTGGCAAAAAACCACCAGCACCCTGAGGACCCACACATGTGCACAGACAGAGCCGTCAGCATTGGAAGCTGGGAGAAACAGCATCAGGCAGTTCTGCCACTTGGGGAGGAAAGAATCCCTGACCATAAATACTTTGGTGAGATAGAATTTCTAGCACACACTGAGCCGGGGGCTTGCAGGTGGGCCTTTGAAGTCATTCCTGGGGTTTGGCAACAGTGTGGTGCCTCTCGGCAGCCTTTATTGATGTAACCATTAGAAAGTGACATGATTTGCTTACTAAGTTTCTGTGTAATTTGCATCTTAATGTCCTATCATTAGGATATAAGTACAGGCAAAGGGAATTGAGTAATTTAGAAATTCCCTCTGGGGATTTGGTCCCTCAGCACTGAACCGGGAAGGCTGCAGCCTGGAAGAGCAGGTATCTGAGCAGATTCACGCCTGGAGAAGTGCTTTGAGATGAACCCACTGCTGCATTGAATCTGCAAGTCTGAGGTGCGGGATTGGGTCGTTAGTGGCACGTGTGACGTCTGAAGTTGGCGCTCACTGAGCTCCATTCTCGGTGTCTCCAGGAGGCCCCTGGTGCTTTTAGTTTGGGTTTTTTCTTCCCTGTGTTTTGTGCCTGCCAATGACTGTAGACAGCGCACACCCATTGCCTCCCGGCATACGCAGTTCTGCTTCGGAACCATCTATCTTTGTTTTGGCTCCTTAGCAGTGGAATCGTACAAGGAAAACCCTGGGAGTCAAACAGCCCTGAATTTATTTAAATCCTTTCCCGGGTTGGGTTAACATGTCTGAATCTCAGGGAGCTTTCATCTGGAGGGTGGATAAATTGTTAATTTGAATAATTGTTGTGCGACCTAATTGAGAGAATATGCTTAAAGTATCCAACAAAGTGCATGAGTCAGCAAGTGCCTAAAAACAACACTGTCCCCTGCTTTTCTGTGAGTGTCTCATTTGGTTTCTGCACCTCTCTGACTCTCAGATGAAGCTCTGTGACTACCCAAACATTGCATTTTCCTCTGGCTCATTCTCGAGAATGCAATTTGATTGCCTCGATTGGCTGCTTCTTGTAAATGGGCAAAAGCATCAAATGATTTGTCTGAGTCTGTTCAGGAAAGAATTCGATCCAGCCCTCCTCTTTCCTCTTGCCAGAGCTGAAAGCCGCAGCTGTGTGTACATAACATGAGGGCTGAAAGCACTGCTCGAGAGCATCTAGTCCAACCCTCTTGGATTTAAGATGAAGAAATCAAGGGTGAGGGTGAAGGGATGTGCCCAAAGCTGTGTGGCCACTTAGCTGCAGAATAAGAACAACTGATGTCCCCTGTTTTTATGGAGATTTCATCATTTTTCAAAATACTTGCAGGTATTTTGTTTGACCCTCTCTACAACTTTCAGAAGACAAGGTATTCTCCCCATTTTACAGATGTGCAAACTGAGAGTCATAGAGCAAGCAGTTCAAAGTCTCAAACCCAGAGCTCTGAATTCTTAGTCTGGTTGTCCTTTCCAGGCCCCGACCCAGCTGCTAACACTCCTCTGATTAGCTCTAAAAAGTGTTTTCATTGTCCAAAGCTGGGATACCTTACATGTCACTGGTCTCCCCTTTGTCAGGGAGGAAAGTTCTCAGATAAATGCTTAAAGGCAAAGGGGCTCAAGGACAGAACATATAGAGAACACTGACCTCCCCCCACCCCCACACACAGATATTTGCTCATTCATTCATATAGCAAGTATTTACTAAGCAGCCCAGTATTCAGGGAAACGTACTAGACGATACAGGAACATGGAACTGAATCAAATACCATCTCTGCCCTCCAGGAGCTTACAGTCTAGCAAAGGAGTTTACTGTCCTTGAGCATTTATCTAACCAAGAGCCCTTCTATTTTAAATAACAAAATAAAAATAAATAAAACTTCACTGTTTGAAATGTTTGGGCCCATTTTCCAGACTTAATAACTATAGTCTAGTGATCTTAAAAATTGATAACTGAGGGTCTTTCCAAGTCCCAGGGCTGAAATTCAACCACTTATCGCTAAGTAAGACGTGAGATTGCAGATCAAGAAAAGCTGGGGAATTGCATTCGATGTGCACTGAAACCCTGAAGGTTAGTTTCTAAATATATATAGGTTTCATTGTTCCACTTTCTGACTGGATTCTGGAAATGGGTAATCCATTTTGAGATTGTAATTAATTGAATGTTGGCTAATAGAGCTTCTGTTGCATATCTTTCACAAAGCAAAATGTAGAACCCATATTCATTCATTCAATAATCATGAAGTCCTATTTGCCAAATGCAGTGTGGGGTATGAATCAGGTGTTTAACCTCAGGGGAGTTTAATCTAATTGATCACAGATGGCAAATATACAACGTGAATGCTCCCGTTTCTGTTTCTGGTGCTCATGACTGACAATACCAGCTGATCACAGAACTCCTTTGATGCATCGAGATCTGGTCTCAGAGTCTTTGTCATTACAAAGCTTCAGGTCACTACTAGTGATTCAAAGCTGCTCACTTGTTGAAACCTACTTGCCACCCTCTGTGCTAAATGAACACTTTCTAACTCCTCAGAGCTGGAGAGAACATAGTGGTATAGCCGGTAAGGCCAGAGCAAAGGACCAGACCAAGATAAGTATAAATCCACTTCGATTTACTCTTTTAGCCCTTCCATGTATTTCAATTATATAGAAGAGCATCTTTTGTTAAAATACTTGAAGCTTGGTTTTGATCAGTTGTATCCAAATTCAGTAATAGGGCCAATAAAAAATTTAATCTCATTAACAGGTATTAACTACATAAAAACTATTGGGTGGTCACCTTAACAAAAATTAGAGGTATACATTTAGGGCTGCTTATGATCTATGAGAATTTTAGTTTTATGAGTCAGTCTCTGTAAATGTCGGGCTAAATCACCTTTAGTTGTAAACATTCTGAGTAAAGTGTACCAACTGATGTGGGTGGCAGACAGGATGGATTCAAGTAAGAGTTCATGTTCCCTTTGCATCCAGAAGTTGGATTCTGGAGATCTTTTTTGTTGGGTTTTAGCTTTTGTCTCTCAAAGTGGGCAGTGTTGGTCATATCCGAGGAAATCGTTCAGACCAACCTTGACAATGAAGAATATGTTTCCACTAACTGAAAATTCTACAAGTCAAGGCAACAGAGGATGGAAAAAAGCCGGTGTTTCACACAGACCACAGACGAAGCAAACCAACCAGGTGGTGCACGTCTATGACTAACCCCATCACCACCCTGGCCTGCAATAATGGAAGCAGAGGCACCAGAACAAGGCAGTGAGACCCTCTCCAACTCTACCTGCCAGATCATCACTGTAGCATTTTGTCCAGCTGTAGGTTTCCACCTTTAAAAAGCTGGAGGTGGGGCGCTTGGGTGGCTCAGTCGGTTAAGCATCCGACTTTGGCTCAGGTCACGATCTCACAGTTCGTGAGTTCGAGCCCTGCGTCGGGCTCTGTGCTGACAGCTCAGAGCCTGGAGCCTGCTTCACATTCCGTGTCTCTCTCTCTCTCTGCCCCTTCCCTGCTCATGCTGTGTCTCTCTCTGTCTCAAAAATAAATAAACATTAAAATAAAATAAAATAAAATAAAATAAAAAGCTGGAGGCTGCTCTGGATAATAAAATACCTGCAAACCATGTCCTAAGAAAGACTGCTAAGGGATGAGAGAGGCTCCTTATGGTAGCAGATCCAGATTGGGGGGGGGGGGGGAGGGGGGCTAAGTTTGTACAATTTTGAGAGGAGGAGGTCTTTAAGAAAACACATACAGCGGTGCCTGAGTGGCTCAGTCAGTTAAGTGTCCGACTCGGTTTTGGCTCATGTCATAATCTCACAGTTTGTGGGATTGAGCCCCAGGTAGGGCTCTGTGCTGAACAGCGTGGAGCCTGCCTGGGATTCTCTCTCTGTCCCTCTCTCTCTCTGCTCTTCCCCCACTCATGCTCTCTCTGTCTCTCTCAAAATAAATCAACTTAAAAAAAAGACGACAAAATTACAAATACACAATTAGATATGAATTGGAATATTTATTTTCAATGAGGATCACAACAAATTACTGGAGCTTGGAGATTCAGGTCCCTTTTTTCTGAGAGCTCCAGAAATATTTAAGTAGAAATGCTTTCTGGTGGAACCCTGGCTTCCCCTTCCCTCCTAGGACCCTGTTGTAACTCTCAGTGCTTGCGGCATCTTGTGCTGGTGAGGGGCCCTGATGTCTGAATTTTGGGAGCTTCACAGTTAATCCACCTCTAATTGTAAATGGGGGGTGGGGGGGGTGGGGGTGAGCCAGTGGATTCCTACTTTTCTAAAGCTGGTTTGAATTGGACACGAGGCAGTGATTCAGTAAGACCTAAAACCCATTCCAGAGACCGAAACTCCCTAACCTTTTTTTGGATAAACACCTCCTAACTCTATATGCATGCAGGTTGGGGAGGAAGCCTTTGAAGACTGATGGGGAAGATGCCAGTAGCTGGGTCCACCGCTTCAGGGACCATGGGAGTTGCTTCTCTTGTGGTCCTGGAGACAGAAATTGGGCCCAAGTGAGAAAGTGCAGCAAGGAGAATTTGGGCAGCAGTGTAAGAACGCTGACAACCAGAACTGTTCATCCATGGAATTAGCTTCCCTGCCATGAGAGGAGGGAAAGCAGAAACGGAATCATTACCTTTCAGAGTCCTGTAGCCTGCGTCCCTTCATCAGGGGTAGAGTTTGGTCTGGAATTTGATCCCTAAGGTCCTTTAAACTCCCAGGTTCCGTGTCATTCCATTGTGGTCATCCGTTCTTTTTTCCTGCCCTATTTTTATTTATCCTTTTTCTCGGGCCCCCCTTTCCACTGTCCGCCAACGCGGTTTGCCCCACTGTGGGCTCATGCTGTCCTCCTCTCCAGCCCCAGGGTAGACCTAGGTTCTAATTCTGACCACCGTAACTAATCCATGGTGGTACCTGACTGGATTTAGTTTGATGAGAGGAGTCTCGGGACTTTGGTGGTTCTATCAGGAATAGAAGAGCTCTGTTTCGCGGAGTTGTTGAGCCAGAAGATACAGGCCTGGGACTGCGGGTGGCCATCTTGCCCTCTTGAGAGAGATGCCCTGAAAAGGAAGCCGGGAGATGGCAAGATGAGTATTTTCTGGCACTGTTTGGGAACCCGAACTGAGCCAGGCCTGAGGTTAGACCCCCTGGCCTTTGAGCCAGCGGTTTCCCACTTTTCTCAGGCTGGTTTGAATTCAGCATGACTCAGAGATTAAGACCTAAAATCCATTCCACAGACCTAAAACTTCCCTAACCTTTTTAGATAAACACCTCCTAGCTCTTTATTTTTCCAAGGAGATTATGGCTGGTCTCATTTATACTACTTTACGTAGTATAAACACTTCATAGAAGGGTTGTGTTATGTGGTTTGTTAGCATTTTGAATTTTTAGCCCATTTTTGGCATTACAGTGCTATTATAAATTAGGCTTCTGGTGTGCAGCTTTCACTCACATGACATCCATAATAGAGTTTCATATTTTTGGATGTAGGTGATCACACTTTCCCACCTAGAAGACTAAGGTGATGTATATGTTTACCTTTGGGAAGAAGGTGGAGAATTTTGCTATGGCAGGTATTCCTAGTCTTTTTCATCTTGGTCCCTGATACGAGATTTATGTTCCCACTCACAGAATATGACAAGCTAATAAATTAGACTTGCTGACAACCCTTCAATGAAGAAACTATTTTTCTGCAGTTAACAGTCCTTTTTAGATCTTAATAAGCTTACTTAGTGTTAATCATCTTGTCATTGGCAAAACGGTCTCCCAAAGAATGGGAACTCTAATGAAGACGGGCCATATTAAAAATGCTTTTCTTCTCAGGCACAAGTCTTTAAGTGAAACACATATGTGAAATCAGCACACCATACAGGCAGTCCTTACTTTGCATGGTAGTGCCGAAGTGTAAAAATGACTGAGCAAGTCACCCTGAATAACGGTGACAAAAAATGACAGTTGTTTTCGTGACCTTTAAACATTTTTGTCAAAACATTTAAAATCTGTCTTACTGTTGACTGCAAATGTATAAGGAGAATTTAGAAGTAGTAAAACTAATACTTAGTGCGTTGTGATTTAAAACATTAGAAACACTGAGCATCAAGCTGTTTACTTGGTAACGAACTAATCAGAAGTAGTTCAAACAGGGGCACCTGGGGGACTCAGTTGGTTAAGCGTCTGACTGGCTCAGGTTATGATCTCAAAGTTTGTGGGTTTGAGCCCCGTGTCAGGCTCTGTGCTGACAGCTCGGAGCCTGGAGCCTGCTTCAGATTCTGTGTCTCCCTCTCTCTCTGCCCCTCCCCTGCTCATACTCTGTCTGTCTGTCTCTCTCTCTCTCAAAGATAGATAAACATAATTTTTGTTTTTAAGGTGAGTTCAAACAGTGCTTGCTTGCTTTTCATCATCTAATTCATGATGGAGAACAAGCATCTTTTCTGTGCCGTGGTGAGTAGTTATACTTCCTTCTAAGTTTGGGTCAGCTTCCAACATTTTATCCTTTGCACTTTTAATGGTGTGGAAAATCTCTAAGGGTCCCTTTAATGTAAAACTTTTGCTGGCATCACTTCCTCTGGGACTTCATCCTTTTCATCATAAGCAAAATGGGCGGGGTGTCTGTCGAAATCCTGCCTATAAATCAAGTCTAGGATTCTGTCAGCATTGAATAAACAGACCTACTTAGGCTCCATGGAGAGTCATTTTGAAACCTGGGTCCTGGACCCAACTCAGTGTTCGAAATGATAGCGCTTTCCTGTATTTTCAATAGCTCTTATTTAGATCATGCTTTCATTTTTTTAATGCTCTCATGTTCCTCATTATTCTCTGAGTTAGGGCTCGGCAGAAACAATTATCCCCAGTTTAGAGAGAAAGGAAATGAGGCCCCAAATAATGAGACAGTGGCAGCAATTAGGATGTTCAGCAGCCCCATTTCCTCTTCTTGGGCACAGAGCTAAACTACGTTTCCCAGCTCCTTATAAGTAGGTGGAGCCATGTGACTAGTTCTCACCAAATGAATGTGAGGGGAGGAATGTGTCATTTATGGGTCGGAACATTAAGAGAGGGTGAGACTTCTCCATGCCTTCCCTCCTCCCTCTTCTACAGTGACCTTGGAGACCATTTGTGAGGATAGTAGAACTACAGCAGAAAGAGCCTGGGTCCCCGAGTCACCTGTTGGAGGAAATCTGTCCATCCTGCTTTGAACTTCGGTGTATGTGACAAGGCCTTGTTTGTCATGTTAAGCCACGGAGATGCTATACTTTTTATCGTAACAGTTTGCCCTGACTAATGCGGAAGCTGTTGAGTGATACGCTCTAAGTCACGCGGGTTGTCATTAACAAAGGCGGGTCATGAGAACAAGCCTCCCAGATCATGTATGTATAAAGGTTTGACTATGCTAGTGGTCTAAGGAGTGGACAGACTTTGTGAAGAGGTGCTTCTAAGTTAGCGAGCGAAATAAATACAGGTCCTTCTTTTCTTTTTTTTCTTTTTTTTTTTTTAATTTTTTTTTTTTTACCGTTTATTTATTTTTGAGACAGAGAGAGACAGAGCAAGAACGGGGGAGGGGCAGAGAGAGAGGGAGACACAGAATCCGAAACAGGCTCCAGGCTCTGAGCGGTCAGCACAGAACCCGACACGGGGCTCGAACTCACGGACCGCGAGATCATGACCTGAGCCGAAGTCAGCCGCTTAACTGACTGAGCCACCCAGGCGCCCCCAGGTCCTTCTTTTCTAAACCCACCCGTCTAGGGCTCCTCATTGTGACTATTCTTGGTGGGTGGTGAATGTATCCTTTGTATTTGCTCCACATCAAGAGATCACTACAACTACATTGTAAATTAGCAAAGATACTTAAGGTCTGTTGGGTTTTCTCTGTCCATAGGAAGAAAGTCAGGTCTTAAACACAAAATGCAATACAAAGCCCAACATAATAAACTTTGTTATTATGGCCAGCCTGGCACAGTCTTCTAGATGGCGTCTCAGGGCTACTTTTAGAAAGCACTTCCACGTGGATCTTGTTCTGTTTCATAGGGATGAAGTATGGACTCTCCGTCCTTCAGTGCAGTAGAGGAAGGAAAAGAAAGACGCCATTTCAGAAAGGAAGAGTCTGGTCATGAGAGTACTGCTCCTCATCGTTTTTATTTTTCAACATCAGCTCTTGGTTTATACTGGGCCTTATAAAACTAGGGAAATGAGAGAACTGATTCAACCAGGATATTAATTTCTCACAGAAGAAAAATGAGAAATTTGGAGACGCTACATTATTTAGCATGCCACAAATAGCATTAAATAAGTGATAGGTTCAGGGCAGTCAGAGGCAGCTTTCGAAAAATATCTATCAAGGACCATGGCAGGTTGCACAATGGGAAAGTTGGTCTTTGAGAAGGTCATGTTTATTGCCTGACACTTGGCTTGCTCACCATCAGCATGATCAAGCATAAGACAGGGCACACTCAGTACCAAGTGGTTTGTCCTCTCTAGGACCTCTTCTTAATTATCTGAAGTGTTGACAGGTCAGTAAAATTTGTTTGGAAAGTCTAGAGATGTTTTCCCAAATGTTGCAGAGTTCTCCCCCTGCCCTCCTTTGCTAGCTCTCCTTTTTCGTAGTTTCTACCTTAGAGACCAGCATCATGGTCATCAAGAGTAAGAATATTTTAAAGAGTTGTCCAAAGCACTTTCAGAAGCATTCATAACAAGTTTGCTAAGTGAACAGTCAACTTTTAATCCCTATCTCTTCAACCACTTCCCCCCGCCGTTTAAAAATTTTGTATTATGTATTGAATACCTACATACATATATTTGTATCGATTGTGTAAGTTATAAAGAACCAACATTAGAGCAAACACCCATTTGTAAACATTACCAGTGTCCCCACAAGTCCCATAGGCCTGTTCCTACTGCCATCCACCTCCCTCCCCACAGAAGAAACTGTTATCCTCAATTTGTTCTTATTATTCCCTATGTATGTACCCCAAAATTTATATGTATGTTTCCCTAAGTCATATAATTATATAGTTTGCCTTTGCACACTCTTGTATTTAGCATTTTGTAATTATATTATATTGTAATTATATTGTATAACTCTTTTGCTTCCCCTCCTCCATTCTTTTATGTACCTGAAATTCAACCTGTGGATGCATATAGCTACTAGATTCGTTTGCATTGTATGAATTTGCCATAATTTATGTATCCATTCTACTATTGATGCATATTTGGGCAGTTTCTTTTCTTTATTTAAAGCAGTACAGCTATAAATTCTGCTGTACGTGTCTCACACGCAGGCAAGAGATGCCCTGGAGCAGTAGATCTCAAACTTCAGCGTGCATTTGCATTGCCTGGAGCACTACAAAAATCCGCAGACTTTATCCCCAAGGATACTGATCAAGAATCCTTCTGGGCCGCCTGGATGGCTCAGTTGGTTGAGTGTCTGACTCTTGATTTTGGCTCAGGTCATGATCTCACGGTTTGCGAGATCAAGCCCCATATCCGGCTCTGTGCTCACAACATAGAGCCTGCTTGGGATTCTCTCTCTTCTCTCTCTGTGCCCCCCCCCCCAAATAAACATTAAAAAAAAAATAGAATCCTTCTGTGGAGATCAGGCATCTGCATCTTTACAAACTCTCCATTGATTCTAAGACACACGATCCACTGACTTTCCCTTTGAGAACCACTGTTTGATGTACAAACCTAGGGTTAGAATGCCACATTATAGGGGTGCCTGGGTGGCTCAGTCGGTTAAGTGTCCGACTTCGGCTCAGGTCATGATCTCACGGTCCGTGAGTTCAAGCCCCGCGTCGGGCTCTGTGCTGACAGCTCAGAGCCTGGAGCCTGTTTCAGATTCTGTGTCTCCCTCTCTCTGTCCCTCCCCTGCTCATGCTCTGTCTCTCTCTGTCTCAAAAATAAATAAACGTTAAAAAAAATTTTTTTTAAAAAGAATGCCACATCATAGAAGATGTGTATGTGTAACTACTTTGAAATTCAAAATTGGCTTCTATAAGTGGTTATGCCTCTGAAACTCTGTAAGAGTTTCCATTGTTTCACATCCTTTTCACATCCATGCCAGCATCTCAGCATTTTTCATGTTTGCTAATCCTGTGGGTATAAAGTGGATTTCATTGTGGTTTTTATTTACATTTCTAATTACTCATGAGATTACGCATCTATTCATATTGTTGTTTCATTTGACATTCCTGTGTCTGTTTTTCTACAGGACTTTAAAAAACTTGTTCCTAATTTTCTGTCAGCTTAGCGTTTTCTTCTTGATTTCCAGGACAGATTTCTCGTGTTGGTCAGAGATGGGATGGAAGAGGTGGCAGAAGAGGTGAGGCATGAGGAGGACTCCCACCACCATTGCTGGCTTTGAAGATGAAGGGGACCACAAGCCAAAGAATGTGGTGTGGCTCTTAGAAGCTGAGGACAACACTAGCCCAACAGCCAGCAAGGAAATGGGGGCCTCAGTCCTGTAAATGCACGGACCTAAATTCTGCCGACAGCCTGCATGAGCCAGCGATTACATTCTCCCCCAGAGCCTTCAGGAAGGAAGGCAGTCCTGCCACCGTGGTTTTAGCCTGGTAAGACCCATGTGTACTCTGAACCTATAAAAGTGTGAGTTATTCAATTGTGTTGTTGTAAGCTGCTAAGTTTAGTTTGTGTTAATTTGTTATGACAGCAATGGAAAACGAATACAAAACGAATGGGAGCTTTCCAGTTGGGTACAGTGTTTCATATTTATCCACCAGGTGAAGTTTCTTAATGATGCTTAGATCTACTGCACTCTTGCCAATTATCTGTCTTATGAAAAACAGAGAAAGGTACAGGTGGGATTTTTTTCAGTTTCTCTATGCAGCTCCGTCAGTTTTTGCTTTACACATTTTAAAGCTATGTTACTATATGTTATATTATTGTTATAGCTGTATAAATTGTTACAGTTATTTATAATTGTTACATTTTTAATCCTTTCTGAAAATCTTTGTCCTTTAACTGGATAGTCTTATAAATGTATCGAGATTAGTGAGATGTTTGGGTTCATTTGTCCTCCCTAATTTTGTGTTTTTCATTTGTCCTTCATATTGTGTTTATCTTTTTTCTCCTTTCTTGCCTTTCTTTTAGGTTTGATCATGTTTATCTTTCCGTCATTCTCTTTTTACTGTCACCAAAGTTGGGAATTTTATGCTCTGTTGCTATACTTTTACTGATTTCCTTAAACATATAAGTAGTTAATGTTTTCAAATACAAAGCTAATGTTTTACCCTTCTCAAAACAGTATAAGGAACTTAGAACATTTCTTTTTCTTTCTTTCTTTTTTTTTTTTTTTTTACTTATTTGTGTGTTTGTTTATTTATTTATTTATGAAGGTGTGCGTGCACAGGGTAGGGGCAGAGACAGGGAGACAGAGGATCCAAAGCAGGCTGTGTCCTGACAGCACAGAGCCTGATGTGGGGCTTCAGCTAGTGAACTGAGATCATGACCTGAGCCAAAGGCAGACACTTAACCGAATGAGCCCCTCAGGCACCCTGGAACTTAGAACATTTTAAAGTGATCATTCCCATCCTAACTTATTGGCTGTTTTCTTCCTAGAAGTTAAATGTCATTTTTTATGAGTCTCACAAATTGGATAATTGTTGTTTTATAAAGAAAATTTTCATTTACTTTTATCTATGTATTTATCAGTTTCTTTGCTTACATTTTCTCCTTGAATATCAAATTTTCATTTGGCGATCATTTTTCCTCTGCCTGAGGAATATCACTTAGAATTTCCTTTCATGCTGGTACTTTGGTAGCAAACTGATTTTGTTCTCTGACAGTATCTTTACTCTGCTCCCGGAAGATAATTTTATTGGGTACAGAATTCTGTTTTAACAATTCTCTTTTTCCTCTCAGAACAATAGGTCATTTCCTTGTCTCATGGATTGTGTTGTGGCTGTTGAAAAATCAGCTGCAGGCCAAGCGACATTCCTTTGAGGATGAACTCTTTTTTCCATAGCTGGTTTTAATATCATCTCCTTTTCCTGGGTGTTTTGAGATTTTATTTTCTTGTCCACAGGTGAATTTCTCCTTATTTATCCTGCTTGAGATGTTTTGGGTCTTGGAGTTGAAGGTTGGAGTTTTTGTCATTTCTGGAAATTTTTCATCCATTGTCTTCTGAATCTGTCTTACGTTTTCTCTCACTTCTTTCTTTAACTCTGATGATGCATATGCATTCCGTATAACTTACCTTCTCCGTAGTATTTTCATGTCATCTCAATTATTTTTGATCCACATGGCATTGTGGATAATTTCTTACCTCCGTCATTTGGCTAGTTTTCTCTTTAGCTTTATCTGTTCTGTCTACTGAGTGTTTTTATTCTAGTTATTCAGTACTTTATTTCTAGATACTCCCTTTGGTTCTTTTTCACATCGGCTATATCATTTTTAAAGTTCCATGTCCTTTATTCATATTAAATATATTAAAATATAATTATTTTTATTTTGCATCTAAAATTCCAGTATTCTCCTGATTGACATTTCTGTCAGCTGTCATCTATAGTATCTTGCTTCTTTGATGATGATGATGATGATTATATCATTATTTTACTGTGAACTGAGATTTCATGGATATTTTGAAAGCCTTGGTTCCAAGCATGTACTTCTATAGAGGGTTTAACATTTGCTTCATCCAGTTTCCTTATCCCATGTTAAACTAAATTTTTGGCCTGATCCTTATCAGAATATTCTGAAAGTGTGATTTGGGTTGCAAATCCTTGTGTGGGCTTATTTGTGGTTATAAAAAGTTTTGTTCCCCCTCTTCCCATTGCCAAGGTCAGGAAACGTAATTTTCTTTTTAGTCCCCCTTTGCAGGTTTACTGTTCTAGTTCATTGTCTCTCTTATGCTATAACTCTTAAGGATCCCAGATTTATACAGGGCTTTCCTATTAGACTGTTGATCTTGGGTAGGCTATATGTTTTATCTTCTGTCTCCCTTTTCCTATACAATAGTCAAAATGGAAGCTCAAAGTCACCAGATTCCATCAGAAGCTCTCCAGAATGAAAGCTGACGTCATTGCTATACAAACTCCCACTTCACTATATTTTTGTCATCTGAGGATTCCTCACTTTATTTCCAGCTCACCAGTGCATTTCTAAAGGAGGTTTTCTATAATTTATACAGGGAGATCTATTTGGGGTTTCTAGTCTACCATATCGTTGGTGGGCAGTTTCCTCAAAAAAACCCATATATTCATTTACCTACTGAAGATGTATTGCTAAGCACCCGGCATCTAAAGAATAATAAAAGCGAGTCCCTGCTTTGAAAGAGATGGCAGTCTTGGGGGCTGGCTTCTCTGGGATTTCTTCTGAGAATTAATAACGTTTTTTGCATTTGATTTATGTGAGAACACATAACCAGTTTCTTCTCAAAAGAGAGTCTAATAGCTACATAATATGAATGCATAAATGTTAGTTGAACAAATGCACAAATTAAATATTAATTGATTACTGAAACAAGTTAGTGTTAGTTGTGTCACACGAAAAGTCTTTTTTCCTGAGCCTAATGCAGCACAGGAAAGACAGAGGAGAAGCCTTGCCCAAGAGACTGTAGGGGGGCCGTGCTTGCAACCCCTGCAGCATTTCTGCTTTGTTTTGTTTCTCTCCGATAGGTTTTGCTAGTTGTCTGTGGCATAGTCCTAATGAGAACTGAGAGGCATCAGTACATAACATATGTTGGACTGTTCCAGTTGGATCTAATCCATCATGTTCAGTAACAGCTCCTTCAGCCTCCTAATCGCTCCCCGACTCTTCACTTCTCCACCAAGTGAAGATAACATCTCATGACAGGCAGGCAACACTGTGGCAGGGGGCTGAGGGGAAGATAAACCTTAGCGTTTCTAACTCCCGCATAGAAGTACAGGTGGCAGTTAATTTCCATACAATTTCTTCTCATGTGGAAACATTTTAAATTTAAGCCTTGATGATTCTGATAGATAGGAGTTGTTGGGAGGGCCTGATGAATAATTAATCTAATACAATGGTAACCAGCAAAATTAATATTTTATAGCACTGTAAAGCCATGTAGAACCATCCTGTGGCTGATGGGTAACTTGGGTTGGGCACAACTTGAAACCCTTCCTCATGGAAACAAGAGATTCTTTCTTTATCTCAAACATAATTATCCATTTAAATGTCATGGGTCAATTTATTAACAATCTATTCATTGGGGTATAACCTTTATTAGGCTTTATTGCTACCAGAAATTATATCCTACACAAATACAATAGAGATTTAAATGTTCTGGAGAATGAGCTGATGGTTCCTGCCTTTATGGTGTCGCTCAGTAATGGACCTTGACCAGCAGAAGATTTGATAAGTATAAAATATTACTGCTTGATGCTAATTTGGTTCCTTTTTAATGACTGATAATCCTTGTCGATTTAGCGTGATGGTCGCAATCCAGTACTGTTTCCCACCCTGGATGCGATTGTAACGGGAGCCATTAAGTGTGTGTCTGCATAATAAAATTAGTCAGGGAACTACATACATTGTTTCCAGGCCTTTGGATTTCCATTATAGTAGTGAGGCTTAGTCCCTGGCTCTGTGGACGATATGCAAAGGACTGATGATGATTTCTGTTAAGAAGTCCTCGAAGATTCATCATATATAAATAGGAGCTGTAGATTTTCAGCTAGGAGAGATGGTCTGGTCACTGATTTGCCTAACAAAGCTTTACACAGCTCCAAAGCTTAAATACATAATCAGTCTTTCCCAGCTAAAATTTTAAAGGGAGAAGCCTGTCTCTGGTTTGGAGATTTATCGTTCCTTTGGAAGGTTGCTGTATTAGAGAAGTTGGAATTGCTTGACATCTTTGAAAATAATTTAAATGTATGATCTGATCCTACTGCCCCCTTGTAAGGATTTCTGAGGCTTGAGGGGAAGGCAGAAATAAGGACCTCATCACTATGTAAAGGCACTGAAATAAATACGTGCATCTGCCCCATTCCCCTTCCTGGTCCCCCAGCTTATTTGGGATCAAGTTCAGATTCCTTTCTTCTAAAGCTGCTCTGAGGTAAGTGCCTGGGAACTACCTCCCTACGCCTGGAGCCAGCCAGAGAAAAAGTAGAGACTTTGTACCAGAGTAGGACCTGTTTTGCTTCTGAATTAAGTAGCCCTCGTTTTAACCAGCAAGAAATTTCTATTCTGAATGTTCAGAAAGTCTGGACTGAGAGCTAGAAGGTAATCGAATGTAAAGGCAACATCAGGACCTTCCTAGCAGTGGACTTGTTGATGATATTATTATGTGGCATTAGCGAAAGGTTTTTTTGTTTACTAAGCCCTCTGGAGTCATTAAAACTTGGGTTATTAGAAATGAGAATGCTTGTTCAGCATTAGAATATAGAGCAAGTCACCATTCATTTTTTAACACTAAGTGTTAGAGTAAACCAACAGTTCATGGTTTAAAAAAGAAAAAAATAAATTAAAAACAAACAGAAAAGATAATGTCTGTATGGTAAGTATCTATTATCATCTCTCCTCTGCAGGGCTGCTTTTTGATTACAGAATATTAAGCAAATCAGAAAATGAGGTTTGTTCCATGAAAGATTGGAGCGCCGTGGCCCTGGCCATGGCCTTTGTCCATCTGGAAGCTCCGTTCTTCCCGGCTGTATTCCAACCTCTTGCTCTCCCCTTTGACCAGCGTTGTCTCCCTAGACGGAGCTATGAGCTTCTGCCCCCAGCCAACGGCCTCTAGAAAGTAGCGATACTGTATGGGCTTTTGAAGAGTACTGTGGGAGGTAATCCAAGAGCAGCCTGTCCCTTCTCTGTCCCATCCAGAGACAGGTGGTGGCAGACCCACGGGGACGATGGGCATTTCTGTGGGGCTTGAAGAGTATACATCTTCCCAAAGCCAGAGTAAATTGCAAGGGTGGCCTTAATTTCCAAAGACCATGTCATGTCTCTGAGATTTCTTGTGTTGGTGATAACAAAGGCTAGATTTTTTTTTTCTTTTGAAACATAGCTCATCATTTGCCACCTTGATGTCTGCCACTATTGTTTTCTGTTTGTCTGTCTCTAGATTACAGACCCCTTCAGAAGAATGTCTTACTTTCTTCTGTGTCTTCAGCTTCTAGTACGGTACCTAATCATGGTTCAGCATGCACTAAATATTTGTTGACTAATCAGTTGCTTTCTCCAACCTCTCTAACTGTGAAACCTGCCATCCTTAGAATCCCAGATCAAGTCCTCCATAAAGTCTTCTCAGATAATTTCATACTGTAGCAATCCCTCAGAATGCACAGCACTTAATGTATACCGCGCTCTTTAGAAAGTTGGTCAGGAAATTACGTACAGATCCACAGTATTGGTGTTTTATATTGCAACTTAAAGTTTTGTGGAGGTAGATGTCTCATCTCTAACTAGATTTCAAAATTTTTGAGAAGTCCGTTAGCATTTTGTCGTGTCCCACAGTATAGTGCTCTCTTAGACCAGTGCTCAGAGCATTATAAATGCCTAGCCCACTACCTCTTATATAATAAATATGCACTCATTATGTACTGATTGATGAATGAATTGATGCTGGGAAATCTTATGAAGATACCATTCAGTATATGGCAACCATTCATTGCCCATTATGTGTATACCCACACACACGTACGCATATCCTTCCTTCTAGGGGATCTGCCCCACCTTCCGTCCTCAGTGCTTCATTCGTTATTTTTCAGTGTGACTGTACCCTTCTGGGCATGGCTGAGTAGGCCAGAGCAGTCACATAATTCTAGGTTAGCCCATCACTGGGCAAGTCCATGATCAAAATGATGAGTCAGAATAATCAGTTCTCTGACCATCAGTATGGGAAATGAGAGTCCAAAGTGGGTGTCCGTGGGTATTAAATGTGAAGATGTTTTCAAGAAGTCACAGCATGTAGAGAGAAGGTAGGTGGGGGGCTGGGTTAAATGGGTGATGCGCTTTAAGGAGGGCACTTTTCAGGATGAGCACTGGGTGTCATGTGTCAGATGTGAATCACTGGGTTCTACTCCTGAAGCCGAGACTACACTGTATGTTAACTAACTTGAATTTAAATAAAATTTAAAAAGAAGTCACAGAGTGTAGAGTGGACTAGAAGAGCCATGACAGGCCGCATGCAGGCCAAAGTGATGAGAGGGCAGAAAACCCTAAGTAAGCAGCAAAAGCCAGTCAGTATGATAAGAAAAAAACGAAGCAGGGCTGCGGAAAGAAACAGAGATGCTAAGGCAGCTACAGACAGATCCTTCAGAATCCTGTCAGTTTCGGTTTTAGTTCCAACTTAGTTCATGCATCTCTTTACTAGCACTTCCTTTGACCACCTCACCCTCATTGGTATGGCTGCCATCTAAACAAAACCAAAACCAAAACCAGAAACTAGGAGATGTTGGTGAGAATAGAGGAAAATAGGGACCTTGATGGCAATTCAAAATGGTACAGCCACTATGTCAGTTCCCCCCAAGTTAAATATAGAATTACTATATGGTTCATCAATTCCACTTTTGGATTTGTATGTAAAAGAGGTGAGAGCAGAGAAAAAATATCCATACACCTGTGTTCATAGCAGCATTATTCACAATAGCCAAAGGTAGAAGCAGTCCAACTGTCCATCTGCAGATGAATGGATCAGCAAAACGTGGCATATACGTACAATGAACATTACTCAGTTAAAAGAGAAGGAAACTGACACAGGCTACAACCTTGAAGACATTCTGCTAAGTCACAAAAGGATGAATGCTATGTGATTCTACCTCTATGAGGTACCTAAAGTAGTCAAATTTATAGAGATGGAAAGTAGATTAGTGGTTGCTAGGGGCCAGGGAAGTGATTGCTTAATGGGTATAGAGTCTTAGTTGGGAAAGAGGAGAAAATTCTGGAGATGGGTGGTGGTGATGGTTGTACGACAATGTCACTGTGCTTACTGCCACTGAACTGTATGCTTAAAAGGGGGTGAAGATGAAAAACCTTACGGTATGTGTATTTTACCACAATTTTTTAAAGTCTTGATTTTAACTAAAAGTGCCATTTTATAAACATAGATCATCCGTTTTCAAGACAAGGAAGAGACACACTCAAGCAAGTAATGTTGATGGCATGGGGGGTTGGAAGGAGGGGATGTAGTGAGTATCCAAGAGGAGGAGTCCAGGACAGAAATGGTGGAGACAGGAAATGAACTCGAGGCAGCCTTAGCAGTGAGAGGTCAATGATCTTCCTTCTGGTGTCTTGCCATTACCTTCCCTCTCCTGTCCTTGGTCTCCACCTAGATGTGTTCGCTTGCCTCTTTTCTGTTGGCTTTTATTCCATCTCAAAGCTCAGCTCATTCATGGCTTCGGTTTGCTCGTAATTTTGGCCCTTCATGGTCCGGAACGACCACTGGTCTTTCCCTCCCCTAGACTGTAGAAATCGAGCATTAGAAGCACCAAGTATTTTAATTCCACCTTGGTTAAAATTATAGAATTCACTTACCATTGCTTTTAATGATCCTTAATAAAGTACTTTAAGCGAGGAACTGGTTGACAAGAGATTCTGAGGATGCAGAGTACTGGGATACCCAATATCTTATGTTTAAAAATACAAGGACGGGGGCGCCTGGGTGGCTCAGTTGGTTAAGCGGCCGACTTCGGCTCAGGTCATGATCTCGCGGTCTGTGAGTTCGTGCCCCACATCGGGTTCTGTGCTGACAGCTCAGAGCCTGGAGCCTATTTCAGATTCTGTGTCTCCCTCTCTCTGACCATCCCCTGTTCATGCTCTGTCTCTGTCTCAAAAATAAATAAACAGTAAAAAAAAAAATTAAAAAAAAAATATACAAGGACGAAGATTGGTCAGTATTTACATATCAATGCTCATAAAATTTAAGCTAAATCCATACTGATTTTTAGGTTTTTTTGTCGTTTTGGAAGTTTCGGTCTATATTTGTTTTAACTGAGAAGACCAAAGGACCTTCTTATAATGTTCAGAGGTTTGCTTTAGTAGTTCTGAGGAACGCTGACTTGTAACCTTGAGGCTATAAATATTTGTCAGGAAAAACCACATTTATTAGAATGTTTGTTGTACAGAATTGAATTTGTTCACTTGAAGTTACAAACTATGTTTGCTCACCAAACCTGTGTAATTAACCACTGAATAAGACCTCATTCATTTAACTATAATTAATTCAAAAAATATACATGGCTTTGCAAATTTCTCTAGAGTTAGGAACATTTTTAAAAGCATTTGCCCTTGCAAAAGTTATTTGGTGAGAAAACAAGTAACTGTAGTAGATAGCCTTATGAAATGTTGTTCCCAGTGATCTTGGCTTCCCCTGTGTAGTACCCTTCCTTTGACTATGTTCTGGACCCTGTGACTTGCTTCTAATGAATACAATGTGGCAAAAGTGAAAAGCTGTTGTAATGGAATTTTTTGATATTCCAGTCCCCAGTTATTGAATCAGATACTAATCTAGGTGTTGCTGTGAAAGTATTAAATGCGATTAAAGTCCATCGTAAGTTGACTTCAAGTATAATCTGGGTAGATGAGATTCAATCAGTTGAAAGACCTTCAGCAGAGCTGCTACTTCCCTGAAGAAGGACAAATTCAGCCTGTGGATTGCATCTCAGCCCACACCCAAGAGTCCAGACTGTCCAGCCTGACGTCCTGCCCTACGCCTCTTGCATAGCCAGCTGTCACAACCACATAGCCACTTGCTTGTGACGAATCTCTTAACATGTATCTTCTACTGGTTCTGCTTGTCTGGTTGAACCCTGACGGACACAGATGCCACTTCAGAGATTAACTTATAAAGACTGACTTTCACCTTGCTCACATTCTGTCCGTGGCCCCTCACACATGCTTGCTCTGATGGAAAGGGCCAACGGCAAGAAACAGAGAGAGGTCTTCAGCCAAGAACCAGCAAGAAACTGAGGCCCTCAGTCCAGCAGCCAGTGAAATGAATCCTGCCAACATTGAGTGAGCTGAGAAGTGGATCCTGCCCCAGATGAGCCTTGAGATGACTGTGGCCTCAGCCAACACCTTGACTGTAACCACACACTAGGCCCCAGCTAATCCATGCCTGGGACTGTGAGATAAAGTTGTTTATTGTTGTTTAAAGCCACTAAATTTGGGGGTAATTTGTTATGCTACAATAGATAACTAAGACAGATTGACTCCAACAAATTGATTTTAAAACACAGTGAAAAATCTCATACTTCTGGATGAATTTTAGCCACTGATGCCATCTGATTTATTCCACATTTCCCAATTCATTATTCTATGATGGAAAAATCTAATGGGCCTAACGCACTCAAAGAGGGACCTAATAACAGACTACCTAATAGACCCAAACATAATCATTAGCTGTCTTTGGGTCAGGTGCCCATTGCTGGTCCAGTTAGCTGTGGCCACGATGGAAAGTGTGGTTGGGACGCGGAGCTTTATAATTCAACCGAAAGCTGATGTTCTGTCCAAGCCGTGGGCAAGACAGTTTCTCTGGAAGAATTGATGAGCAGATCCAGAGTCATAATTTATGTGCCTAAGAGCCAGAATCACAGACTGTAAATATAACCAGTCACTGGTGATATTCAAAATATTTCATTAAGTGTATGGTAAGGGCACCAACCTTCCCAAATGATCGCTCAGCTGCTCAGAATGGATGCCAGCCATGTGCCATCCTGGTGTTGCAAATGAATATCAAGCCTGATATAACCCCCAAGTGCTTTCACACACATTTATTTTCTGGAAGTATTTAGACACCAGAAGTGCTGAAAGAGCAGAACACAGGTCTGTTGAGCAAACGAAATTTACAACATCAAAAGAAGAGACAAATATTAAATACCTGCAAACACCTTGTAGGTCAGCTTTCAAACCATGACATAGTTCACTAAGACTTGAAGAGTCAGGACTAAGCTCTGAAAATTGTCTGGTGAGTCTTTGTGACAGGTCATAGAGATGACCACTTTATCATGGTCAAGATTATGTGGCTACTCATCCTTTCGTAGTGTCTGTGGCATCTTCCAAAAATGGAACCCACACTGATGGACTCGATAATTCCATTGTTTAGCAAATAGCTGTGCTTTATTCATTTTATAGACAGGGACAGGGCTTTAGATTACATTATTGTTTGGCAAATATTTACCTCCCCCTTCACCTTCAGTTTCCTGGGAGGAATATATTACCCTGACTCTTTGATGCTAAGCTTGGCTCTATGACTTGGTTCAGTTTCATAAGCAGGATGTACTGCCCTGTCTCTTGACTTGGGCTTGGCCACCCATGTGATTTGTCAATGGGAAATGAGCTGGAGATACAAGACTTGAAACAAGTTGCATTTCACCATAGAAAGAAGGTGCCTTGGGTAACCTCTTGTTTAAGGACAATGAGACACATGGAACAGGACTTGATCCAGCCTACAACTTCGTGATTGTCAATTTTATATAACTTGACTGGGCTAAGAGATGCTCAGACAGTTGGTATAACATTATTTCTGGGTGTGTCTTTGAGGATGTTTCTGGAAGATAATAGCATTTGAATCACTAAACTGAGTAAAGAATATCCACCATCACCAATGTGGGCAGGTGTCCTCCAGTCCTCTGAGGACCCAAATAGAGCGAAACAGTGGAGGAAGGGCGAATTCAAACTCTCTCTTCTTGATCCAGAATGTCCACCTTCTCCTGCCCTCAATCATCAGAGCACCAGGTTCTCAGGTCTGAAGACTTGAGCTAAATTACACCACTGGCTTTCTTGGTTCCCCAGTTTGCAGACCACATATTATGGGACTTCTCAGCTCCTATAACCTCATGAGCCAATTCCCATAATAATTCTCTGGTGAATCTACATATTTTCTGTCATTTCTCTTTCTCTGGAGGACCCTAATACAAGCTTAGAGCTAGATCAGTCAAAGCCCAAATGACCCACAGACATAGGAGAAATAAATGTTTTTTAATCAGTGCTTCTCCAGACAAGATTTCTGTTCCGCCTTTGCTAAGTATATTCCTTCTGGCTGTCACAAGGTTATTATTATCTTTTTGGCCAGGATGATGTATTCAGCTGTGGCCTTGCCGTGTCAGAGAGAAACTCCTCACAGATAAACAGGAGACAGTCACAAAGAAACCCCGCACCAGGCCCACCACGCACAGCAAGCTTCAAGTAACTGCTCCACAGATGTGCCCACAGAAGTTGAAGAGGCAGCTTACCAGATGTACAAAGCTGCAGATCAGAGGGGATATAAAACAGTTAAACTTGCTTAAAGGCACAGTGTGTCACCATCTAACAGTTACGTGCATCCTAAGCCCCACCGAGGGGGAACACGCGCTGGCCTGTGCTCCTGGCTGTCGGCATGCCAGGAAGATTATAAAAATGCCACGCTGTGATATGTTGCCCTCCTGCCTGAGACGCTACTATTAAGCTGAGTATTTACTGCACCTATTCAGACAGGAGCAGCATTGCAGAGTGCTACCTGTCTGCTGGTTGGATAAATTAGGCGTGGGTGTCACAAGATTATAGCCGCCTATTGTTCTGTCTGCTGAAGGTGGGAAGAGATGAAAGTCCCTGGTCTGCCCTTGTAATGTTTCCTGTGAAATGCAGGAGGCAGCCTCTTTTCTTCCCAAGTTAATGGCCAAACAAGATCTGGGCTGACTATATTAGAGTTTGGGGCATAATTAAAAAGACAACACATGGCAAAGAGGAGGGAAAAGGCATTTATTTATAGTGGGAGCGCATAAATGGAAGGAAAGGGAGGGCAAAGCAAAGGGACCTGGGAAAATCAAATGTGCGTGCCACAGAAGGTGAGCTCCCATACTGCTGTGAGATCGGTGCTGTAATCGGAACAGAAACGCTTGGCAGTCAGCGCACAGATGATCCTCAATTTGTTCAACTCCTCTCAAAATATTTTTTAGACAAATTGTTTTGCCCTCGCATTTCCATGCTTATATGGAGCTATGAACTCTAAATTAGTGTTAACAGAAATTGACAAGCTCTGCTTTCAAAAATATCAGCCAGCCAGCCCTACAGGCTTAATTATGGAGGGAGAGAATGGTGGGTGCAAAAATCCGGTTTCAAAATTTTACCACATGCAATATAAATAAAAGATGATCTCATCCCCTAGTAACCTTACAGATCAAAAGGAAAATAGGAAAGCGACGGTGCTGGCACTTAGACTTATTTACCTTGCCTGAACAGTTTTGTTGTATTTTGACAAATCCAAAATTTGCAAGTTTTGGTTGTGGTGCAGAAGGGGTAGGAGCACTACTTTGTGCATCTTAGACATACATTTAGGAAATCCCAAGAGTTAAAATAACACATACAGACGGTTTACATAGAGACGGTTTCTTCACATGTCATATCAGACTGTGGAGATTTATTCTTCAGCAGACATCTGTTGAGTACCTACTATGTGTGAGCAATGTGTGTAAGTGCTTTTGTAAAAAGTGTCCTTTATAATGCCTTCTAGCAGGATTGGTATCCTTTGGATGTCCTGCGTTTTATGCCTATTTTTTCCTTTCTAATACCAAACCCTATGGTCGTGGGAATGGTATTATACTGGCTCTTTTTGAATGTCATGGTCTTATCAACACACAAACCAGCAATGTTCTTAGACCTCTGCCTCGATGCCTAGTTCCAGGGCCCAAACACCATTCGCCCAACTGGCTGCCATTAGAAGTTCCTCTGTGGCTCATTTATCATTTTGGACGTTGCATACTGCCACCGGATTAAGGTGACCACGTGATCTGATTTACCAAGAACATTCTCGACTTACTCCTGTTGTCCAGTGTAATTAATAAACAACCCTCCATAGTGTCCCAGTTTGGACAATATTTTTTACCCTACGTATGATGTGCTTTTATTCCTAATTAAGCTAGGAAGTGCTGGGGGCATCTGGGTGGCTCAGTTGGTTAAGGGACTGACGATGGCTCAGGTCATGGTCTTGTAGCCCGTGGGTTCAAGTCCCGCATCAGGCTCTGTGCTGACAGCTCAAGGCCTGGAGCCTGCTTCCAATTCTGTTTCCCTCTGTCACTGCCCCTCCCGTGCTTGCACTCTATCTTTATCTTTGTCTTATAATAAATAGACATTAAAAATGTCGCACTCTATCTTATCTAATGTCTTATAATAAATAGACATTAAAAAATTTTTTTAAGCTAGGAAATGTTGAATGAATGTATGAATAAATGAATCTATGTAGGCATGTAGACAGAGACTTTGAGAATTGAGGCCAGCTCTTTGAAATTTGCAGGCTCAGTTTACCTCCTAAAGGATGCTGCCAAAGGGACAATGGACTTGAACCAAAAATGACGTCTCTTTCAGATTAGCACAAAGTTTCTTAAACTTCTTGACATTTTGATTCAGATAATTCTTCATTTGGATAGGCTGTCCCGTGCATTGTAGGATATTTACAAGTATCCCCAGCCCAGCCTCCACCTCCTAAATGCCAGTAGCACTCCTACTCCATCTGTGACAACCAAAAGCATCTACAGACATTGTCAGCTGTCCTCCAGGAGAGGACGAAATTACCCCCAGTTGAGAACCACTGGGTTAGAGATGGATACAAAAGATTTCTAATATTACTAAAGACAGCAAAGGAAAGAAAGACACACTACAGCATATGAAGCAGCACGGCATTCTGTGTACACTCAATCTCATGCACTTTCAAAGCCTAAAGTGCAAATTCTTATTTTAAACTCTAAAATGCACAAAAGATGTGCTATCAGTGAGAACTCAAAGACAGTTCAAGTTCTGGGCTTAATATCTACTCATTTATTTTGGGGGTTCATATTTAGTAATTACTTCATTTACTTGCAGGTAATAGACAAGAAGTCAATCAGATCACGTTGTTTTGTTGCCTTTTACATGTGTTGCCAACCTTATAATATGGCATGATTTAGGTCCCTTCTAGACTGGACTGGAATGAGAACGGATGAATCTTTAGAATTGATCCTTTCCCCCTCCCTATTCCTCCCTCCTTTCTTCCTTCATTTCTTATTTTCTTCCATTCTTTCCTGTCTTTTCTTCCTTCCTTCTTTCTTTGATATTTATACTTTTTGTTTATTGAAATCACTTATATTTTCCATAAAATAAATGAGTGTATGAAAAAAGTAAAGCCTGTATCCTTCCAAATGGGAAAAATGCTAAATTTATGACATCAAGTTGGATGCGGCTCATTTACTTCAATTGGTATAAAAAATGAAATTAGCAGTAGGTTGTTTCTCTTAAAGAACTTAATCTGTGAAAAGAAAAAAAATCTGTTGTTTCAAATAATACTGCAAATACTGCTTTATTCATTAATCTTCTTTCAAGTTCATACTAACCCAAGACAGATGTATATGGAAATTTAAGTAGGTTTCTTCTTTTTACTCTTGAAAATATTTTTAGATAGACATGAGACTTTAGATTTTTAGCTGTCAGGATTATCTTTCATCAAGTCATATATGGTAACGATGATTCACATTGAGAATGGCCAAACGCTCCTCCCTAATTTCTTTTTTTTTTAACTTTTTAAATGTTTGTTTATTTTTGAGAGCCAGACAGAGACAGCACTAGCAGGGGAGGGGCAGAGAGAGAGGGAGACAGAGTCTGAAGCAGGCTCCAGGCTCCAAGCTGTCAGCACAGAGCCCGATGTGGGGCTCAAACTCACGAGCCATGTGATCATGACCAGAGCGGAAGTCAAATGCTTACCTGACTGAGCCACCCAGGCACGGAGTATTCCTCCATAATTTCTATATGCTAACCCTTAAGGCAATTTTGAAAACACTTAATTGTAGTGTATAGAGTCAGCCTAATCTTTGAGTAGAGTGTGGAGTAAATAACCTCACAGTGGATGTTTTCACTCTATTTCCTTCTGTGATGTTTCTGAGAAATATCTTAAGCGATATCTTTACCCACGTACTGTGCCCACACAGTCCCTAATGATGTGAAAGAATTAGTAGCTTACATCTTAACAAAATGTATTTAGCGTCCGCAGAATTTTATTGAGCTCTTTTGTAGTGTTGTGTAATGGACACAGGGTATGGTTTAGAGCATGACCTCTCTTCTCCCTAAGTTCACTTGTCCAACAAAAATAGCAGGCATGCCACCTATGCCATTTTAAAATTTCTAGTAGCTACCTTAAAAGAGTCAAAATAAATAAGTAAAGTTAATTTTAATTATACATTTTATTTAAACCAATATATCCCAAACTCTTTATTGACATAAAAATTATTGAGATATTATTGCATTTTCTTCTTGTTCTGCGTCTTCAACATCCAGTGTATATTTTACACTTTCAGCATATCTCAATTTGGATTAGTACATTTCACATGCTCAGTAAACCACATGTGGGTAGTGGCTATGGTATCGAACAGGGCGGACCTGGAGCAGTAGTCCCCAGAGTTCAGTGCCCTTAGCAGCTCAGTGGGGCTTGGGAAGAAAATCTTAAAATGCCTATATGTATGTATTTTTATCCCATCATTAAAAAAATCTTTTCAGAAATATTTTATGCACATACAAGTAAATAGTTGTATTTTTGTTCCTTCTTATGTTCTAAGGCTACCATAATACATATACAAAATCTGTGCCTTACTTTTCTACTTCATGTAATTGGGAGATCATTTCAAAATATGCATTGGATGTACCGAAACTTACTTAACCAGTCTGCTGCTGGTGGACTTTTGGATTGTTTCTGTCCTTTGCTAATACAAAGCAGATACAAAGGTATTGAAATGCCATAGGTCGTTTCACCTGTGTATGAGTAACTCTGTTTTAAACAAATTAGAAATAGAATTGCTGGGTATATGGATTTTGATGGAATTTACCACATGTCTCACAATAGAGATTATATGCATGCTAGGGGGGTAAGAGAATGCCTCTTTCCCTTCAACTTTGTCAACTCAGTCTGTTACTTTGCCAAATTATAGGAAAAAAAATATTTCAATGTAATTTTGTTTTATATTGCTCTTAAGAATGATGTCTTGCTCCCTGCAAACCCAAATGTATATCAATTTCTGGACCTTCAATTCTGTGCCATTTCTATTTATATGATACATTATTTAAATCATTCGAATATTATGAGAGATTTTCTTATTCCTTTGGGCTAGTTCCTTCTTCTTATACTATTTTTTTTAGATTTTCCCTAGCTAACCTTGCTAATTAATATATTTTCTAGAAAAGATAAACTCAATTATTGTATTTACTGGGATCAGGTTAAATGTGTAGGCTAACAAAATAAGAAACCCATTTTGGGGGGTTATTTAATGCTCTTTGTCCTGTACTCAAAATTCAAAAATTTTTTAAATTATTTTTTAATGTTTATTTATCTTTGAGAGAGACAGAGCATGAGTGGGGGGGGGGGCAGAGAAAGAGGGAGACACAGAAGCCAAAGCAGGTTCCAGGTCTGAGCTGTCAGCACAGAGCAGGCTCCAGGCTCTGAGCTCTCAGCACAGGGCCCAACTCTGGGCTACAACTCACAAAGCATGAGATCATGACCTGAGCCCAAGTCAGACCCTTAACTGACCAAGCCACCCAGGCACCCCTGTCCTGTATTCAGTCTTGTCTGACATTAAGATGATTAACGTGTGTGTGTGTGTGTGTGTGTGTGTGTGTGTGTGTACATTTGCCTGGTATATTTTACTCATCTTTTGTTTTCAACCTTTCTGAATCCCTTTGCTTTGGGGACATCTCTTATGCATGACTTAAAGTTTAGATTTGCTTTGTGATCCATTCTCAAAGTCACTTTCTTTTACTAGATGAAGTGAATCCATTTATATTTACTGGTATGACAGATAAGTTTCATGTCCTATTTTTTATATTGTGTTCTCTATTTTATAGTTTTGTGAAAATCTTCCGACGTATGTTTTATTTCCTTACCTATTTTTGCATGATAAATAGGGAAGTTTTATATTTTTACAAGTGGTTACCCTTAAATTTTACATTTATATGATAATGAGCCCTCAGAGTTCTTTAGGCATTATAACTTACTCAGAGCATAAAAAATTACATGTATTCCTTTCTTCCCATTTCTCTTTTCTACCACCCATCTTTTAAGAATTATTTCATCTTTCTTAGTGTTCTTCCTTTTTGTACAATATAGGCAAGTTGTACTCTTGCCTATATTAACTGATTTGTTAATATTAAAACCTGTTAACTACAAGTTTTTGTGTATGAATTTGCTTAGCCTTTATTTTCCAGCTTCTTCTGCCCTTACTTTCCCAACTTATGTTACTTATATCGTGTCTGCATTTTTAGGGCTCAGAATATTTACATTCTGCTCTGTAATCGGAACCACACATTTATTTTAGTGCTAATACATTCAGTGCTCGTGTTGATCCCTTTTCTATTTTATCTCAATTGGCTGAAGTTTGTCCTCTAAGCTAGTCCTTCAGAAGGATTGATGGGAACAATAGTCACTGAATTCTTGCATGTTCAAAAGTATTTGCCTATTGTCCTTCTACCCAGATAACATCTTTAGGTTACACATTCTTTTCTTGAGGCTGCCATAGGTGTTATTCCCCTGACTTAGAAGTCAGTCTAGCATTGACTGCTTCTATGGAGAAGTCATAGGCCAGCACACCCTTTTTTCCTTTTAGAGATGACTCTTTGGAGCATTTTGGTGGCTCAGTCAGTTAGGCATCCAACTTTGGCTCATGTCATGATCTCATGGTCTGTGGGTTTGAGCCCCATGTCAGGCTCTGTGGTGATAGCTCAGAATTGGGAGCCTTCTTCAGATTCTGTGTCTCTCTCTCTTGCTCTGCCCCTCTCCTGCTTGTGCTCTATCTATCTCTCAAGAATAAGTAAACATTAAAAAAATAATAAATGACTCTTTGCCCAGCTGTCCAAGGAATGTTGTTGCTATTGTGTTGTCTTGAGGTCCAATGACTTTACTAGGATATGTCTCATTGTTGGCTGTTCTGAGTCCATTTTCCCCAGAATATGGTGTGTCCTTTCTGGTGTGGATACAAATTTCTCTTATTTCAGGTTAATTTTCTCAAATTATGTTAAGTATTTTGATAACAATGCTTTGTTCTTCAGCAACCCCAATTATACATATGTGGACTCTCCTTTGCCTACCCTCTCCATGTGTTCCTTTTTATCCTTAAACTCTTTCTTCACTTTTACTCATCTGTCTTCCTTCCTTCCTTCCTTCCTTCCTTCCTTCCTTCCTTCCTTCCTTCCTTCCTGTGCCTCCACCTTCCTTTTCTATCCCACTGTGTTTTTAGCAGTGTCCAGTCTCCCTGGTGCTTCTTCCAATTCCCCTTTTATTTCTGTGGAGTTTTAATTTCCTTTGATTCTCATTTCCTTCAACCTTTTTCCTAAGCTCTGCCAGATCCCATTTCACCTTCCCCTCTCTTGCCTCTTGCTCTCTTCTCTGACTCTTACATCACTGATTTGTGTTCTTCCTTCATAGAATCAGTTGTTTCACCAAGCTTCTGAGATTTTTTGGCAAAAACTTTGGTCATACTTTTCATCCACCCTGTGGCAGTATCTTCTGGTGCCCATCTGCGACTTGTTTCATTGTTTTCCTCACCTCTGTTAATCCTCTGATTGTTTCTTTTTGACTTTTCATCTCTGCAATATGGGTATTTCCTCAAGTAGGTACTTGTAAAAGTTCACACTGGGGAAGGGCCAAAGCCACCTGGAACATTTTTTATGTTGCAGAGTTTTTGTGTGTAAGTTCGTTTTCTTGAGTCAGTGGGGTTTAGCACCTATGAAGTTTTTCCAAAGCAAAGTTACTTTTCTCCCCCTCTGGCAGGGATAAACTGCTTCCTCCAAGTATAACTTGTCTCTGTGACTTCTCTCGTAGCCTCATTTTTTTCTTCTTCTGGAATAAAACCAAGTATAAGGGTGCTCCTCCTGCCAGCATATACACTCACTTTTTGCTGTTTCATATAAGATAATAGGTTTTCCATTTCAGGGTAAACCTCCACCTTTCAAAAGTGTGGGTTTACTTTTTCTTTTTCCAAGATCTGTGCTGCAGTATCCTCTTTCTTAATGTATTCCTAAATAATCTCCACTACCCTTCCACTTAGTTTGTAGTTTGAGGTTCTAGCTATTTCTTAGTTTTGTTAGAAATGGAGTATATCTTTTTCCTCTTCATTTTCCTTCTTGCTTTTGAATAATTTACAGACATACACCCAAAGTCTCTTCCATCCTTTTCAAATTACTCTTATTTGTATATAACTTTTAAGGCCCACAGTATATTAAAACATGTATAACATACAAATGTATTAAGTTGCATGCTTCCTGCATATTTTTACTGATGAGATAACTGACCAACAAAGCTTAGAGAATACTGAAGTCAAGAAAATCCTGTGTGTAACAAATGCGTTTATAAAGGTAGATATGTATAGCTGTTGGTCCAGAGAAGTAACATTTTCCTCTTCTGTAAGTCTGCATAAATATCACACACTATGTGGGCAGTATGTGTTGAGGACTAATATCTCCTAGAAACATAATAATGATAACACACTGGTGATAGATGTACAGTTTGATAGTATAATATTTTGTAAAGCATTTTCACATACATTGTTTCATTGGATTCTCCAAATAATCCACTGGATGTGATATTATTATTGCCTATTTATAAATTTGGAACCTGAAGCCCATGGGGTTTAAGTGACTGGTTTAAGGTCACATAGCAGAATGTCAAACCCTGGTCACTGGAATCCTTAACTACAGCCTGAGATTTAGGGAGTGATAATGTCCCCCTGGTAGGATATGGACCCATGTTAAAAACAAGTCCCATCGGGGGCACCTGGGTGGCTCAGTAGGTCAAGCGTCCAACTTCATCCCAGGTCATGATCCCATGGTCTGTGGGTTCGAGCCCTCCATCAAGCTCGGTGCGGACAGCTCAGAGCCTGGAGCCTGCTTCGGATTCTGCATCTCCTTCTCTCTCTGCCCCTCCTCCACTCGCACTCTGTCTCTCCCTCTCTCAAAAGTAAATAAACATTAAAAAATAAAAATGTCCATTAAAAAAAACCAAGTCCCGTTGTTTAATAAGCTGCCATGTCACAAAACTCTCCTAATCAAAATACGTTAATCCTGAATTCCTTTTTATTTAATGAGGTAAAAGTAGATGAAGATGTCAGTTTCTTCAAATGCTTGAGGGAATCATTTCAAAATCTGTTAGATTGGCTCCGTAACACAAAAAGAAGAGGAGCTATATTCATTCTTCAGTTTATTGGATCATTGCACCCATTCAAGGCAGGTAACTGAAACCAAAAAGGATTTCAGACTGAGAGCTGGAAAACAGTGGAATACTCTTTGTAAACTTACACATTTTATTTTCAACTTATTCAGGTTTCAGATGACGAGGGACTTGGTATCAGGTCAATTACTATTTGAGAGTACATCAAATAATCATCAGTTAAAATGTCGTAATAGCTTCATTCTTTGGAAATAAACTGCCTCTTCCATAATTTATTCTGATGCTTTATAGCCAGATGAATGCAATCAAATAATTGAAACTTTTATCACTTCTAAATGTAGCTTAGGCATAGCCAAGTGTATGGTATTTTATTGATGTATTAGTGTAGTCAGTGTGTGTGTATGTGTGTGTGTGTGTGTGTGTGTGTATGTGTGTAGATTAGCAATGCTCAAAGATCTCAAAAGATGTATAAACAACATTTTGAGTTTGTCATCATCTGCCAACCACAACCATTTTTTTTTCACAGATTTATGAGCTCATAGCTATTTGATAAGATTGTTTTTAACATAATGAAAAAAACTCATGTCACAGATAGCTGAGAGATTTTTCCCATAGACATTTAAAAAATAATACTGAAAGTTGGGGAATGGTAAAATTTAGTCTTTGGAAGAACTGGCAGTTCCTCCTTGACAAACATTCTTGTCTAGAAGTGTTCACATTTTACTGTTAAAACATGAGTTGCAAAGCTACAAAAAGAAAGGAAGGAATAAAGGAAGGAAGGTAGGGAAGAATGGAGGAAAGGACTCCTATTTCACTCAAAAGTATATATTTATGTATTTAGAATTTCATGTGAATCTTAAAGTTGAGAAGAGGCGCGTTTTTATATGAAATCATCATACTGCTTTCTGCACCTAATTCTACAGGCCTTAAAAATGGCTAATTAAAACCTAACTGTATTTTGTAGTTAATTCAGTTGACAGTTAACCCTAGGGAATATTTTGACAGTTAATTATATACATTGACAATTTTTATATGGTGGATATAAATTTATAGTGATACAGCTATAAAATCCCACCCCAGCAACCAAATTTTTGTTCATACAAAGGTCCAGATTAATCTTAATCAGTAGTAAGAAATGTAATTGAGCTAGTTTGATAAGTAATTATTTCCATAGTGCTTCAAAGAGCTTGTCACTTTTATGAATTGTTTTTCTGCTGCAGTGCAATCTGCAAAAGGATGTATATTTCTAAGGAGTACACATTGGTGAATGAATAAGATCTCTCCCTCTTTTGTAAACGCACACATACACGATTTGAAGTTAAATTTGTACTCTCTTGCAAATGTTACTCCATTGCAGACGCTTAATAAACAACTACTCTGAGCCCAAGAACTTGCTACATTAAAAGTCTGATCGAAACTCATACCAAAAGAATTTACAGCCTAATGGGGAGACAAAGCTTTGAAGATACAAACTAATCAGCGAAGTAAGAACTGAATCAGGAACTAAAATACTAGGGCTTTGGGGCAGAGCATCTGAGTTCTTACAGTCCAAGGAGGAAGTGGGTCTGTGGGGTTAGAGGAAGTAGATGTGTGAGTGGTGGCCCTGTGGTGTGCTGAAACCTGCAGTGGCTTTAGGTGTCTTGTGGAAGCCAAGAAAGGATTACATTAGAGACAGGGAGATGACTTCAGAGGTGTCTCCCACCCAGGACCTGAACTGAAGGAGTTGTAGGGGAGGTGAAGGTTAGCAGATCACCATGATGCTACATATTCAGAGATGAAGGAATTAAAAAAAAAACCAAAACTGGTATTGAGTGGGGTTCCTGGGTGACTCAGTTGGTTAAGCTTCTGCCTCTTGGTTTCAGCTCAGGTCACGATCTCACAGTTCAGTGGGGTTTGAGGCTGGCATCGGGCCCTGCACTGACAGTGTGGAGCCTGCTTGGGATTCTCTCTCTCTGCCCCTCCCTCACTCGTGGTGTCTCTGGCTCTCTCAAAATAAATAAATAAACTTTAAACTGGTGTTGAACAATTGTATTTGGAAGGCACCATCAGAGATTCTAAGTGGTTGCTTTCTTCAAAGTCATAGAAAGTTACTCTCTGCCACCACCTACTCTATAGGGTCTGTGGTCGCGAAGCCAAATTGACAAATATTTATGGAGCGAGACTCTGTGCTCAGCCCTGGGAAGATTCCATTTCTGTGCCACACACACTGTACCCTTGCCATGTGGAATGGAGATCAGAAGCTCCCTGCACCAGTAAGCACCCTGCGATATGCAAAGCAGTCATTTTTTGTAGACAGTGTGGGAGAGCAGAAAAAAATTACTGTGTTTTCCATTACCCGCTGGATTCCCATCCATCCACCCCTTACCAGTGAATTAAGTGTAAATAAATAAATACAACCAAGTTCACTGGTAACCTTTAGTGCCTTCCATTAATCAGAGTAATAAGGGTCTTTTCTGGGGTCTTCACTGATGCTGTAGAAAGAAAAATGGTGACATGAGGTCAGTTTAACCCCAGCCCTGTGACACTTTGTCAATACCGTATTGGCAATTCAGTTACGGTGAAAAATAAGGGCATTATTTAGTTGTTAGGAGTTAGTAAATAGATTATTTATTATGTTTTCTGTCATCAATCAGAACCCCAAGCCAACAAGATACCAGCTGCCTGAATAATTTTCCTGCAAAGGCCTGAAACAGTCGGCTTGGGCTCCCTCCCTCTCTTTTCCCTCTCCTATTCCCTCCCTCCCTCTCTCCCTCTGAGTGTGTGTGTGTGTGTGTGTGTGTGTGTGTGTTAGAAAATGTTATAATATTTGAGGTTGATGGATGTGGGAATTTATTAACAGGAAATGAAAACTGACAGGTATTTAACTTTTAATGTGAAATAATCTACTATAACATAAAAAACTCAAAATAATACTAACTGTTTTAATTGTCCATGGTAATTAAACTGTCACTGTGGTAATTAAAAAGATAGGTGGATACTAAGTTATTGACACAAGCTCTTCAAATAAAGTGGGTTAATTTTAAAACTGAATTTAACTTAAATTGAATGATTGCCTGGGTCTCTCTTACTGTGCGCGCGCGCGTGTGTGTGTGTGTGTGTGTGTGTGTGTGCGTGTGTGTGTGTGAGCATCAAAATCTGTTTTTATCAGGGTTTACCAGGAATAAACCCCAAGTAACTGAGTCAGCATGTGTTAAAATGCCTACTAATAAAAATTCCTGGTAATAAAGTCTCACTTTTTCTGAAAAGATTATTTGTCTGAGAGAACTACAGGTTAGCTCTTTGGGAAATAGGTGTATATATGTGTGTGTTCAGCTCATGTCACATATTTAAGTAAATTCTAGATGAAGTCAAGTGAAAAATTTTTAATTAAACAGTTTTAAAGATATTTTTATATGAGGGGCGCCTGGGTGGCTCAGTTAAGCGTCCAACTTCGGCTCAGGTCATGATTTCACGGTTTGTGGGTTGGAGCCCCGCATAGGGCTCTGTGGTGACAGCTCAGAGCCTGGAGCCTGCTTTGGATTCTGTCTCCCTCTCTCTCTGCCCCACCCCTGCTTGCACTCTGTCTCTCTCCTTCTCTCAAAACTGAATAAACATTTAAAGAAATTTTATATATCAAATCTCTTGAAGAAAACGAAAATGTCTGTACTTGAAATTCCATAAAAATCCTATAATCTTCCATTCTCAGTCTCTCCTTGTCTGGTTTTGGTACAAAGATATATAAGCTTTGGGTGGCTCAATTGGTTAAGCACCCACCTTTGACTTGGGTCATGATCTCGCGATTTTTAAGTTCGAGCCCCTCATTGGGCTCTGTGCTGACAGCGTGAAGCCTGGAGCCTGCTTTGGACTCTGTGTTTCCCTCTCTTTCTACCCCTCCCCTGCTCACGCTCTGTCTCTCTCTCCTCTGTTTCTCAAAAATAGATAAACATTAAAAAAGAGCAGTTTCTCTATTCTTGTCAGAAACATAAGTCTTATGTTGGGAAGTATTTCCTCTTTCTGTATTTCTAGAACAGTTGGTTGAATATTAGTTTGGTCTATTAGAACTCAACTAGTGTTTTCTTTATGGGAAGATTTTTAATGATTGTTTTCATTTCTTTTATTATTAAGGGACAATTGGAGCTATTTCTTCCTGAATCAGTTTTTCTAAGTTGTCATTTTTCTGGGAGTTTGTCCATTATGTCTAGTTGTTTAATTCAACTGGCATAAAGTTATTTGTAGTATTCCTTAATTATATTTAAAATTTCACCTGTATATATTGTTATCTTTCCCTTTTCTTCCATATAGTGATTATTTCTATTTTCTTTTCTTGATCAGTGTTACCGAAAATGTCTTTGATTTGTTTTTTAAGAGAGCAACTTTTGGTTCTTTTATGCTATCATTTGGTTTTTTCATTGGTTACTGCTTTGACCTTTGCTATGTCCTTCTCTTTACATTTTTTGGTTTATTCTGTTCTACCTTTTAAACCTTTTTAATTAGACATCATTTGTTAAATTCTTTTCCACCACAGTCACTTAAATGTATAAAATACCTCTTTCACTGTATCCTAGTGAAAGTTTTGACATGTATAATTTTCACAGTGCATGTAATAGACACTATTTTTAAAAGCTACCAACCTGACCACTTCAGACCCCTTGAAAATGTAGGCAAGTCTTCCCCTGACGTGTTTGACGGCTTGGGAAAGAGTAAAACTGGGATGTCTATATTTCCATATCTAAATGCGTAAAAGCTGTAAATCAAGTGTACACACTATACATAAAACATGTTCTATCCCCCTACTTTGAAAAATAGACGTCCGCCCAACAAAGTAGAAGATTTTGTGTAGGGGCGCCTGGGTGGCGCAGTCGGTTAAGCGTCCGACTTCAGCCAGGTCACGATCTCGCGGTCCGTGAGTTCGAGCCCCGCGTCAGGCTCTGGGCTGATGGCTCGGAGCCTGGAGCCTGTTTCCGATTCTGTGTCTCCCTCTCTCTCTGCCCCTCCCCCGTTCATGCTCTGTCTCTCTCTGTCCCAAATATAAATAAAAAACGTTGAAAAAAAAAAAAAAAAAAAAGAAGATTTTGTGTAAAATTACGGTTTTTATGTCACTTAAAGTTGGCAGAATTGTAATAACAACTGAAGGTAATTATTTTTTAAATGTTTATTTTGAGAGAGAAAGAGGGTGAGAGAGCACATGCAAGTCGGGGAGGGAAAGAAGGAAAGGGCGAGAGAGAATCCCAAGCAGGCTCCATGACCAGCACGGAGCCTGGGGTCGATCTCATGACTGTGAGGTCATGACCTGAGCTGAGATCCAGAGTCAGACACCCAGTCGACTGAGCCTCCCAGGCGCCCCTGAAGTGAACTATCATTGCATCTCTCCAGGTGTTCTTTCGATAAGGTAGTGAATATTGACTGAGGAATGAAATAAAAACCACCATAATTCATAACCGATTATAGACTTATTTGATTAGATTTACTTTTTTGCCTTCATTTCCGAAAAGTCACTTATTCTTTTAAATTTCTTGATCAGTTTATTTTTTTAAGTTTTTATTTAGATTCTAGTGAAGTAGCCTGCAGTGCAGTAGTAGTTTCTGGTGCACAGTATAGTGATTCAGCACTTGCATAAATCACCCAGAGCTCATCACAGGTGTTCTCCTCAATCTCCATCACCTCTTTCACCCATCCCCCTACCTACCTCCGTTCTGATAACCATCAGTTTATTCTGTATGGTTAAGAGTCTGTTTCTTGGTTTGTCTCTATCTCTGTCTGTTTTTTCCCCATTGCTCATTTGCTTTGTTTCTTAAATTCCACATGAGTGAAATTATTTGAAATGTGTCTTTCAGAAAAATCACTTATTATGTTATAATCCAGACACTTACGTAATTTGTTTTCCACTAACATTAATGATCTAAAAAATTTAAAAGTAAGGGTTCCTGGGTGCCTCAGTCGGTTGAGCATCTGACCCTTGATCTCGGGGTTGGTGAGATGGAGCCCCATGTTGGGATTCTCTTTGTCTCTGCCCCTCCCCTGCTCTCTCTGTCCCTCCAAATAAATTTTAAAACTTTAATAAATAAGCAAGTAAATAAATAGGTTGCAGTTGCACTCAAAGTATACATGTAAATATTTGCCCACCAAAATATACAGTTCAGAACTATTTCAGGAAACTGAAACTTTATAGTGTAAATTTTAGAATTTTTAATTATTGTTATATATGTGTGTAAGATCATTTGAAACCTAGTCCTTGGTGTCTCTCTAGTTTTTAATATAACGAATCAGTAGGTATCACACATTGCATGTGCTGTATTAAGCCTCCAAATCTGTGAATGAAAGAGTAATATGACTTGTTTAATACTGGAAATTTTTCTGTACCGTCATGTGCGGCTGTTGCAAATACTGTGTTAATTTGTGAGTCCCTCTACAACCACACGCTGGACACAAAGACAAAACATGGACACTTGAGACTACGGAGCAATATTTATTGTGTGAGGACCTTTTGCACTCACTCAAAAGGAAAGGATTTAACAAGCAGATTAACTTACTTTTTCTTTTACCTAAAGTCTTCTGTCCCCTCGAATCCTCCCTGCCTTCTAAAGCAGTATCCATCTCCAACAACCCAAACCTCACCACAGTTAGACTTTATCACCCTTTGTTTAGATGCTATCCTGAACAAGTCTGGGGCCTTAATGGAGTCAGTCATGAGAGTGGTTGTGTAGCGTATGATGATGCTGTGTCAGCACTTGGTATGTGTGTTTTTATGATGTGAGAACCTTCTCTAACACATGGGCCCACAGGAGGTCCTCTCTTGCCCAGCTCTCAGGGTAGTGCCAGGTCGGCTTTCCCATCCTGGCTGGCCCAAGGCCGCATAACCATCTACAACACAGTTGTGGTCAGGTAACCATCTCCTTCTTGTTGCTAGCCACTTTGGCCCTATCCTACCCTTTTTCTATTTGAAAAGGAGGGATCTTTAGAGTCTTCCTGTACCTCTTGTAAAACTAGCAATATGTCCAAGAGTGTGTCCTTTCTAGGATATAATTCCAGAACCCCTGCACTGTTCAGTAGCCAAAGGTTTCCTTTGAGTGCCAAGCTGGCCATCATTCCAGAATGGAAGTCTCCCCAGTCCAATATGGTGAGATTTTCTATGCCGTCATATCCTCCTATAATGATTGCAAGTTCTTGGAGGCCAGGGCACACACAATGCCTGGCACACTATACACTCTTAATAAATATTTATTGAAATACCATTGCCGAGAAGTCAGAAAAGAAAGGGGCTCCATGGATGGGTTTTATTTGATAAAAGCAAAATTTTCTGTATGTGAAGAAAATTCCCAGTAGCCTTAGGACAATAATTGCAACAAATATTACAGAGAGCTGGCATCTTTAGTTTGAACAGAGTTCACACAAATCGACAAGAGAAAAATGAAAACTGATATGGTAAATGGGCAAAATACCTCAAAGACAATTCTCAAAGGAGAAAATATAGCTAGAATTAAACTGTAATGAACACAATACCTTGGAACCAATTTGGCTCTCAAAAGCCTCAAAGTATTCACTTTATTTGACCTAATAATTCCACTGCTAAACATCTAAGAGAATTGTAAATTTTGGAAGAGAAAGTTTTATTCATCTAACTCAAGCATAGTAGGGCCTTTCTTTTTTCCTCACAAGATGTTCTTTGGCCCCTTTGCTGGGCCTAGAGTGGGAGGAGAGTCAGGACCCAGAATCTAGGCATTCAGAGTCAACAGCAAGGTTACTAGAGCATTCCAGAACACTAGATGTTTGCCCACGACTGAGTTTCATGCTGCCTGCTGGCAGTGAGTAACACTGCGTCCCCGTGGCAGCCATCAACACCAGAGCCTGATGGAAGCACAAAAAGAGATTTTCAAATAATCACAGGGCTGGAGTGCAAAAGGCTTTCATTCTGACTATATACAAATGGGAAGTTTTGCTCACAATCAGTAGCATTTCAATTCAGAAATAGCTACTCCTGTAGAATGTTATCTCCAAGTGGCCTTGAGTACCTTGGGAATGTGGGGCTTCAATTCAAGTGGAACGGCTTCAAAAGTGTATTAGCAGAAGGATGGGAACATCTCAGTTTACCCAGCCAGCTGCCCAGGCCTCTTTATGGACCAGAAGCTCTCTGCCCAGGTAGCCCCTCGTTGGTGTTAATTAATACAAGTGATTTTCCTTGGAACCATGGTGGCACAGAACGTAGAAACTGACAGTGGTTCCTAGCTGTCCATCAAGAAGCACTAATGCACCTTGCTGCCACCTGCCATTTGGAGAGCTCTTTACCACCACCAGGCTCCTTGTTGTTTCTCTGCAGAATGCACTCAGCTGGATCAGCCTGTAATACACTAACGTGATTTCAACTAAACAACAGAGCAAAATACCAGAGGAGGAGGGTACTTGGAGCTGAAAAGAAAGGGAATGAAATCACTATCATTACCTCCCTAAACTTCAACAGCTATGAAAGAGCCCTCTTCCTGACAAGTCCAGATCCCTAATTTCAGACAGTGTAATGGCAGCTAGCTTTGCAGACCAGAAGCAGAAACACTTGTCTGCTGATGAGATCTCTTTCCTCTCCCATTAAATGGTGGAGATGAGCCCCGGATCAGTCCCAGCCCAAGGTTTGAGCCTCTGACCTCATAGTCAGTTCAATCCTTAAGCAGTGGTTTGTAGACTCCATTTAGAATCATAACTGAAAATTCATAATAACTCTGGACTCACATTCTGGACTATCATTGGAGCACAAGGACCCCAGAAACCCAACCATGGAGCCCCTTAAACCATGAGCTAGTCCTCTCTGCACTCTTGCCCCCCCACTCCCCATTTCTGGGTCTGTAACATGCTCCTTGATGAAGCCTGGGGCTCTCGTCTGCTGACCTAGGAAGCAGCATTTCAACCTTTCCCAGCAGAGTTCTGGGGGCCCCGTGGGGAGAGTATCCTTGTCACTCTGTCTGTAGTCATTCGTGGTAAAGAATCTGCTCTACAGAGACCCTTCCCAGTCTGACTTCCCTCTCGGCGGAGTTATGTATATAGTTCTCTAATGATGTCAAAAAGCCGTTTGGTGCTAAGGAAAAACAAAAACAATTATGGTAAGAAATTAAGAGCAAAATTACATAAGGCTTTTTTTTAAAAAAAATTGGTATTCTAGCTGCATTTTTCAACTAAGAGTCATAAAATCATTTCCCAAGCCAGAAGTATCATTATCCTCATTTCACAGGTGGAAAACCGGGAATTACAGAGAGGTTAATGGCTGTGTCTAAAAGCACACAGCACGCCCTCGTCAGAAGGAACTGGAATTACAGGTATCGTCAAGGGTTCATACTGTTCTGCGATAACCCAAACTTTATGAACAAGTTTGGCTTGGCCCTAATTGGCATTCAATTTTAAAAAATGTCTTTCATTAAAAAATATAATTTGAGGAACTGGGTAATTGACTCACATTTGATTAAGGCAGAGTCTATTGGATTAACATGATTAATAGATAAAATTATAATCAAACAGAAAGCAGTACAAAAGGTGACTAAGTCATGGATCACATTAAGATACTAAATTTTTAAAAGATGGATATGCTGGGGTTTTTTTTACATTAGTAATATTCATTTCACAGTGGATCTCACACTGTTCAGCTATGGTCGGTAGTGTAATTAGAAGGAAGTTTGTGTTCAGGATTAAAAGAAGAAGTACTTGGGAGGTGTTTTGATTTCACAGTAAGGAAAACCCCAGCTGCCCTCTTTCTGACTCTCCCCAAATCATGTGGTACAGTAGTCATTTCTCAAACTGATAGTGAAGTAGGCCACCCCAGTGGTTATCTCTGCTCAGAACTAAATATAGTTCATGCCACATCAAACTCCAAAGCCCCTTTTAGGAACTGTAATATTCACCAGCCTATACTGGGATAACATATTCTACGGATTTTTTTTTTTCTATAAATGCAAAATTATTTCCCATAGAAGCTAAGTTCATTGATATGAAAGTATTCTAGCATTAGCCACTTCCTGGTGGCCAGGCGAGGAAGTAAAATAAAAACCAGACTGCTCGGGCATTTTATGTCCGTCTTAACTTTTTTTTTTTTTACCCCAGAAACGCAAATTGCTGTGGTATAAATGGAAGTGAATGTGAATATAACATTCTTTTCACCACCAATAATTTGTTTCAGACGGACTGGGTGGTGGCAGGCTCCTTCCCAACACTTCCACGTCTGCCTCAGCTGGGAGGGTGGAAGGAACGGGGAGAAATTTCAGCCATTCCATAATCTTCATCGGTGTCCCAAAAGCCAAGTCATAAAACATATAATATCAAGAAAAAGTGGCTTCTGAGGCAAGCACAGCTCCAGAGCAGTCTCCTGGCCGCCACCCCACTGGCTTCCGGATTTTCCTGGAGAAAAAATCTGGGAGCACCACCACTGGACCTGTTCTTACCATGGCGTTACTTCTAGGAAGCACGCTCTGGTCAGGCAAATGTCTAAGAATACGGGACTGAAAGGGGGCAGTTGAACAATCCAAAGTCGGCTTTCTTTGCTTCCAAGAATGACAAAACGTTTAAGGATCAAATCACATTTTCTGTTGATAAGGATTTGGAGAAACAAGTAATCTCATATACAACTTGTCAGAGTATATAACAGAAGTAAGTTTGGTAGCACCTGTAAAGTATTACTATCCCCTTTGACCAAGTCATTCCATAGAAACCTGTGCACAGTGATATGGATTCAGGGTTGTTTATTATAGCATTTTTTGCATAGTAAAATATTGGAAACAACCTAATCATTTATAGGTAGGAAAATGGTTAAATAAATGATGGTTTAGTTATACTTGGAATACATCTCTTTTTTAACAAGTGGATCAAACCATAATGTCAAGGAAAGATTTTCGTGATGTATGCTTTTAATGTTTATTTATTTTTGCGGGAGAGGAGGAGACAGAGTGTGAGTAGGGGAAGGGCAGAGAGAATGGGAGACAAAGAATCCAAAGCAGGCTCCAGGTTCTGAGCTTTCAGCACAGAGCCCAATGCAGGGCTCAAACTCACACCGTGAGATCATAACCTGGGCTGAAATCAAGAACCGGATGTTTAACTGAGCCACCCAAGCACCCCTCCCCCCCCCCCCCGCAACTGCCATGACATATTTTTAAGTGAAAAAAGCAAGTGGTAGAAATGTATACTCATATAACATGATCCTATTTACGTGTTTTTAAACAGTTGGTGTGTATTCCATGGTTTTAAATGGATAGAAAATGATCAGAATGGACACACCGCCAACTGTTAACAGGTGCCCTCTGGAGAGAAGAAATGAGCTAGGAGAGGGAGAGAGGTGAGGGGATGGAGGAGGTATTTCATTTTCCACTCAATATACTTCAGTAATCTATTCTGATAAGTACATGGTGTTTTATCATTAACAAAAAAAAAAGCATGTCATTGGTATCTCCTCACGAGGCACTAGGTAGCTTTCCACCACAGTTACCGCTCTGCAGTTCCCTCGCTCACATGCACGGATGATCTGCTTCCTACTTCTGATTGGGTTCTCTGTCAATCTGCCTGAAATACAAAGATAAAGAGAGAATTCTGAAAGCAGCTAGATACAAACAGGACTTAACCTAAAAAGGTAGACGCATAAGGGTAATAGCAGACCTGTCCACTGAAACCTGGCAGGCCAGAAGGGAGGGGCAGGAAATATTCAATGTGCTGAATAGGAAAAATAGGCAGCCAAGAATCCTTTATCCGGCGAGGCTGTCATTCAGGACAGAAGGAGAGAGAAAAGTTTCCCCAGACCAACAAAAACTGAAGGAGGTCATGACCCCTAAATCAGCCCTGCAAGAGATCCTAAGGGGGACTCTGCGAGTGGAATATTGCAAAGACTACAAAGGACCGGAGACATCACCACAAGCATGAAACCTACAGATGACACAATAACACTAAATCCATATATTTCAATGATAATGCTGAACGTAAATGGACTAGATGCTCTGTCAAATTGCCTGCGTTGTCTCAATATGTATATTCTGTCAAGGCACATGCTGTCTGATTGAACACAGGTATCCTTTTGATGGTCTTCCAACTTGTATTGATTCTGCCTACACCACAGAGGGTGGAACTTATCTCTAAGGACCATAACCCCAAGGATGGTGGCATAGTCAATGGAGAGGTTGTGCAGTATGCAGACTGCTTCTCTGGCTTCTCTGAGGCCAGACTTTTACTTTTTTTATATATATTTTTTATTTTTTAGAGAGAGCGAGCACAAGCAGGGAAGAGGGGCAGAGAGAGAGAGAGAGAGAGAGAGAGAGAGAGAGAGAGAGAACATTAAGCAGGCTCCATGCTCGGTGAAGAGGCTGATGTGGGGCTCATTCCCTTGGGTCATGACCTGAGCCCAAATCAAGAGTGGGATGCTCAACCAACTGAACGACCCAGGCACCCCTCTGAGGGCCAGACTTGTAGAGATACATGTATTAATTTAAATAGAAGATGACTTGCAAGACACACGAGCAGAACCTGGTCAGGCTGAATGGTAAGATGTGGGAAAAACGTAGGGAGAATGTTGTCCGTGTTTTTACTCTGGAGTCCAGAATCGTAGATTATATCATAGACTCTTTGGGATTATTTTCAGACACTGCCTTAAATCCTCTCCGGAACCATGGTAGGGACATACACAAACAAATAAATAAACAAATAGCACTTATTGAATACTTATTATGTGCCAAGTAATGTTCTGAGTGTTTTTCACACAACGTTTTCCTTTAAGCCACCCAAAAACATATTCATTAGAAATCGTGTCTGCAGTGATTTATCATATACTTTCCAGATAGGAGCCATGTGGGCCTTTTCATTAAGCTTCTGCAACAGGCGAGACAAAGGGAAGTAGTAGGAGAGAAAGAATAACCCTCTAAGAACCTCTAAAACCAGGTGGAGGATGTGCTTACAAACTCTCAGGACACTCCAGCTTGAGAGTCAAGCCTTGATGTTCTTAACCGCCAGAAATACTAAAGAAATAGCTTTGTTTCTACTTTCGTTCAGGTGGCTTTTTCTGTCCAGGTTGTAATTGGAAGACCTCACTGAAGGGATAACTGGTCGAACAGGGCAAATAGAGAACAAAACGTTCACATCTCTCTCTCTCTCTCTCTCTCTCTCTCTCTCTCTCTCTCTCTCTCTTTTTTTTGCTTGTAGACCAGGTCCTCATGGGTACTGTTTTCTACAATTCCCTTAAAAGCCTGGAAGAATAAAAACAAAAATTTATAACATCTTTCAATTGCATAATTAGGTTTCACTGCTATAGGAAGCCCATCTTTATTTGTGACACAGTCAAGTCTAAAATGCATTCCAGGTGTCTGACCTTGCCCACGGAGCATGTCAGAAGGTTGGGGCTCCGGGGTGCCTGGGTGGCTCAGTCAGTTAAGTGTCCAACTTTGGTTCAGGTCATGATCTCACAGTTCATGAGTTCAAGCCCCACGTCGGGCTCTGTGCTGACAGCTCAGAGCCTGGAGCCTGCTTCGAAACCTGTGTGTCCCTCTCTCTCTGCCCCTCCCCCACTCACGCTCTGTCTCTGTCTCTGTCTCTCTCTCAAAAATAAATAATCATTAAAAAAATTAAAAAGAAAAAAAGGTTGGGGCTCTGATTTGGTCAAGGGTTCTGAGACCATGAGCTGGTAGTGGGTGAGAAGCGTACTTCTGAGAGACAATGTCCAAATCTAAGTGTCATTCATGTACCAAACAGATAGTGCAAACAAAGTATGGGTCTAAAGGAGGTGGGTGGAAAGGCATCAAGAGACACTCAGAACCAGCCCAAGAGACTTAAGAGCAGTTCATCTCCCCTCTGGAGAGATTCAGATTCATATGTTTCCGAAGATGGGTGCTGAGGGCTTATTGTAGAGCCTGTTGGGTGGGATGGAAGCTGTTAGAAGCACTAACAACTGTTTCACCCGTGGGGAACCAGGTCTCACTCTGTACCGGGAAGGAACTCCATAAATACTTAGGCAAATGGTTTAACTTTTGTTCAAGAAAAATGACCTCTCTTAAATGGTTATTGAAGCAATTTGCAGCTGACTGTTTCAGATACAAGCTGTCAGGCAAGCTAGATGTCAGACTGCTTCTGTTGTCATTTAGGCTGAGAGAGAGTTTACCTTGCCTGTCATGCATGCGCGCGTGCACACACACACACACACACACACACACACACACACACACAAGCATATTGTTCTAATAAAGAACACAGTAGGAAAACAGGAAAGGAATCGGCATTGTCCCAAAACACCCAGTTCCCTCTGTTTGTTCACTGAATTCACTGGACAAAAATAGCAACATCGTATTTGCTAATAATCCAGATAGAAAATTAATTTCAACCTAACAGTTTACAGTGCTTGGCACTGTAGTGTGGACAGCAGGAATGCATAAGTTGTCTTTAATGTTGGGAGATTCACAGTCTTGTGTGAAACATGACATCTAGACATATCAATCAGGTAACTTCTCAAGACAGGAATAAACTTTCCTAAATACCAAATTACTTTGCCATAACTTATATTTCCATTGTTCCCTCAAGAGGTCAATTTCATGGCCTAAGAGATGTCAGAGGTCTTAACTGCTACTCTTTGGAAGAGTTTGGCACACAGTATCAAGCCCTTATTGATTCAATTGATACGGTTCTAGACCACCAGGGCCCATTAGGGCAGACATGGAGGAAGGAGTAGAATAGATAAAAAGGTTCTATGTAAATGCAAGGATCTTCACAGCATAAGGAGAAGCCTGATGTGAGAAGCTGGTTACAAGAAAGAGATTTATTCCGCAAAAGTGCTTATCTTCATTTAATGTTGACTACCCAGGAGGTATGGTCGTCCTCACATCTGCTCTAGAGTGTAAAAGGAAAGACATTTCTATTTATTAGGTTTGAGAAGATTTTAAGCGGCTGGGCAGGTTGGTTATTGTTTTAAAGGAATGAAGTCAAGTGTAGACAACTTTAAAACATCGCTGCTACATCCATGCGTCTAATTGAGACACTTGTAGGTCGTCAGGCTCTAGATTATAACAATTTGTCAGCACAGGACACAGAGTGGACCAATTTAATAATTGCTGCAGGGGTTAGAATTTCTACAGCCTTTGATCAGATTTTTTTTTTAGGTCAGTAACATTTAGAGGTAGATAAAAATATCAAGTAATTGGTAAGAAACTAGATGGTTTGTGGCTAATTTGCAAAAGCAGAGATTACGTTATTTGAATTTTACCCACTTAATGAAAAAGTCTTGAGATTTTTAGGAAGAGCACATTAATGTTGATAACCTGGTGTGCAGCCCAGTCTCCAGTGGGCAAACATCTGCCATCTTTCCTGACACTCCCTCTTGCTTGCTCACTGGGGCCTCTACATCCGCTATGACTTTTGTGTCCTACCTGATAATAAGATTATGTGTGACACCATTGTTCCTTTACTAGCTCCTTTTACGAAAATGGAAAATGAAGCCGTCTTTTCTTTCTTTAGAATGGGGCAGGATAAAGAAAATTGAAGTCTAAGGGAGCCTGGGTGGCTCAGTTGGTTGAGCATCCAACTCTTGGTTTTAACTCAGGTTGGGATCGAGCCCGGTGTTGGACTCCGTGCTGAGCACGGAGCCCACTTGAGATTCTCTCCCTCTCTTCCTCTGCCCCTTTCCCCTGCTCTCACACACGCTCACTCTCTCTCTGAAAGAAAGAAAGAAAGAAAGAAAGAAAGAAAGAAAGAAAGAAAGAAAGAAAGAAAGAAGGAAGAAAATTGAGGTCTGATACATAATCCCTAAAATGCCTATCTGTTATTTTAAGAGAGTTGCTATGCAAATCTGAGAGGTAGAAGGGAACAGCAAAGGTGTTAGGTGTTATTACTTGAGGGCACTGTTCCCTCTCCAGCCTAAACATTGTTTCTGGAAGAGCCTTCACAGATCTAGTTAATCTCTTCTGAATGTGTTTCTGGGCCTATGACCTTTAAAAATCAGGCACCAGCCCTGAAGGCAATAGTTCAGCAGAAGGGCAGCCACACCTTGGTGGCCTACCTTGAGCTTGTGCTTCTCCAGAAGCATTCAGACTTGTTCCAGTGACCCCCAATTCATCACCAGATAACCTGCTCTCTTCCTGTTGTGTTTAGAAACTGGAGAGGGAGGTCTTCCAGCACCAATACTCCAATACTCTTTGGAGCATTTCCTTCCACTTTAAAAAGACTGATTTCTTTTTTGACCTAGTGTATGAGTCTGCTTCAACAACAGACATTTATTTCTCACAGTTCTGGAAACTCCAAGTCCAAGATCAAGATTCAGTTTCTGGTGAAACCTTTTCTTGGCTGTGTTCTTGTCATGTCATTTCCTCAGCATGCGCTCGGGGAGAGGGAGAGAACGAGATTTCTGCAGTGTTTTCTTGTAAGGACACTAATCCTATCCTAAGAGCCCCCACCTCTGTGACCTCATTTAACCTTAAGTCCTTCCAGAGAGTCCCCATCTCCAGATACAGCCATGCTGGGGGTCAAGACTTCGCAAGCATTCAGTCCATAACACAGAAGGTACCTCTCATTTTGTCTTCTTTTTCCCACTCATCACACATAATCTTGCTGCAGCACAATCTTCAGAACACCTTTTCACCTGTTTCAGCCGTATCATTTTCATCTATGCTCCTTGCTAAAAGTTTGGGTCACTTCAGGGAAGTAGAGTGAAGAAAATGTAAAATCACTGAGGTAGAATCCTATTAAATTTTAGTGCACTCTCTCTCAGTATTTTTCAGTGCATTTCTTTATTTTACTTATAGAATCTATATTTACAGAATGGATTACATAAATTCAATACCAGCTTCTGTCTCTTAACATTGTATCCTAAGTATTTCTCCACTGTTGTTAAAAATTATTTGACCATGTGTCTTAACAACTGCCTAATATTTTATGAGAGGACAGTACCAGGATTTATTTAATCAACTCATAGTGTTAAATTAAAAAAAAAATCAACTCGTAGTGTTGAACATTGGAGTTGTCTCCAGGTTTTCACTATTGTAAATAATATTTTAAGTAACATTATGGCTTGCAAACATTTGTCTTTCATATTTATTTTAGGCTGGGTTGCTGGTAGATCAAATAACAGAAATATTTAATGCCCTTATACATATTGCCAAATTGTTTTACAGAATCTCAACAATGATTATTCATCATTTTAACAAATACTATTTGAAAAATAAATAAAAAATAAAAATACTATTTGAAAATAGAAATAAGCACAGATTAAAGAACTTTATTCAGTCACCTAAAATAGCTATTGTTAAAATTTCAAAAAATAAATAGAATTATATTGTTTGAAATCTTATTTTTTCATTACAGTAGTTTTGATTTTGTTCATGACATTGTTACTCTTCCATACTATTTTTTTTAATGTTTATTTATTTTTGAGAGACACAAACAGAGTGTGAGTGGGGGAGAGGCAGAGAGAGAGGGAGACAGAATCTGAAGCAGGCTCCAGGCTCTGAGCTGTCAGCAAGAGCCCAACACAGGGCTTGAACCCACGAACCGTGAGATCATGACCTGAGCCAAAGTCAGATGCCCAACCTATTGAGCCACCCAGGTGCCCCTCTTCTGTAGTGTTTTTTTTTTTTTTAATTTTTTTTAATGTTTATTTTTGAGAGAGAGACAGAATGCGAGTGGGTTGGGGCAGAGAGAGAGGGAGACACAGAATCCGAAGCAGGCTCCAGGCTCTAAGCTATCAGCACAGAATCCAACGTGGGGCTTGAATTCACGAGCTGTGAGATTATGACCTGAGCCGAAGCCGGACACTCAACCAACCGAGCCACCCAGGCACCCCTCTTCCAGAGTGTTTTAAAGGCTGTCTTGTGTTCTGTTGTGTGCACACATCATAAGTTAATTAGCCAGTTCCCCATTTTCTAATTTTTGTTTATTAGAAATAAGACAGAACTAAACATTCTTAGTTAAGACTTTAAGTACATCCCAGATGCAGAGTTTTGTAGCAAAATGTTAGTGCTTAACGATAAATTGTACTCTAAAAGTTTGTGCTGATACATATTTTCATCAACCATGTAAGAGCAGTACCTTCATTGGTAGGGAGCATAACATGTAATCATTTTACATTTAATAAGTGGAAAATCAGATTTCAGTTAAATGTCTATCTCTATTTAGAAGTAAGGTTGAATATTTTCCATCTGTTTATTGGCCAGTTTTAATTTTTTATTAATTACATATTAGTGTTCTTTGACCATTTTCTATTGGAAATAACCATCATTCTCTTGTTGATTTGTAGTATCTTACTATATTTTCAAGCAGCGTTTCTTACACTATGTTCCACAGAGAATTCGTGTTCCATGAAATGATAATAAATGTTGTGCTAAAATTGAAAAAAAAATTGATACTGGAGATATTGTTTATGAAACAATGTTTTTTTAATTTAAATTAAACAATTATTTTTAGATGTGTATGTAAGAAAAATATTGAACAAATAAAATAGTGGTTATTATTTGATATCTGTTTTGGGGATATAATCAGTTATACCTGAGAATGTCAGGAAGTGGCACGAGAAAATACCTAGTATATATATACATCCAGTGTTGTCACTGATCATTCCATGGTCATGAGAACATCATGTATCTTAAAATATCAATGTATATTTGTGATATATTTAATGTTATATAGCAATTATGGATCAAATTTTAACTCGTTTTGCATCAATTAATTTGCCTTTGAGACTACCTATTCTTTTTCTTTTTAAATTTTTAAAGGTTTTTTTAAAGTTTATTTCTTTATTTTGAGAGAGACAGAGACAGTGTGAGTGGGGGAGAGTCAGAGAGAGAGACTCCCAAGCAGACTCTGCACTCGTAGACACTGAACTCACACCCACAAAACTGTGGAATCATGGCTTGAACTGAAAGCAAGAGTCGGACGCTTAACCAACCAATCCACCCAGGTGCCCCAAGAGACTGCTTGTTCTTGAGTACTTCTTACTGTCATTTGTCAAAATAGTCTTTGCTGGTCTCATTTATACTTACAGCTAAAGTTTAGAAATAAGATTGTTGAGATTGCCTCCCAAAATTCCCTTAGGTTTTTTTGGTTTTTTTTGGTTTGTTTTTTTTTTTACTGTAATTGCAGTGATTTCATTGATTTATTTGGAAAGAGCTTACCTTTGTACAAAGTGAAACTTTCCCATTCAGGAACCTGAATTTTTTCTCCAATTTTTCAAGTCTTACACTTTTCTTTTTCTTTTTTTTATAACTAGGAGGTTCTCAGCTAATATGGTTGGGCTTTCTTGTACCATCTTGTCTTATTCTTTTGTGTCTCTTTGACATTTCATGTAATAATGGTGTTTTTTCTGTATGCTTGTCTCTGTAACTACATTGTTGAATTTTGTAAAAATTGTTTGAGCCTGTTTCTTTGTCAGTTATCAATCATCAAAATATGTTTACTTCTTCCTATAAAATTTGTATAATTTCCCATACTGTTACCTCCTTTCTCTCCTTCTGTCTTACTTCTTTTCTTGGTATGAGCAGAGATTTTTATATCCAGGCTGATTATTACTACATTTACATTGTGATACTTTTGAAGACTGCTTTTTAACATTTGCATTGTCTCTGTTTTTCTCCCATTTCTTTTATACTGAGCCTTATCTATTCTTGAGTTCTTTATTTTGATTCACTTATTTATTTGTATTTTTTTATTTTTTCAAGTTTATTTATTTATTTTTGAGAGTGAGGGAGCATGTAAGCAGGGAAGGGGCAGCGCAAGAGGGAGAGAGAGAATCCCAAGCAGGCTCTGTGCTGTCAGTGTGGAGCCTGATGTGGGGCTCAGTCCCATGAACCATGAGGTCATGACCTCAGTGGAAATCAAGAGTCGTGCACCTAACTGACTGAGCCACCCAGGCATCCTGAAATATTTTTACTTTTAAAAGATAGATATGTTTTTGGTAGTTTCAACATATCTGCATTTCTGATTATATCTTTCTGAGGCTTCTACACTTGAAATCAGATTTTCAGGTCCCATTCCTTTCTTTTCAACCCTCTGGTAGCTTTTGCTCTGTTGTCTTCTCAAATTTAGTGTTGCAGTAAAGAAATTTGACATTTCACTTTACTTTGTAAATACTTAGAGGAATCCTTCCCCCCCCACCCCAATACAATAAAACCTGTCTAGGTGTGAGTTTTCTCACTAATTTGCCAGCCACTCACTTAACCCTTTGGCTCTGAATATTCAAGCCTTTCATCAGCTGGTAGAACTTTTGATTATTACTTCTCTTCTGTCTGCTTGGTCTTCTCCTTCTAGAATTTCTAGTGTACATATTTTGAATTTTTGCTCCCTGTCTTCAAAGTTTATCTCTTCTCATAAATCTTCTCTAAGTCAGGAGAGAACATCAATAGCGATCAATTTCCTATAATTACTGTAGTTTGCTTCTTCTGCTTTAGTGCTTGTATTTTCATCTCTACAACATCTTTTTTGAGCTGCATTTTCTGCACAGTGCTCTATTCATGTCTTCTCTAGCTTTGTACGTTCAAATTCCTCCTGCATCTTGATGAGAACACTTATTTGAAATCTTACAGTTTTATCTGTTGGTTCAGTAATAAGAGACAATTTGATTGCTGAGATTTGTCCCCTTCTCTTGAATTGCTCTGTCTTTTCAAAGGTTTTCCACAAGATATGTGCTGGTCTGCTTGTATGAGTTCAGATGAGTCTGAAAATTGTTGAGACCCTATTCAAACATTTTACTCCAAAGAAGTGGAGAAAGGAAAAGCTTAAATGTGCTGTCATTTTCTTATGTGTAGAAGCCAATGGAAAATAATGAACGAGCTATTATAGCAGAAGTAGTTACAGTAGAGAGCGTCACCTCTGTGCTTGTGAGTTTTGTTCACATCTTCGTTATGAAAGCCCAGATGACTCCAGGCAGTGTACCAAGTCCAAGATTGTTCTCATAAAGAACAGCTGTAGCAAGTGCCCTATATGAACTTAGCTTATCTAGTCACATCAAATGTAATAATAACAACAAAAGCTAGCATTTTCTAGTGCTTATAATATGCCAGCCACTGCTCTGATCTATCTAAGTATAAATTGAGTGTAAATACTGCAGAAAGATTCTAATTATCCGTGGTCTCCTCTTCTAGGAGGTTTCCCAGAAAAATTGCTGAGAATGAGATTTGATCCTGCAGCCAACCCATGATAGTTAAAGTGACCATATAATTTATCATCTAAAGTGAGACACTTTTGAAAGCAAAAAGGGAGATTAATAACCACACAACAAGGACAAACTGGTACTGTCCCAAGTAAGCTGGAATATATGGTTACTGAAATCATAGCATGCACTTGCTTCCGGATTTTGTTGTTCTCAGATTCAATACGTGCTCAATTGCCCTCTTAAGCAGGAGGTCCCCAACCACCATTTTTAGTCACTGCTTAATAATCCATGTGTTTACCATTGTTTATTCATTTCCTTATTGATGGGCAATTAGACTGCTTCCAATTTGCATCTATTAAATATAATACTGAAATGAACATCTTTATGCAGAAACTGTATTTTTTATTTAGATTTTTCCTTTGGATCAAGGGTCTGAATTAAAATTATGTAGTAAGTGCTTTTTTCTTTCTCTTCCTCTATATCTTTCTCTTTTTTCCCCCCTTTCCTTTCTCTTTCCTTTTTCTAAAAGTCATTGGAGAAACGGGTTATAATATCTTACTGGTTCCCTCATTAGTTAATAAGTTAACTGAAATCATTGGTACATATTCACTTGGTATTTGTATCAGAGGCATGACTGTATTTCTTTTTAATTATCCTTTAACAGTTTGGAATTCAGCCACCAGGACAGAATCCTCTGTCCCTGTCAGAGTCAAGTAAACTGCATTGCCACAGAGCTATACCTATTAGGAGGAGCTGGAGGGTAGGGGTGAGGGGTGGATTAAGACCCGGCACATCTTTTCTTGGCTGCCAGAGATAAATCTCAAGTGGTAATACAACTTGAACTTTTCTGCCTCTGTGCTTCTATAGCGTTCCCCCCACCCCCCAATGATTTTATATTTTCGTTTTGTTTCTGGTTCACACATGAGGAATAAGTTATGGTGGCAGTAATAATTAGTGAAATTTGGTTTCCTTGTCTGACTATTTGGTAAAAGAGGTAAATGGATTAATGGACTATAGAGGTCTGTTCTCTAATGGGTGAAAAAATAGAAAATCTAGGTTGTTAGTCTTTTTTGTTTGCTCATTTGTCTATTTTGAGCTCAAACCAATTAGAATTTCATGCTCATCAGGAGAGTGGACAGTTCTTTGATATTTGGACCTGTGAGTTTTTGTGTGGCTATCTTACTATTAACCTTTGAATAAAATTGTAGGACTGAAGACGTACACTCTCCACATGTATGTGTGTCTATGTGTCTACAATTCAGAAAGTTTTTTACCTTTCATAAAGTGAATACAAAACGTTTTCCTATTGGGGCGCCTGGGTGGCTCGGTTGGTTAAGCGTCCGACTTCGGCTTGGGTCATGATCTCACAGTCCATGAGTTCAAGCCCTGCATTGGGCTCTGTGCTGATGGCTCAGAGCCTGGAGCCTGTTTCAGTTTCTGTGTCTCCCTCTCTCTCTGCCCCTCCCCTGTTCATGCTCTGTCTCTCTCTGTCTCAAAAATAAACAAATGTTAAAAAAAAAATTAAAAAACAAACAAACGTTTTCCTATCTCTGTAATAATCTAGATTATAAAGTCTCTTGAAGAGAACTTAAGAGAACTCTGTTCTGATTGGCTATTATTATTTATTAGAGATAAATAAGATCCTACAAATCAAATATTCCTAAAATTTCCTGAAAAATAAGTAAATTGAACTCCAAATATATTAAGTCTGCTAAACATAAACGCTATTACATGGAGCAAAGCATAGTAGGTGGGATGAGGGAAACCCTGGAGGCTGAGAGAGAGACAGTAAAGGTGGCCTGTGGGGATGAAGGGTAGCAGCGGTGACTGGCAATTACTTACACACAAGTGGGTTAACCAGATAAGTAAATGTACTGACAATAATGTAAGTCCAGTTTCCCATTGTCAAAGAAGGGAGTTACTGAAAAGAAGAAAACTACAAGAAACCATGTGGTGTCAGATTCAAATTGAAAGTATCAGTTTGTATTCATGGTTGAATATGTAGATACAAATATCTCTCTCCATATCCTATTTATTTCTAGATATATATAGATAGTCATCCTCTAGCTCTGGATACTGAAGAGGCCTGGGTGTCATGGCTCCCAGTGTCACTGTGCAATGAACACATCTAGCTTCCAGATTTTCGTTTCTAAATATGATTCTCCACTAAAGGGACCCAGGGAGTCTCGGAAAAATAGAAGATTCCTGTGCTGGTGCAGGCAAAAAGTATGATGAGCGTAAAACATCCTGTACCAGAAAGAGAAAAAGTCCTCAGAGAATAATAGGGACATGTCAAAACAATATAAAAACCAACTTGAAGGAGTTCCCGCTAGCTAAATCTTGGACAACTTGAGCAGCAAAACAAATAATGAGGTAACAGATGAAAACCCATTGAATAAAAGAGGAATAAATACATACTAATCTAAACAAACACATGATATAAATAAATAAATAGTGAGGTAAAGGATGTTTATATCATTTCCAAGTAACTTCTTACCTAACAGATATTAGTTGCAAAGGGCAAAATAATTTACAGTAGAGAAATTTGGTAAATAACACATCAACGAAGTGATTGCAGGTAATATAACCAGTAATGAGACTAATCAAAATTATGTGCCACCTGAGAGGATTCAATGAGAAGAACCCGCCATCACTTCTCTGATATTCTTACCAAAGTCATATAACCTGAATCAAATTATAAAGGAACATCAGACTAATCCAAATTAATAACGAGTCTGTAATCTTAAAAAGTGGCATGACCATGAAAAACAAGGGCAGAAGGAGGAACTGTTTCTTACTGAAGGAAACTAAAGAGCCACAACTGAAAGCAACACGTAATTCCGAATTGGATATTTTTACTGTAAAGACATTATTGAAACAATGGGCAAAAGTTGAATAGAGTGTGAAGACAAGAGAAGAGGATAGTGATGCATCCATGTTAATTTCCTAATTTTTAGGTTGTATTCTGGTTATGGAGGAGAATGTATTCATTTGTAGGAAATTCACTCTGAAATATTCAAGGATGACAAGGGTATCTTATCAGCAACTTACTCTCAAACGGTACAGAAGTTCTTTGTACTCCAGTTCCAATTTTTGAAAGTTTGATATTGTTTCAAACAGAAAAAAGAAGAAATATTTTACATGATGAAAAGGTGTGAGCATTTTAATGATTCTTGATACACGTTGCTAAGTTGCTTTTCAAAAGGGTTGTACCTCATCTTGTATCTCTGCCATTCCATTTTTTCCTATTAGATTTTTGTCAGGTAAGCGAGGCGCTAACGGCATTCAAAGACCTTATTTTCAGTCCTACCTGTCACACTTTCATAACAGAAGTGCTGATTTTCATGAACTCACTTATTATCTCCATGTGGGAGTAATCACTCATTGTATCATTAGCTGATAATGACTAGATGAGTTGATTGAGCTGTAAATGACTATGGTTAGCGATTGCAGCTCTAGCTGATTAGATAAATATGCCACATATTTCATTTTGATCATATCAATTTCAGTATCATTTGACTGAAATGTCTTCCTTCAACCTAAAGTTCTCATTAAGGCATGGTAATTTCTCTGAAATATGACTATATGCATGACTTCTATCAGCCAAAACCAATAGTTACAAAAAAGGAAGGTTATTTTACATTTTAGCGACTGCCTAGCTATATGATTTTATGCAACTCCCAAAATCTAAAGATCCTTGTTAGAAAGTGAATAATGTCTTTATTGCATTCAGAGTAGTATACATGTGTGCTAGGGCAGGGAGACCTGGGCTTCATTAATTGAGGACCTTGTCTAGTTTAAGAATCTTGGTGAAGAGATTTGAGGGTTTCCTCCCCAGTAATTCCTACATAATGGCTCTCTTTGGCACCTGGTGTCAGGCATTATTTAGACTTTGTAGCCAAGTGCTTCACAAACTGCAAAGTGCACACAAACCTCGTTAACTTGTAGATCGGGATAGTGGGTCTGAGGTGGGGCCTGAGGGTCTGCATTTCTAACAAGATCTCAGGAGATACCGATGCTACTGTGCAAACCACACTCACGGCAAATGCAGGGGCCTGGCAGACAGCTTGCTCATACCATTTTGTCAAGAACGGACGTCAGCAGTTGTGTGTGAGGAGTGGCACGGCACACTGGCAGATCTGCTCCTCTCTGGACCATGACAGATGACCACAGCAAGCCATTGTATTGGGCCAAGATTGTGTCCTTCAGAAAACAGACAAAAATTTGACTGTGGTGCCCATGTGGTGCCATGGTCTTTATTGTAATGTGGCCCAGATCTCTCTCTCTCTCTTTTTTTCCTCTCCTAACATTCCTTGTACGACCCCAGGGAAAACAAGTCCTTGTCACTCCCCGGAAAGGAAAGAGAAAGGGAAAATGATGAGTTCTCATGAGGTGCCTTGGATCCCTCCAGGTGAACAGGAATCTTGTCTGGTCTGGTGAGTCACAGATTCAGATTGGCAAGAGGTTTAATTTCAAATTCATTCAGTCATTTCTCTATGTTGAGATTAAGGGAAGAGGCCCCTGTACAAGTTTCTGAGTCTTAGCGAGCCTTTTCCACGAATGGCATGAGTTCAGAATTTTTAGGGATGGACTTTGCTCTGTGATAAACAGATATGTTAACATTTCAGAGGCATAATTAATCAGCATTTTCTACTTCAGGTAGTTTCTTAACCTTGGGAAACGAGGTAATACCATCCCCATCATATTGATCTGGAAATTGAGGCTCTAAGAGGTTAATTAACATGCCAAGTCACCTGTCTGATAAGTGGTAGAAGTGGGATTTGAACTCTGCCTATATGATTTCGAAGTTCAATGCCCTTCTAGTATGCCAGCCTTCCCTAAGAGTATTTATATAAAATAAGTACATTATTCTAGTTTAAATCAGTGGCAAATTGGTATATGCTGGGATTTTATTGCTTGACCAAGATTATGCAGCTATTAATTGAAGAAATTGAACTATTGAAATTGAACTATTAATTGAAGAAAGAATTCAAACCCAGGTCTAATCAACTGCACAGGCTTTGCATGACATCCACTTCCTCTAATGATCCAAGAGCCATGCTGCTAACAGCAGTAACCTGAATATCACATCATATTCTACAGCACTTTAAAATTCTCATATTTTTTGGGTCCCCCAGTATGCTTGAGAGATGAGTAGGGCAGACTTTCCTTGCAGTTCACAAGTTAGGAAACCAACCTGATGAAAGTTAAACCCAAGGACTCACAACCAGGATGTAGTAGCTCTAAAATCTAGGTCTTGGGCAGCAAATTTCCTAAGTCCACAGCCTTCACTGTCATCAAAAGACTTCAGTATGTTTCTGGAGCATTTTTAAATGGATATATCCCCAGCTCTGCACAGAGATTTATTTCCATTTTCAAGCAGTTCTTTAGAAGCTAGTCAAGGCTGTGAGCTGGTTTTAGACTCCTAAAATAGTGGTAGCTGTCTTAATAGGAATTTATTGACTACCTACAATGCAAAATACAGTACAATAAAAATAAAAATGATATGGACCTTACCTTCAAGGAGCTTACAGTATGGTAGATATGCATGGACACAGGCATAACTGACTTTAATAAAGCAAAAAAATTCATTTGAGTCTGTATGCAAAGAAGTAACTGCAAAGTGAGGCAAGAATATAAGGAATATAAATATCCCTTCTGACGTAAACAGAGATTTTTCCAAAGACATACAGATGCCTAACAAATACATGAGAAGATGCTCAACATTACTCACCATCAGGGAAATCAAATCAAAACCACAATGAGATACCACCTCACACCTGTCAGAATGGCTAAAATTAACAACACAGGAAACAGCAGATGTAGGCAAGGATATGGAGAAAGGGGAACTCTCTTACACTGTTGGTGGGAATGCTGCACTCTAATGGTACAGCCACTCTGAAAAACAGAATGGAGTTTCCTCAAATAGTTAAAAATAGAGGGGTGCCTGGGTGGATCAGTCGGTTGGTTGAGTGTCCGATTTTGGCTCAGGTCATGATCTCACAGTTCGTGAGCTCGAGCCCCACGTCAGGCTTCTTTGCTGACAGCTCGGGACCTGCTTCTGATTCTGTGTCTTCCTCTCTCTCTGCTCCTCCTCCGCTCATTCTCTCTCTCTCTTTCTCTCTCTCTCTCAAAAATAAAAAGAAACATTAAAAAAAAAAATAGAATTACCCTATGACCTAGCAATTGCTCTAGTGGGTATTTACTCAAGGGACACAAAAATACTGATTCAAAGGGGCACACACACCCCAATGTTTACAGCAGCATTATCAACAATAGCCAAATCATGAAAAGATCCCAAATGTCCATTGACTGATGAATGGATAAAGAAGATGTGGTGTGTGTACATGCACACACACACACACACCACACACACACATACACACACACACACACACACACACACACACACACACACACAATGGAATACTACTCAGCCATCAAAAAGAATGAAATCTTGCCATTTGCAACAACGTGGATAGAGCTAGAGTGTATTATGCTAAGCGAAATAAGTCAGTCAGAAAAAGGTAAATACCATATGATTTCATTCATACGTGGAATTTAAGAAGCAAAACAGATGAACATAGGGAAAGGGAAAGAAAGAGAGAGGGAAATAAACCATAAGAGACTCTTAACTATAGAGAACAAACGGAGGGTTGATGGAGGGAGGTTGGCAGGGGATGGGTTATATGGGTAATCCGCATTAAGGAGGGCACTTGTTGTAATGAGCACTGGGTGTTATCTCTAAGTGATGAATCACTAAATTCTACACCTGAAGTCAATTTACCATGTATATTAACTAACTAGAATTTAAATTTTAAAAATTTAAATTAAAAAATACCCCTTCTGGAAAGAGGAGACCTTTGCTGGTGAATTTTCCATAAAGGACAAGTTCCATTATTTTGGCTTACAGTAATTTGGTTCTTTATTTCTCCATTCTGTGTCTAAGAGCCCACATAAACCAGTTAGAAATCCTTTGGAATAATATCCTTGATAAGTAATTAGTATTACCTCTACTCGGCATAGTCTCCATAGCTCTGTTGGACTGTTCTACTCTATTGTATTTTGAAAAATAAGAAAAAAAACTCTTCCCCAAACATGCTGAATTCTCATCCTGCTCCCAGGCTTTGCATGTACTTTTACCTCTAGAACACTGTTCCCTTCAATTCTTTACCTGGACAGCTCTTACTCATTCTTTGGCTCTCAGCTTAGCCTTGTGCACACTGAGAAACTTCTAGTTCTCCAAGTCTGGAGTAAAGCATATCGTAGTCAGTAGGGGTTAGCTTGTGCTGCAATAACAAACATCCTCCAAATCTCAGTGGCTTAAACAAATAAAGGTTTATTTCTGATGCACACTGTATGTCTATTGCACATTGACCGGGGGCTCTGCTCCATATCATCCTCCCTTGGGGTTCCAGCCCAGTGGATCCTCTACCGTCTGGAATACTTACTGCTAGTCATGATGAAGGAAAAAGCCTTTCCACCTAGATGTGACTTGTATTGCTTCCACTCATATTTCATTAGCCAAAGTAAGTAAGCCATGCCTAACTTTAAAGAAGTGAAGAAATGCAATCCTAGCATGTGTCAGGAAGAAGCCCCAGGATCTCAGTGAGTATCACTAATAGCCAGGACACAACTCTTCCAGCTTGTTCCCAAAATCCCAGTACTTACCACAATTGCAGTACCTATTACACTACACTGCAATTAGCAGATTATAGTCAGTATGCCCTCACTAGACTCCGAGCTTCTTAAGGACAGGCACTCAACCTTATTCTTATATGCAATCCCTGCCGGTGTGTGACACATACATACATTCACTGCAAAAGCTTGAATGAAGAAGACAGTATCATCTTTAAAAAAAAAAAAAAATTGCATGTCTGTATCTTTAAATTTATAATTTCAAAACAATTACAATTCAAAATGCTATTTATGTCTTATGTTCCTTAGGAAAGATATACATATAGCCTTGAGCTACAATTCTGACTTTGCTTTTGAATGCAAATATTTTAACAAGTATAACACACAGAAGCTTGAACTATCAATTATTCCTAGCGCATATGTAAAACATCTTGTTTATCCCAGAGATCCTAAATTAGACTGAAGAAGAAAAAACCCTACCTTTAAAAATACATCTCTTAGAGTTTGTATTTAACTTGTCTTAGAATCAGAAGTTAGAGCTCTTTAATTTTTAAAAAAGAAAAGTAATATTTATTTAGTTTTCTTAGTTATGCATGGATTTTGATGAATAAACATGACAAGTAAATGCAAAAGATAAATTCTCCATCATGAGTTTCTATGTTTATAGTTAGATATTAATTTTGCTATATACTTCAGGGCTTTAAAAGAGATCTATTAAATTTCTACCCAAACAAATTGGTTTAGGAAATAACCCACCGATTTGTTGTTGAATTCAACCACAGTGGTAAAATCTTTAAAACATCTGGCTACTAACAAGCAACTTGAATAAATTAAATGTTTCCAGAAAGCCAGTGTGTATATCAACATAACCATAAGGTGCTTTTGGAGAAAACCCACAATGTGTAAACTTGTAATAAAAACTGCGGCCCACTGAAATGTCACATTTCCTTATCTACAAATTTGTTTTCAGAGGAATCCTATCATTTGTTAACTGCAAGAACTGGGTTTAGCAGTTACTAGATTTAGCATGAAGCGTGTGCTTCCCGAGTGTAGCTTTTTTAATTTTGAAAGCTTTCTCTCACATTAGCCCTAAGGAAAATCTATAGAGTGTTTTATGTTGGTCTAGTATGTTTATATCATTATCACATTTTTGTGTTGACCATTGTCCTTTTCTGAGGTAGATGGCTCTCAGATACTCTCAGCCCCACATAACATGGCTGTTTTCCTACTGCAGTTCCTCCTTCCGCTGGTTTCTTTCTTCTCGGCTCACTTTCCAGTAGTCACATTGTACTAGGGAAATTTTCATTTCTTAGCAACTGGGATTGAGTCCGCTCTCCTGTGGTTTGAGCAAGGACATCCATCTTCTCCAACAAGGCCTTCTATCTGTGGAATGCTTTCCTTTTCCCGATGACAAAAACCCAACTTGGTAACTTGTGGAATATATCTGGATGTCTATTTAGGAGAGAGAGGAGTTTCAGTAAGCAGATGTTTATTTTTAAGGTTGTATCACCTTGCTTCTTAAGTTAAAAACAACTATGGGACTTGTTTGATGACATTAAAAAGTAACCAAATTGGACATTCTTCTTTAAGACCCCTGAAGTGTGATATGGATAATATTAGCTCTCCGTGAAAATCTATAGTGTGACTGGAACCAGGTGAAATAGTGAAATAGATGTTGATCTTGCTATTCCTTTCTCAGTATTCCGTCTCTTAACAAATATTTACTGAGCACTTATTATATGGCAGGCCCTATGCTTGTAGTTAGTATTAAAATGGCGAGCCAAACCAAGCCTAGACTGTAATAGGAAAGGTATACTTTAATCAAATAATCATGTCAAGGAATGCATAGTGACAAACTGAGATGAGCACATTGAAGGCTGGTAACCATTCTTTGAAGGTGGGTAATGTCAAAGGTACTTTACTTGGGAGAGAGGAAGGGGTTAAGGGAGCCTTGCCTGAGAAGATAACCCTTGATCTGAGATCTGCTAGATGAAACGATATGGGTGGGGGCCTTGGAGCAAGAAACAATACAGTTAAAGTACATAGGACAAGTTTAGGTTGGGGACAGGGGCTGAAGGTGTAAGATGAAGCTAGAAAGGTAGCAAGGCCCAAACCACACCCTGTAAAACATGCTAACGATTTTGGTCCTCATCACAAGGGCAATTGAGAGTCACTGACATATTTTGAAACAAATGATGACCAGATTCATGTTCTGAAAAAATTACCCTGATTTCGTTGTGGAGATTAATAAGAAACCAGAGTGTGTAGGGAGAAGGGTGGGAAGTGTGGACAAGAGGTGGTGGTGGCTTAGGTTTAGTATAGCTGTAGGGGCAAAGATGGAAAGTGGGCACATTTAGATAAAACCGAGAAGATATGGTGATGGATGGCTGTAGGGGGGAAGAAAGAGAAAAGGGCCAAGGACCAATTGAAGGTTTCTGGCTTAGCCAGCATTTTCAGACGCTGGCATAAATCACCTAATTAGGAAATATGAGAGGACCCAGTTTGAGTGTGGGACAGAACATGCTGAATTCGAGATGTCTTTGAGATAGCCACGTAAAGGTGCTGAGTAGGTTTGGGGCTCACAGGAGAGGTCACGGCTGGAGATTTAAATTGGAAAGTCACTAGCAGTTACCACAGTGGAAATGTATGGAGTGAGGTAAGGGGAAAGGACAGAAGAACTAGGAGAGACCAGGAGGAGCTTGTCTATGGTGACTGGGTAGAGACAAATAAGCCTGCATAGGAGACTTGAAATGGGAGAGCCAGAAGCTAGGAGGAAAACCGGGAAGTATCTCAGCTTTAAGGGGGAAAAGTGTTTTAAGAAGAAGAGAATGATCAATAGCGTCAGTTTCTGCTTAGAGGTCAAGAGAACCTAGACTCAAGCATACACATTGGATTTCACAGCAGAGCAAAGGATGGCAAAGGTTGGAGTATGTTTAAATATCAATGGGAAGGAGCTGCCCGAGAGGGAAGGGCCACATGACTCCCATTGTGACTCTCTCCAGCATCATCCCAGTGACCTAACTGTTCTGGGATTATTCTGCACAGTGTTAGACAATTCAGAGCATCTCCCGAACTGCATTTTGTATGGAATCTGGGAATGGTGATATTGCTGCCTCATGCAGGATTGTTAGGAATATTAAATAATAGGTGAACAGAGGCTCTATCCTATAAAATCAAATTAAGAGGTTACCAATGATGATTTCCCCTCAATTTCTGGTTCAGCCAAAGTTTATCTTTTCTACGTCCTTTCCCTTCGGGTCCCTGCTAGATAATTAACACCCCCAGTTTTCTTATCTGTTTCTGATAATGACTTACTGGGCTACTGCTGACCAGCAGGCAGAAATCATTGTGAACAAGGGGCTTTTTCTATGGTATACCTGAAATCATATCCAGTAGGCAACTGCCTTTTCGACCCACTCAACACTGATGATTAAATAATAGAAAGAATGTCATGTTTCCCCTCTCCACCCCTTCCGCCAAAGCTAGCCACCCAACCTTGTGAGGATTTCAGACAGTTTTTTTTTTTTTTTAAACCAAAGGAGTCATTTAGAAAAATAAGGCAAGAATGCCATCTTGGGGTTTCTGCTGACAGCACAGGCTACCTAAGCAGCAGATGGGGAAAAAGTATATTCCTAGAGGTTGTTCAATGCCACTACAGCAATGTACTTTGATCCTTCAGGGCTTTTTCTGGTTGACTAAATTTAACGATTGGACTCCTATAATTAAACAATGTAAAAATTTAAAATCAGACTAATTCATGACCTTTGGGTTTGGGGCTTCCCCTATTTGGCTTCTAGCAAGATCATGCTGAGCTTTTGTCTACCTATCAGTGGTCTTATCTATTTATGATCTGCTTGACAGGATGACTTAGAGTTTGAGGGCATCATTTGATAGCTTTCTTTCTCACCCATCTTTTCTCCTTCCCGCAGGATATATGAAAAGAAAGTGGTAACAGAATTTTTCAGACTTTTGTTTATTATTTTATTTGGGGAGGCATAGGGCTTATGGCTTATAGAACTAACTCCTAAGGTTCAATACATGTGACTATAAAATAATAGGATTCCTTGTTGAAGATGAACTTTATTCCTTCATAGAACACCTTTATAATCTTGTATTTGCATGATATTGCCCTCATAGTTTTATTTTTTTTAAGTTAGTGGAGAAGGCAATATACTATGGTCGGCATCCTTCATTAATCTTTCTACATCTCACCCTAATTTACTAAAGAGAATTCAATGCGATCAAAGTTGCAAAGAAAATCCACTAGCAAATCATTTGGAAACCAATTTTGTATGCTCCCTTGCTTTCCAAGTTCTTCCTGTTTAAAGGGAAATTTTGCTTTTGAATAGGTTGTCTATGGAATTCTATGCATAAGAGATGCAATACAGGGTGACAGAGGGACCTTTATGAGACACAAACACTTGTTTTCATTCTGTCTTCTGCCATAGTTGCTTATATGACTTTCTCCGCCCCACCCCCAGCCCCCACCCCAGGAGGTTTTTTAACAATTCCTTAAAATAAGGGCTCATGCAATCATCTGTCTGGCATGGGGCTAGAGATCAGCAGACATTGGTTGAATCCAGGAATGTGTTTCTAAAAGGTATGATTTACCCTTTGCCCTCCCTTTCGCTACAGGTTTCAGTAAATACTCCCCCACACATTTGGAAGTGGATTTTGTAATGAGCCTGTGAGTTTGGAAGTGGATTTTGTAATGAGCCTGTGAGACGTGGAGGTGAGGATGCAAAAGAAGAAGTTGAGCGTCAGTCAAGGCAAGTGCTAATTGCTTGTTCCTTGGTCTCTCCTACTACAGAGAACACTATGACAGTTATTTAAAAACAAAGGAAGAAAGAGAAATTATGAGGTTTTTTTTTTTTTTAACCAAATATGAAAGGGACAAAGGATGTAGAGAAGTAAGGGGGGAGGAAACTTGTTCAAAGTCACCCGGTGAGTGCCCAGTAGTGGGGTGGGACTGCATGTTGACTTTGGGCTCTTGTGAGCTGTGGCCTTGGGTAAGTAACTCCAACTTTGTAAGCCTCTGATTCCTTATCTGTAAAATAGGATTAATAACAGGAGTCTCTTCATGAGTTTATGACCAGGGTTAAACGAGCTAATGAGTGTGAAGTGCCTGGCCAGTGACCACTGTTCCATTAAAGTAGCAGCCGCTGCTAGTAAATTCTAAAGGCCAAAAGGCCAGTCACCTCAGCTCTGGGGCTCTTTTCCTTGGGCATCAACCACTACAAGCCCATACTGCCTTGGAAGGAGTGCGCCCCCTTCCGAACATGTATGTATGTTACTCCTGGATGGGGAAAGAACGGCAACATGTAAATACAGTTGTTGAGATATACAGGTGACCCTTGAACAATGTGGGGATGAGGGGCACTGACCCCCTGCACAGTCGAAAATATATATAGCTTTTGACTTCCCCAAAATTCAACTAGTAATAGCCTACTGTTGACTGGAAGCCTTAATGATAACATAAATAGTCAATTAGCACTTATTTTGTATGTTACATGTATTATCTACTGAATTTTACAGCAAATTAAGCTAGAAAAAAAATGTTGAGAAAATCCATCTGCAGTTCTATACTGTATTTATCAAAAACCAAAAATCCACATGTAAGTGGACCCACACCGTTCAAACCCGTGTTGTTCAAGAGTCAGCTATACTAAAATCTCTATTAAGCAAGAACTGCTAGGTTGACTTGCAAAATTCAACAGGAGATAAATGATGTAAGCAAAGGCTAGACCCCTTTAGCACAATAGGGAATGTAGGTGAAGGCAGTTTCATGAGTCTACTAATTATGAGAAGAAAAATCAATGAGAAAGAATTGAAAAGGGGACTGGTCACTGATAGGAGTGTGCCTGGGGAAGAGACAAAGTCCCAGGAGAAAGAAATAAGTTCAAGGAGAGAGAGAAAGAGCTTATTGCATATGATATCATCACAACCTGTTGTGATGTGCAACAGAGAGAACCACCCTTCCTGGCAGTCAGGGGAGCTGAGAAACTCACTTCACTGATCCACAAAGGAAGAGAAAAGAGAGATCAGAAGCTTGAGCATTTCAGTCTTTGGAAATAAAACCTCTAAACCCACGAGTGATAGGAATAGAAATTTAACCTCAGGGTTTATGTCATAAAATGTTCTCTGTAGACTTTTTTAAAAATTTTTTTTAAAGTTTATTTTTGAAAGAGTGAGACAGAGCATGAGTGGGGGAGGAACAGAGAGAGAGGGAAACACAGAATCCAAAGCAGGCTCCAAGCTCTGAGCTGTCAGCACAGAACCCAACGTGGGGCTCAAACCCACAAACTGTGAGATCATGACCTGAGCTGAAGTTGGATGCTTAACCTGCTGAGCCCCCCAGGCACTCCTCTATAGACTTCTGTTTTGGAGTGATGTTGAGTCCAGTTTCTCTTTCTTGAAAATATGTTTCAAGTAGATACAGCTTGAACTCACTTGCTTAACCCTCATTAAAAAATATCTGAAGTTATTTATTAATATTTAAAAAGTTAAAAAAATATTTAGTGATAAAAAATTATCAGTCACTCTGATACATTGTGGATGGTGCTCCAAGGCCAATGGAGGGCAGGGTGTCAATGTATGTCAAAACTACAAATGCATGTGATTTCTGATGCCACATTTCCTCTTCCAGAAAATTTGTTCTATAGATACACTTGCCCGCATAAATGTGACACTTGTATAAAATTGTTTATTGCGATATACATACAATGGAATTCTATACAACTATAAAAATGAATGATAAATTTATATATATGTTGGAATGAAAAGATCTCAAAGATATATTAAGAGAAAAGAGCAAGATGCATAAGATATACATAGTATGCTATCATGTAAAAATATTATTAAAACAGGAAGAAAAATATGTGCATGTGTGTTGGCCTGAATATACATAAAAATTGGAAGAATAAATAAGAAACCAGTAACTGGTCATTCATGAGGAGACTCAGCTGTGGGACAAGAGACAGAAGCTTGAATTGTGTGACTATATTTCATATCAAAAAAATCAAATTACAAAAGTCATATTTTATGAAAAACTTAATAGCATCCACTTAATGCCAAAGAAAAATGTCCACACCAACGATGTAGTATCAAATAGCAGTGTATTGGAAAATACCCTCAAAAAAGTGTATTAAGAATTTAAGACAACTCGCCAAGTTCACATCAGACCCTTTGAGTTGAAAAGGATTCTAGAAAACATTCTCTATTTCTTAAGTCATATTCCATACCAAATAAATACAGGCTTCAACAAGTTGGTTTGCTTCCCTGTGACCCAGGGTCTCTGATGTTGAACTATCAGTGGCCATACTAGTTTGTAATTAAAATTTGAACCAAGATGAATGTCTCCGGGGGACGTTATGAACAGTAAAATGGCAGGCTGCAGAAACCTGGGCACCACAGCCGAGGCCGCATGGCAGGCGAGTCCAAGAACACCTGAAGTGAAGTACAAGAGGTGTTCAGTACACGGGACGTCACGCCGTAGGAGCTCAATAAACATTTGTTCGCTGCGAAGACCCCAGGTGACCAGATCACAGCATCGCAGAGGCGGAGGAGGACTTGGAAGTGAAGTCAGCCCGTCTGACCTCCCTCCTGTTGCAGGCTTTCTTTCCAAAGGAGCCTGGCAGATGCTTCCTGAAAGGGGGAGTGAGCTCACCGCTTGTAGGGAGTCCTTTTCATGTTTTAAGTATTTCCACCTACTGGGACGTTTTCCTCACAAGAACAGAAATCTGTCCTGCTGGGACTTCTACCACCAGTTCCAGTGTGGCCCTCAGCGGTATAACGCAGCCACTTCCTTGGCCATATAGCACCTGTGCATGAGGTCATGGGTGAAGGCAGTGTTGAAACAGGAAGATGAGAGCCTTTGTTTTCGCATCCTCCAACTTCACTCTGGGGTAGCTGGCAGCATGCCCTAAGGTTGGGCTTAACCTACCCACTGCCCCAACCTATCCCATGCATAAGTTCCCACGATCTGTCCCTTTAAGGAGGGAATTGACTTATATCCAGCTGGATGGAGAAGCCTTATCCTCTCAGAAAAGCAACTCTTGATGTATGTCAGAAGGGACACCTTCTGTCCGTCATCCTGTGACGAGCACCCTGTTCCAGGATAATCACCCCAATTACCCCTCCTGACTGGCACATCCTTGAGAAGCTGAAGACAGCCGGAAGCAGCAATCCCACACCGTCTCTTAGGTGTTTGAAGACAGTGACCAGGTATCTTCCAAAACATTCCAGCTCCTCCTATCATTTCCCCGTAACAAGATGGCACTTTGCCATTCTGGCTACTTTCTTCTCGAGACTTCCCAGGTTATCAAGTATAAACTTGAACTCTCTTAAAATGCTGAGTCCACCCTGAAAACACTACTCCCTGTGGGGCCTGACCAGCTCTGGGCCCTGTGAGGCTCTGATTCACACCTGTCTATGAACATTTGCTCATGTGAAATGAACAGGGAGGGGAAATCCTACATGTGGTTAATTTTGGAAAACTTAAAAGAATGATAGAAATTGTAGAGAGAAGCAAACAAATAAACATGTTATTTATTAATACAAACAAGTTCCTTAAGCAATTGTGTGTTAACATTTAATTAAAAAGGGCGGGGGGTGGGGAAACATGGTCTACTTCATGGAGGTTGGGGTTTCTTATTCTCACGTTACATCCTCAGATTTCCCTGGTTGGGGGTTGGAGAAAGTCATCCAAACTGCTGAGTCGCTGCCCTTCAAGTTTATGATCAATCCCCTAGAGGGACGCTTAGTTCACCTGGAAGTCCTAGCAGTCCATTCACTTTCCTGATCTCATCAACTGTTTCCTAGATCCTATATTCTATCTCCTCCACCTTCTAAAACCTTCTCCCCATGCCCACTCCCAGCCGATGCCTTGCTTACCATTTCAATAAAAACATAGAAGTGCTTAGAAGAGAACATCTACCGATTCCCCCCTCACCACATCTGTGCCCGCATCTGCCGACTTCCTTCCTGTTACTATATGTAGTGGTTTAAAAATATATTCACAAATTCTTTGACGTTCAAAGAATTTTCAAAAAGTTGAGTCTAAATTTTTTCCTGTTGGCTGGGACTTTATGACTCATTTCTAATCAACAGAATGTGGAGACACTGAGGGTGTATAGCCTCCGAACTAGATTATAAAATCATTGAGGCTTCTACCCTGTTCTTTCTTGGATCACTACCATGTTGTGAGTCTACTCAGGCAGCCAGCCCTATGGAGAGGTCCATCTGGTGAAGAACTGAGGCTTCCTGTCCACAACCGGCATGAACTTGCCAGTCATACGAGTAAGTCATCTTGGAAGCGGCTCTTCAGCCCCCAGTGAAAGCTTCCCATGGCTACAGTCTTGGTCAACATCTTGACTGCAACCTCATGAGACACCTTGAGCCTGAACCATCCAGCCTAGATGCTGTTAAGTGCTTAACCAGAGGAAACTGTGTGAGATAATAAATGTGGGTTTTCATGTTTTTTAAGCCACTAAATTTTGGGACAGTTTGTTATACAGCAGTAGATAACTCACACACTATGGATGCACTGTCCATCCTGCTGTCCTAGGTCAACTCTTCCTTTGTGCACTAAGTCCCATCCCTTCTCACTAACTCAAAAATATTGTGCAGGCAAAGTGTCACCTTTCACTCCTGCATCACCAATACTGTCTTCTTTTTTCTAATTTTAAATTATTATTTATTTTTGAGAGAAAGACACAGAGTGTGAGCAGGGGATTGGCAGACAGAGAAGGAGACACAGAATCTGAGGCAGGCTCCAGGCTCTAAGCTGTCAGCACAGAGCCTGACGCAGGACTTGAACTCACGAACCGTGAGATCATGACCTGAGCCAAAGTTGGATGCTTAACCAACTGAGCCACCCAGGTCCCCACTGATATTTCCTTCTGTAGTGGAGCATTCTCATCAGCATGCCAACATGTTGTAAGATCTCCCATCTAACTGCAAACACACACACCTCTTGGTCTCACAACCCCTTCTAGCTACAGCCCAATTTCTTGGTTTCCCTTTATACCAAAATTCCTCAAAAGAGAGTGTATAGTCTCTGTCTCTGTTTTCTTTCTTTTCATCCTGTGCTGAACCCCCTCAGATCACTTCTTCCACTCCACAGAACAAGCTCTTGTCAGGGTATCCCATGATCTCAGTACTAATCTCCACTGGTTCCATTGGGTTGACCTCTCAGCAGCCTTAAACACCATTAAAACACGTGTTTCAGTTTCTCTCTGGTGCTCTTCTCTCTTTTGGTCCTCCTCCTAGTCTTCAGATCTGATCAGTCCTCCTAAGGTTTCTCAGGTGGTTCTTCCTTACCTTCCTGACCCCGTGGGTGGAGTGCTCCAGGGCTCAGTCCTTGGGTCAGTTTTCTTTTTCAAGAAATATGTCCTTATTATCTCTACCCCCTCTGATTACTGCTTGGGGCACCTGGGTGGCTCAGTCAGTCAAGCATCCGACTTAGCTGAAGCTCAGGTCATGATCTCATGGTTCGTGAGTTTGAGCCCCAAGTCTGGCTCTGTGCTGACAGTGCAGGGCCTGCTTGGGATTCTGTCTCCCTCTCTCTCTGCCCCTCTCCTGCACTCACTCTCTCTCTCAAATAAATAAACTTAAAAATATTTCTTATCCCCACCCCCGCTGATCACTGCTTGCTTCTGTATTGCCACGATCCCTGCTTGATGTGAGGCTCAGGATTCTGGGAACACTCAACACCTGCTTTAACCAACTAGCAGCACTTGGTGCTATGACTCCACCAATTCAGGTGAAAGTAATTCACTAATTTAAAAAAAATCAGTGAAACCAGTTATTTTGATATACTAAGACCAAAGTCACAATAGGTGTGGACTTGATTTTATTACTCTTCAACTGGTTGAGTTGAAGTTAGATAGACTACTTTAGACCAGGACTTCAGGGGAGGTGGGGGGAGGCTGTGCTATGCAGTGTGAGTTGTTTAGCAGCATCCCTGACCTCTCCCCACTAGATGCCAGTAGCCAGCCCCACCCCAGCTATGATAGTCACAATGTTTCCAGACATCGCCAAATGTCCCCTTGGGTCCTAAACTCACTTCCTTGGATGTATGATATGCTCTGCGTGCACGTAGGCAGAGAGGTTGAGGAATTTATTCAGCATTGATCTAGGGGGGAAAAGGCTAACATAGACAGAGCCTTCCTAGGCTATGGTGAATTAAGGCTTGTAGTTTCCATGTTTATGTTGGGGAGGGAGCACTGCTGCAAAGATCAATCAACTGGCAGTTATTCAGAAAGCCTACTGGAAATGGGGGACTAAAGAAAGACAAAACTAATAAGGCCCCATCCAGATCAGCAGTACCTTATACATATCTGTATTATTATACTAGGATACTATTGTGAATTTGTTTATTCCCATTTCCCTAAAATGCTAGGAGCAAATTGAGGGCAAAGACCAGCCTGTAGCACGGTCCCTAGTGTCTCGTTGGTGTTCAGTAATTTTTAATTGAAACTACTTGAGGCCCAACATACAGGGTTAAGATCACCCACTCTTTCTTCTGCTCATGGAGCTTCCACTCCCACTCTCTGACTGCATGGGGCTCCACTCTTTAAAATTGCCTTCTGCTTTCATTTTAGCCAGATTCATGCCTTAAATATATCCTAAGTATGCCCCAAGTTAGCTGGACAAGGGGTCATCCATAGCCCTCCAAGGAACTTGGTTCTTGAGACAGTGACCTTCTACAGGGGGAGATACTAGCAAACCCCTTTCACCCACCATCAGCACTCATGACAGTTGATAGAGAAACCTACTGGCTTACCCAACAGTTTCTAAAGGATGGCTGGTGGGTGAGGCAGGGGTTCTGTTGCTGAGCGCAAAAGGGGCAACTAACATGTCTCTCCATTCAGCTTACCCAAAAGAATTATAGCCCATTAGGGCTAGAAAGAACTGTGGAGAGTGTGTTGTCTAGCCCTTCTTCCTACAGAGAACAGCTTCCAGTGCCCAGGAAGAAGTGACTGGTTCAAGGCCAAACAGAATTTTAGCAACACATCTCTGACCCCAGCACTAGCTTCCCAATTCCCAGTTCTGTGCCGTTGCCACCTCACTGTGCTGTTCTGGTGTTCTGGTGGCAAACACAGAAAGTTTAAGAGACACCCCTTCCCCCCCGCCCCGTCACTGAAGGACAGACTCAACAGGGCAGCAGAACTCTGCTCCACCTCAGCCACCCCAGCCCCACCCCCCAACCTTGACTCACAGTGTGGAGGCTCTTTGCATCCTTGGACAGTTTCTACTTGCATCCGCATCAATTAAACCTTGATCTCATTTATTATCTCAGGAAATGGTCTCAAGGTCACAGGGCTGGAAATTTAATTATGGTAGCAGTATATTAAGTGGCACATTTAAAGATGCTGAATTGTAGTAATTAATTTTTTGGATGGTGGTCTCGGAGGAATGGGTTTTCTCCACACTGGGTGTTCGGCATCCATCATGGCCATTGAGCTTGGCAGCTGTCTTTTAGCTTTAAACTGCCTCGTTATTCATCTTTTATGACTAGCCTTTAAAAACACTAGGCACCGATATCCCCTTTTATTGTAATATATGTGTGCAGTGGGAACGGAGCCATACTTCACCTTTGCTATAAAACATGAACCAAGGGTGCCAGCAGCTACCTGAGCTGGCCTCTAAATTGAGACAACAATTACCCTTCGCTGACATCTAGTGTCAAGGCATGAGATATAGCCAGAGCGCTGAATCCATTGGCCTGGAAAACTTATGCTTCCCCAGTGATAAAGCCTGTCTCGCCCACGAGGCTCCAGGCTCAGCTGTAAGATGGGAAACAGAGGGATGAACTTGGCACTGGCTATTGACTTTGCCAGGGCGCTAGGTTATCAAATGGGGCACCTGTCTGCCGAGGCCTTAAAGAGCTTGTAATGTTTAATGAAGGGACGGCCATTAAATGTGTTTGGTTCCAATATTAGGCTCGATGAGCCTGGGTGGTACTTAAAAGAGAGGTGGGGAAATATGAATTAAATTAGAGAGATTCATTAAAGAAATTGGCCCGGAGCCCAAGAATGACTGGTTGTCAGACATAGCTGCCAGTAGCTAGGTGCCCATCCAGTGAGGAAAACTCAAACTAGTTTTAGGTTTTAAATTCTGGAATACCAGCTTGTTTAAACACTGGTCTGCTGGTGCTTATGGAGAAAGAGATAGCCACAAAATAAAATACTTTATAGACTAGAATATGGATAGGATGCTTATAGATAGGTATATTTTTCCCTTCTGGAAGATCTGTGGCCTTTGCCTCCTTCAGTGGAAGAGCACAGTATTTGTACATATTTAAAGCTGAGATCCCAATTTCTCTGCCCTATCCTCTTTTCAAGGGTTTCTCAATCTGGGAACTATTGAAATTTTTGACTGGATAATTCTTCCTTGTGCATAATGGGTGGGGGTGCCCTGTGTAGTGTGGGATGCGTAGCAGCATCTCTGGCCTCTACCTGCCCGCCCCTCCCCCCATGACAGTAGTCCTCCCTCGCTGTAACTGTGACAACTAAAAATGTCTCCAGACATTGCTGGCTATCCCCAGAAAGCAAAACAGCCCTGGTTGAGAACCACAAGTCTATTCTCACCTCAGGAAGTTGTCTCAAACCCCTAAACGGATCTGTCTAATGGCTTTTCAAAGACTGGACTATGCACTGGTGGCCCGGCCCATCTGAGTTGCCCTTGGAGCTGGCCTGATGACCATTCATGCCTGATTTTGACCACGACTTTGATTTTTTGGCTCGGATGTTGGACCTTGGCCTGGTGAACTCTAACCTGACTTTGACCACAGTCTTGAGTCTTTACTATGAGCATCACTTGATCTCCTGACCCTATTTTGGTAATACTCATCCCACAACAGAGTCCTCATATCACCTGAAGTATCTCTACCTCAGTCTGTCAAACCACATATATTTCCTGGGGAGTCCACGAGAAACTGGACAATGAAAAGAACTGCCACCACAGAATCTATATTCTAGTGGTGAGAAATAGCTAATAAGTACATTAATAAATAAGCTATATCCAGAGGATGACAAGCGCAATGAAGAAAATTAACCAGGTAATTGGATAGAGCGGAGGAGAGAGGACGGGCTGTTCTGGAGATGGTCAGTGAAGACCTTGCTGAAGAAGTGAAGACAGCCAAGATGTAAACAGTGAGAGGAAGGTGGCCCTGAATGCAGTGTTCTTCCCATTACAGCAGGCTATATTTTAATAACAAAATTAATAAGACTGTAGCATATGCAGAGTAAAGTGCATAAATCTTAAGTGTATATCTCAATGAATTCTCCCTCTCTCTCTCTGTCACACACACTCACACACCACACACACACACATATACACACTTGTGTAACCACAACCCAGATCAAGAACTAAAATCTTTCCATCATTCCAGGTTTATTCCTGCCTTTCCCTGTTAATAAACCTCTCCAGAGAAAACTCTTCTTTGATCACCCTCGATTCATTTTCGCCAGCAGGCTGCATTTTATTTTATTTTATTTTATTTTATTTTATTTATTTTATTTTGCCTTTTTCTAAGAGAGCCAATCAGTAACTTCTCACAAATTTTTGTAAGCCTCCAGTTACTTGTAAAACTGAAGGAGGCCACTGTAATTCCTCCAGGAAACTATAGGGACCAGTGGTAATGGGACCCACATCCTCAAGGCACTGTCATATTAATCCAGCCCTGGCGGATTCTGTGATACCCAGAAGGGAAGAGAGACACGAGGGGAAGCAGAGTCTCTGAGCTTGCATCCCTACCCCCATCCTTGTTGTTTGCTGAGCAAACATTCCTGCCAGAGAGAACAGCAGGGAAACCCTGGGCTCTGTCAGCCCCCCGTTAATCAATGAGGCTGTAACAAATCACAGGATGAAGTCCATGACACGTCAATTACACTAAAATCTGAGGGCATCTACGGGAATTGGTAATCAGGCGCAGGACTTTCGGGGTCACCTCCATCCAGCCCGGGGAGACTTGGATGCTCTGATATTTACTGATCCAGCTATGGGGTGCCATGGCTTGGAGGCAGCCAAGTGGCCACAGTGTAAGAAATGCTTCCCGTGGGCGGTGGTCTGAGTGGAGATTCTAAGGTCTAAATGGGCTGTGCCTGCTATATGCTTCTCCAAGCCAGGTCTAGATGAAGGTTTTTTCACAGAACTTCGTTATCATGAAGAGAAATGATTGACTAACTAGAAATTTAGGCAACGGAGTTGACCACTAGGTGTCTCAGTTTCTTCTGCTGTCTAGATTATACCGCCTTGTGAAAACATTGTCTTTTGAGAGTGGTGTGTGTGTGTGTGTGTGTGTGTGTGTGAATAGCCAGGAAAGGTGTATATTTATAGGTGATTATATGTGTATACGTTGGTATTGATTCAACCTTCACTCCATAACATTAAATGTGCCCACTATGCATCAGGGCTTCATTTCTCTCAAGGAGATTAACAGTGAAGACAAGACAGGTTGAGTTTGAAGTGAGAAACCCACATGGAAGCATCCAACAAAAGCTACCTACATTGTAGTCCACCAACCTGTGAGTGCTCCAAAGAGAAGGCTGGCCTTGCATCATTCTTTGAATCCTGTGAGGCAGCTGGCAACTGAGAAGTGGGGCAGTCAGATTTCTTAGGCTTGTCTGGGCCAGCCTTGTGTGGGGTGGAGTGGAGTGCCTCAGTCCTTCTCCCCTCCTATTCGCCTTCCCCTTTCCCATTGCCCACTGCTCCCTGAATGTGAAAATGGCCCAGAGGAAAAGGACGTAAATGGGAACAGCCGTGGAAATGGCGGGGAAAGTTAAAAATTGGCTGAATTCAGAACCGGTGGGACTGGTTTTTTCAGAGCCACACACAAGACTAAGCACTTGCTCAAAGTGACACATCCCATTAACAAGCCAGTACTCGCTTTCTGGTCTTCCAGTTCCAAGCTATTGCTTACTAATAGGAGGTGGCTTACTAAGTCAGAATTCTCAGTTATAAGCAACAGAGGCTAATTTCGTCTGGTAAAGGAGAAAAAGAGTTTTTAGAAAAGGTATTGCCAGGGGTTCCTGGCTGGCTCGGTCAGCAGAGCACACAACTCTTAATCTCGGGGTTGTAAGTTTGAGCCCCATGTTGAGAGTAGAGATTACTTAAAAATAAAATCTTAAAGAAAAAACATCTTGTCAGGCAAGCATTATCAAATAGATAACTAAAATCATAAGATGAAAAGTTTTTCAAGAAGAAGATATTCACAGGAGATAAAGTAGGTTTCTTATTACCAGATTATTTGCAAAAGGAAAAGACATACATTTACGATGGGGAGATCTGGCAGTGATCACCCTAACCACGTGATCAAATTTCGTATCACAAATAGTGGAACACTCTATCAGTGATACACCCAGCCCTGCCGGTGAAACACACTTGCCAAACAATGTCAACTTGAATTCGGTCAAGACTCTAACTCTTAACTCTGGATTTATAGGCAATACAACAAGAAGAGAGAGGAATAAAATAAACACCACAAAGAGGAAACTGGTTGACGAATCAGGACCGTAGGAAGGGTCCATGACACAACTGACGTCACCCTTCAAAAAAGTCAGCATCGTGGGTACATTTTTAAAAGTTAGAAGTACTTTAGACCAAAAGGGACTAATCATCACCAATTACAATACTGAACCTAGACTGGATCCTGTTTTGGAAAAACAATCATTGTAAAAGATATTCTTAGGCTGGAGGAATTTGAATATAGACTGTATTCCAGATGGCATTATGAAATTAGTATGAATTTTCTTAGGTTTGATAACAGTATTGTGGTTCTGTGGGAACTTATGCTTTGGAGATGTGCTCTGCAAGTGTTGAGGAGCAAAGTGTCAGAAGGTCAACGACTTTGAAGTGGACAACTTTCAAGTGGTCCAGCAAAAATGAGAACAAAAGATATATACATACACAGAGAAAGGGATAAAGCAAATATAGTTAAAGGTGACTGGTTGTTGGAGCTAGGTGGAAGGAATTCAGTTCTCCAGAGAGGGCTGGGGAAGGATACTAGTGGTGGGGGGTGGGGGGCGGCAGTGTAAGGCTAAGCTTCCCAAAGTCCCAAATCACCTACCACAGCTGGCCAGGTGAGGGCTCACCATTGCTGATGGCGCCTCCCTCACCACCAGAGGGCCCCGTTTGTATCTGCCCCCAGTGCTCCCTCTGTGCCAGGAATTTACCCTGAAAAGCCCCTTGGGTAAATCCCCTGTTGCCTCTGCCAAGCCAAAAGCCTATCACCTGTGCCACCCACCACACCAGCAGCTATGGAAATTCTACCCACAGGAGTTTTCTCAGGTGGCTCAGATGAGCCCGTCCTACAGGTGCATCTGATTGCTGGAGCCTCGTTCTCAGGCCTGCATCCTTGTTGCAAGGTAAGCTGGGAACGGCCAGATTGATGCTTCTCTTGGTGAGGCTAACCAAAGATGATGGGCAGCCTTCCATCTGATAGGTGTTGTCTGCACAGAGGGATAATGCACATAAAATAGCTGAAGGTCCAGGCTGTATCCTAGTCCTTAGCTTGCATGGCTGCAGCATACTTCCAGGTAAGAATAATTTTGACTTACCTTTTTAATCTTTGCCAGTTTGATATATAGCATTTCTTTAATGTTGAGTCCTGGGTATAGGAGTTTATTTATGGACCAAATCTGGGGTTTATTTATTTGGGCACATTGCCTTGTTTGATCATAAGTTACTCTGTTGGTTGTTTTCTGTTAAAATGCCGAGGGGCCTTCAGCCATGGATTGTCCATTAATTATAATGTATTATGATGATTATTGTTCACAATGGATCAAAAATATACTCTCTCACCAGAATGCATAATCAAGACTCTGCATACAGGAAAATTTTAAAAGCCTTTGTGTTTCATCCATTGAAGATCTAAGGAAATGACAGTGAGGCTCCTCTGGCAGTTGGTGATAGATTCAAATACAACTGAATTCATATTTACCATGACCTAATATTAATATCCATTAACGCATTTTATGTTGATAAATTCAGAAAGGGGATTCACGGTGCTCTCTCAGAGACTGCTGGGAAGTAGCTTCAACCCCTTCATTTGTCATCATTATAGGGAATAGCTCTGGTCCACAGCTTATCATTTGTTTATGGTAGTAAGGACAGCAAAGAAGGCATACCGGGTGGCACATTAAGGCTGCCGGTGCTCTCCCCCACTCCCTGTCTCAGGGGTTGGCAATGTCATACATCCAAATCCTCAAGCCACAAACCTAGAAGGTATCCCTGATACCTTCCTGCCTTTCCACACCCCAACACCCAATCCATCCCCAACCCTGTTAATTTTAACTTTTAAATATCTCTTGGGGAGCCTGGGTTGCTCAGTCGGTTAAGCATCCTACTTCGGCTCAGGTCATGATCTCATGGTTCATGAGTTCAAGCCTGGCGTCGGGCTCTGTGCTGACAGCTCAGAGCCTGGGGCCTGCTTTAGATTCTGTGTCTCCCTCTTTCCCTCCCCCTCCCCCGCTCGTGCCGTCTCTCTGTCTCTCTCAAAAATAAATAAACATTTAAAAAAACCGTTTAAGTATCTCTCAAATCCACTCACTAGTCTCCAGTCCCTTCCATATCAATCCTTCCTGAGCTACCATTATTCCCCCTGCAGTGCAACAACAGCCTTCAAACTGGCCTCCGTCCTCTGCTCTTCATCTGTGCTCTGAGGGACCTTTTAAAATGCAAATCAGGGTGTGTATTTCTCTGCTCTCATCTCCCCACCCCCTAAAACCTAAGAATTGTTTCGGTGGTCTCCAATTGCCTGTACAATACAAACCAAAATCTTGAGCGCTTTGCCAGCTGTAGCCCCTCCCTACCTCCTCGGCGTCCCACCGTCATCTGGCACACCTCTCTTCCTCGTGCCCTGGGCTCCAGCTACACCAGCCTCATCCCTGTATTTCTTATGCTGCAAGCTCCTTCTCCCCTCCAGACCTACACATGTGGTGTTCCCTCTGCTTGATATTTGTCCCTTTTGTACCCGAAGCCACTCCTGGATCATGCTGTCCACAGACCAGATCTGTTCTGCATTCCCATAGCACCCGCTGTCCTCCCTCTTTTGCATCCACCATTGAAATGACACATACGTTGGTGATTGCTCGATGACTTTTATTGTCCCCGCTACACTGGCGGCACCTTGAAGTCTGGGACAATGCTTCCGTCTCTTTGGACCCACCTCACAGCACAAAGCCTAAGCATTTAAGGCACTGAATACGTATTTCTTGAGTAAGAGACTCTATGAACAAATGAATGAGTGTGAGTGACCACATTCTGGTCAGAGAGGAGTGGGAAAGCCCAGAAAACATTTAGATGACACTGTGGGTTGAACATTGTCTTTGAACCAGGATTTAGAAGTAAGGCCATGGATGCTGGCTGGTCTCATGTCTTCCCCCAGGTGCGAGGTGGGGCTGGTCCATTCAGATACAGATAATTCCAGAGATTTGGAAGGTATCTGAAAGCAATAAAAGCTGACTCACAGGCCTGGGTGAGATCTCGATCCAAACTCAGGTTCCCCTGATTGAAATTCCCATGGCCATCTCCCCTGAATTGCATTCAACTTTCCTAAATGAGATTTTATGGGAACTGATTGTGATTAGATAAATGGGTGACTCCACTAATGTATAATACAATTTTCCATTACAGCGTATGTACAATAATTTACATTTCTTGTTTCATGGTGTGATATTTATGTGACATATTCTGGATGAGACCCGCCTGCTGTTTACATAATGATCTTGATTTTCTCTTAGAGAAGATCTGGCTTTCAATTTTCTTTTTGTGCTGCAAGGTATTGTCATCCAAGATAAACATTGTATATAATAGGATGTGCAGGTGAGAAACATCAATAAAGTAATAATCTAGATGGGTTTTAATAATTCTTATTTATGCCACTGGATTAGGTAATAGAATGGTTCACCTTTCATAAAAGGTTGGAATAAAAATGTCCCTAAAATTATAGTAAATTTTTTGTGATCTGCTTACTGTGATCTGTTCTGTGGCCAAGTGCCACTGAATAGCAAAAATGAATGTTTCGTCGAATATATTTGACCATCAATAACATAACATTCATTGCCAGAACATTTTCCGATGTTGAAGCAATATCAAGGGAAAATACCTTTTTTAAATCTGGCCTCTAAGTCTGCATGAAACAAATGCTTCTATGCATTTAACCCCAATTATTATTCTTCCCCTCCTAGTTAGACATGGTTGACAGACAAGGGAGAAAATAACTTCCAATCAAATGCCTTTTCATAAAAACTCTTCATAAAATAGAGAAGGACAGGACAAAGGAGACACCTGAAATGAGCCTAATGTAGGGTTCAAGATCCAAGCAAGTATCGGGATATATGGTCTTTTTTTTATTAATGTTTATTTATTTTTGAAAGAGAGAGAGACAGAGTGTGAGGGGGGAGGGGCAGAGAGAGAGGGAAGCAGGCTCCAGGCTCCAAGCCGTCAGCACAGAACCCCACACAGGGCTCAAATCCATGAACTGCAAGATCATGACCTGAATCAAAGTCAGACGCTTAACTGACTGAGCCACCCAGGCGCCCCTGGATATATCGTCTTGAACCCACAGGGCCACATGTGGGGACAAAGAGAAGGCCAAGCAGGTACCCTGCACCCCTCCCCCTGCTTCAGCGAGAGCAGCTCTCCTTTTGCCCATGTTATGTATTGGTGCTCCCAGTAAGAGTTCATGCAGAAAGGAGAACTGGCTATTTTTAAAACTTAAAAATGAAAAGAACGAAGACACTTAATAGTTAAAAGAACACTGTTCTAGAAGCCAGCTCTCTCAGCCCCATTTCCTCGTTTGCAAAATGAAGAGTTTGTATGTAATGGTTTCTAGCATTCCCCTATTCCATGGTATGTACTGTTTTATATTCCAGGCCAAAACACTAGTGTAGATGTGGCTATTATTTGGTATAACAATCTAATTATGCCATGTTATCAAACAGCATGCTTACCTCCCTTTTAACATAACAAGGAAGTAAAACATTCAGGCGTGGAACCAGCAGTATATCAACTGAGAGCTGGTCTCAGATATAAAATGCTCACTTTAACATGGGTCACTGGAAAGTGGTCAAATAGCCCTCACAGATTCTAGACTACAAGGTAAAATGCACATTCCTCGAGACTTGTCTGCGTTCAGATGAGCCCAACACTAGCTTGAGTTGCAAATAAACCTATAATTTTACTGTAATTTAAAAAAATCTTTATGATTTTAGTTTTTTTTAATTTTTTTAATGTTTTTATTTTTGAGAGAGAGAGAGCACTAACGGGGGAGGGACAGAGAGAGAGGGAGACACAGAATCTGAAGCAGGCTCCAGGCTCTGAGCTGTTAGCACAGAGCCTGACACAGGGCTCGAACCCAGAACCGCGAGATCACAACCTGAGTAGAGTTAGGCACTCAACCGACTGAGCCACCCAGGCGCCCCTGGAGAGTGTGTTTTTAGTTACAACTTATTCTAGCACTGAGCAATTTGTTGAGTTTCTCCTCCTTGCTGCCAAAAGAAAAAAAAATAATAAATGAATATGGCAAAATATAAAATCAAATACTATACAGCCATTAAAATGACATGAATGTGTATTTGTTGGCATGAAAAAATGTCCAAAATATAGTAAGTGAAAAAGGCAAAATACAAACCAACATATATAATATTATTTCATTGCAGGGGAAAAAATCGCATGTATTCATATATACACAGGAAAAAGTTTTGAAGGATGGCCTTAGTTATCCCTGGATCACAGGATTATAAGCCATCATTACCTTCTTCTTTGTTACCCTCCGGTGTTCTGAAGTATTTTTTAACATTGAAATGGGGGGGTGGTAAGTTTGGAAAAAAGAAAACCTCACTAATTTCTTATCCCATATGTTATTCAGAAAAATGTACAAATGACAGCTCTTAAGAAGTAGTGGGTGATCAGGGTGCCTGGGTGGCTCTTTCGGTTAAGCATCCAATTCTTGATTTGTGCTCAGCTCATGATCTCATGGTTCATGGGATAGAGCTCCACATCAGGCTCTGTGCTGACAGTGTGGAGCCTGCTTAGGATTCTCTCTCTCTCTCTCTCTCTCTCTCTCTCTCTCTCTCTCTCTCTCTCTCATTCCCTCTCTCTTTCTCCTTCTCTTTATTAAAAAAAAAAAAAGAAAGAAATGGTGGATGATTGAGAATCAGCAGACTTTCTCTATAAAGAGCCAGATAGTAAATACTTTAAGCTCATGGGCCATGCGTAGATTTTATAATCATTTGACTTTGTCATGCTAGTACAAAAGCATCCATAGATAGTAGGTAAATGAGTACACTTGACACGGTCACAGTAAAACTTTACAGAAACAGGAGGCAGGCTGTGAGTCTACAACCCCCAGTGTAGTAGAAGCATTAGTGAAGCAGATAGATGAAGGTTTAAGCCCTCACTCCCTTGCCTAGAGCTGTGTAACCCTGTAAGACTTGCTTTCCTTGTACGTAAAAAGGAAATAATAATACCTCCCTTGAAGATTTGTGTAAGAAATCTCACCCAACAGTACACATAGTTAAGTGGTTGTTTCCTGCCTGCCTTCTTTTTATAGCACAACTGGGGGAAAAAATTAAGCACATTAAATAAAGTGAGATTTTTTTTTTAGTAAACTAATTCTTTTTTAAATTTTTTTAAGGTTTATTTATTTTGAGAGAGACAGAGACAGCATGAGTCGGGGGGGGGGAGGTGTTGGCAAGGGAGACAGGGAGAGGGAGAGGGAGAGAGGGAGAGAGGGAGAGAGAGAGAGAGAGAGAAAATCCTAAGCAGGCTCAGCCCCGTCAGCACGAAGCCTGACACAGGGCTCGAACTCACAAAACCATGAGATCATGGCGTGAGCTGAAATCAGGAGTCAGATGCTTAACAGGCACCCCTCATAAACTAATCCTAACACCAGCATTTACCCACAACAGAACTATTTTACAGCTAAAAGCAAAATTCGTAGGGCAAGCTGTGAAATAGGGTAAAGAATGGCAAAGTGACCTGTTTGGAGGCCTTTACTTTCCACTTCACTGGCAATGACTACAGAAGGCTTGGAGCACACACCCCACAGGTAACTTAAAATAAACACAATATATCTCGTAAGGTTCATGTTGGGGAAGAGTCGTGCAGAATCAGAGGCATTGAACGCTGGCTCCCATATGTTCACACAGGTTGACCCACATACCTCCTCTATGAAAAACATGTAAGGGCATCGTCATGTATTCATGCTAACAGTCATTGAGGCACCTTTGGTTCTTCTTTTCTCTCCTTGATGTTCGTAACGATGTCTATTGTCCTGCACCTCATTCCTAGTAATGGAAAGCGGGAGGTATGATCAGAACATATCAACGCCTCATTTATTTACCTTCCAAAGAAATAGTTCTTACTTGTGAGTTTTCAAAAACTTTTTGACCACCCAGAGTACTTCCATTAGTTTCTGTCTCTGTGTCTAAGAAACATGGCTTCTGGTAGTTTTTTTTTTGTTTGTTTTTCTACTCAGGGTCTCTGCTGATTGAAGACGGTTGATTGGATTTAAAATGTTTCAGAGACTCAAAAGAAAAAGAAACGAGAAGTCTTAGTGGTACTTTACATCCTTGTGACCCCACTGGGCCAAAATTGTGTTTCATGAAAGCCAGAGAAATAAAACTATGGGACTGAAAAGCAATCTCCCTTCAGAACTGGATTTTAGTCCCAACAAGGGGGTTGTGATTAGCAGTTTCCTCCTAGCAAAACCTTTAAAACATGAAAAAAAAATGTGATGTTGATACCAAAACACATATTCCATACAGTGTAACACAATGGTGGCTGGTTAGCAGTCTGAGAGAGGAGCGCGTTGTGACTCTGGTGCTTAGTGATTACACAAGAGAACACCAGGATCACAGTGATGCTTGTTTCATCACTCACCTCACGCAGAGCTGTGGTAAAGGAGGAACTTTCACAGCACTTGCCTCAGAGTGTTCCTTTTCCCTAAGACAAAGGGAAGGAATCAGAGAGAGGTGGTGATTAATATAGGTGTCAGGGACAGTTCTCATGCTCTGTATTTAGATACATTGCTTCAATCGAATATTCCAATCCAAAATACAGTCGTCTGTGCTTATTCCTTTTCGTTTGCAGAGAAATGAAGTCTATAATAGGCTGCTTTCAGGAGCCAAAGTACAGTGGCCTGAACGCTGCACAAGTTCCTGGCTGGGGGGCGGGGTGGTGGGGGGAAGGCTGGAATCCAGCACCAGCTCCTGATTACCAAAAACGAGCTGTGAGAGCTGGCTGCGGCTGTGGGAGCTTGTCAAGTTCACATGATCCCAGATAGAGACTTCACTAGAAAACCTGGGTTTCTCCAGAAATCAAAACCCAGAATGGGAATAGTTGAAGATGAAAGCATTGCATTGAAAGGCACTATTGTATAGTAACCCACCATACCATAAATATTTACCAGGTGTTTGGGGAACCAGATGACCTCTAGAAATTTATACTTTAGAGCAACAGCTAATATGATGGATGACACATAGTTTCAATGAGAGGATGGAGGTGATAGAAAATAACTCATTGGGCAGGGGGTGGTGATGCTAGGAGAGGAGGGACAGACAGGCAAAGAGAAATGGTCAAGGGAGGCTTTTTAAAGGAGGAAATGGGGGCGCCTGGGTGGCTCAGTCAGTTAAGCGGCCAGCTCTTGACTTCAGCTCAGGTCATGATCTCACGGTTCGTGGGATCAAGCCCTGTGTTAGGCTCTGTGCTGACAGCATGGAGTCGGCTTGGGATTCTCTCTCTCCCTCTCTCTCTGCCCCTGCCCCCCCCCCCACCAAAATAAACAAACATTTAAAAAGAGCTATTTAAAGGAGGAATTGTTTGAGCTGGACTTAGCAGAGTTCACCAACTAGACAAAGAGAAATGAGCATTTCATGTAGAAGGACCAGCATGAGCAAAGTTTGGAGACATGGAACTTGCCGGATTTGGGGAAGAGCAAATAATTTCGTGTATCTAGAATGCACAGGCTGACTGGAGATAAGACTGAGGAACTGAAGGAGTAGAAAGAAGGCATTGTAAGAGGTCTCTGTACTTGGCCAAGGAGTTTGAATGCAGTCCAGTAGGCAGTGAGGTTGACCAAAGCTCACTTGTAGTTTTAAAAGATAACTTCACACAGGTTGGGTCAGGAGATGGTCTTCATTGTATGCAAACTTTGAGGGAATTGGAGAAGACTATAGTAAATCTGTATTTATTTTTTTTAATAAATAAATTGTACCAAATACGGTTCTAAGTGTGTTTGTACACATCAACTCATTTAATGCTTGTAACAACCCTGTGAAGTAGGTACTAATATTCTCCTTATTTTACAGATGAGGGAACTGAGGCACAGAGAGGTTAAGTAACCCGCCTGAGGTCACACAGCAATAAGTGTCAGAGGCACTTAGAAAAACCCCAAGAGGAAGGCTGGCTCCAGTGTTTGTGCTCCATTCAGCTAAGTTACCTGTCTTGTGCGCTGGGCTCTGTATGCAGCTCGTGGTAAGTCTTCCGTGGATGTCGCCACTGACCTAACCTCCCACTGCTCTGGCATCTCTTATTAATGGGCTGCCTTTTTAGTATCGTTCCATCATCTATCCACCTTGGAGCACCTGCCAGAGGTCATGGAGGGGAATAAGGACCCCCACTTTTCATTTTTTCTCTTTCGTGGGTATTCGCCTCCCATTTACACTGTGTGAAATGGTCTCAACAAGGCAGATCCAAGGGCTTAGTGAAGAAATTTATATATACACGTTTTTGTATTTATCTCTGGGTTTTAGTCATGGATATATTTTTTTAATTTTGCGAGCTACCCTTTGAAAACCCTTTCAACTACTATTAACACTTTTGACACGAGTCTGTAAAATTGATTCAGACAGTTTGCCAAAGCTGCCGGTCTTAATTAATGACTTACTATAACCTCCTGTTTTATTGGATCTATATTTCTAGTATATTGGCACATATATTAATGACTGACCCGTGAATAAACTGACAGTTTTAAAATGATATGGAATAACTTGTTTTCTTATGGAGAATTCACTTTTGCCTTGAACTTATAGTAAAATGATTATTAGTTCAGTAAATTATGACTTTAGTGTTGTTATGATCACCTTAGCAGTAGAAAGACTGCCTGGATTTCATTTCTTGATGAAATTCTACTTTGGATGAGTCTCTGGTTGATCTCATGCTCTAGCACATAGAACTGCTAGCTTCATAGTCATAAACTTTTCAAGCAGAAAAGCATTCACTGGGGGTCTGCTAGTATGTATACATACATGTGCAAAATTATTTTGAATTTCCTTTAATTTGTGCTAAAATACATAAAGAACACGTTAGAGTCAGATAGTTGTTAAAGTAAATAATGTGAATCTCACAACAAGAACAACAACAAGGAGCTGGTTGTCTGTGTAATTTGAAACAATTTGTTCTGTGCCCACAAAAGGGGGCACCACATACGCCAGGTTTTATATTTGTGTATTTCGCAAAGTCTGTTTGATATGTGGTCGTAGAAGCAAAGAGTACTGAGTTGCTGCAGAATTACAATGTGTTCTTCCCCAACACACTGCCTTTTTTGAAAGATAATCTTTGAAACGAATGTGACAACTCAAATACTAATGAGCATACTATATAGAGCTGAAAGTTTTTCACTTGAAATTAACGCAGACACTGTGATCCAGGCCTACAGTACATAAGTCAGATTCATAGGGATTACATTGTATTTGAGGGTTATTCCCAAAGACCTAGCTTAATTCCAGGCTGATTTTCTCCAGAGCTGACAAAGGAGAGCTGGATTATTTGTTTCCTAGTCAGAGTGGCGCCACCACGTGGTAATAGCATAAACACTTTTACCGGTCACTCAACCAGGAGGCTTCAGAATTACGAGATATTTGACACTTTTTAAATTTAGGAATATTGCATGATTCAAAACTGGATAAGGAGAGCGGCAACTTATATTTCTATATTATGTGATTTCAAACTAGCATATTGCAAATTCACATAAAATGGTCATGTTGTGTTTTTGTATCGTCCTATGCAGAGTGATTAGGAGAATGCACTTTGGAGCTAATTAGTCAGGATTGCATTCCAGCACTGCTACTTACTCTCTGCATACCTTGGGCAGGTTACTCAGTCCTCCCAAGTCCCAGCTTTCTCACCTGTAAAATGGGGACAGGACTAGTGTCTATCCTAACGGGTCATTTTGTACATTGAGTTATCTTAAAACACTTAGAACAATGCCTGGCAAAGACTAAGTCATCTAGAAGGGTTTTTTGTTGTTGTTGTTATTGCTTTTCTATTAGTATGATTAAGCATAAAGAGCCTCTGATAAGTGGTCTGATGCACCTTTCTAAATCTATTCAGGGTGCAGCCTAAACCGACTCATGAGAGATCTGACATCAGTGACCATGGTAAGGGAATAGATAGCAGCTACTCTTTGTGGTTTAAAGATTAATATCACACGGTGAGGGGATTGTTTTCAAACAAATCAAAATAACATCAAGGTCTTGTGTCAGATTACACTATTTAAATGCATGATTATAAATGACTGAACTTCAACAGTTTAACAAAATGTATTCCTCTAGACAGGTGCTTCTTAATGTACATGCAAAGAACCAGAACTCTTGTCCAAATGCAGATTCTAGTTTAGTAGATCTGAGCAATTTCTTTTTTTTTTTCTTTTTTTAGTTTTACTTATTTATTTTGAGAGAGAGAGAGGGAGAGCGAGGGACAGAGAGAGAGACAGATAGAGAATCCCAAGCAGCCTTCACGTGCCAGCAAGGGCCTGATGCAGGACTCGAACTCACGAACCCTGAGATCATGGCCTGAGCTGAAATCAAGATTCAGACGCTTAACCGACTGAGCCACCCAGTGCCCCATCTGAGTCGTTTCTGAGATTTTCGCATTTTTTTGCAAGCTCCCAGATGATACTGATGCTGTTGCGTTGCAAAGCACACTTGGAGTAACAATGCTCAAAATCACCCAAAGTCATTTCCACTGCTGCTTTATCATCTTCCCTTGTTACTCAGGAAAACATGGTAATTTAATTGTAAGTCAGAGAAGAGCCATAGGAACCAAGATAATATCTTACTGTAGTCTTCACTTTCTCTAGACCACTTAACTATCTTTCATGGTAGCAATGAGTGCAAATGTAAGGGAAGGATGAGTACTAAAAAGAACGGGGGTAAGTGCGTAAAGACCAAGTTTTCTCCCAGGTAGTGAGCTCTACCATGCCAGAAGTACCAGTGAATTGCAAATGGTGAAGCTCACATGTGTGTAGAGCTTCCTCCTGTGTGAAAAGCAGAAGGGGCAGTACAGCGTCGGCTGAAGGGTGAAGCAGGCCACACAGGCGTAAGCCTCATGAGACATCTGTAATCAGCCTCTCTACCTACTCAAAAGGAAGCTAAGGGTTTTATTGTTTGGAAAACAATGCCAAAAACATTGTAAACTTTAAAAAATCTTTGAAAATCTGCATAAGCGTATACCAGATCAATTAGCTATGACCCAGGCAAACCAGATACACTTTTTTTTTTTTTTAACGTTTATTTATTTTTGAGACAGAGAGAGACAGAGCATGAACAGGGGAGGGGCAGAGAGAGAGGGAGACACAGAATCGGAAACAGGCTCCAGGCTCTGAGCTGTCAGCACAGAGCCTGATGCAGGGCTCGAACTCACGGACCATGAGATCATGACCTGAGCCGAAGCTGGACGCTTAACCGACCGAGCCACCCAGGCGCCCCAAACCAGATACACTTTTATTGTCAGAATCAGAGATTCGAAAATTACAGTTCAAAAAACATAGTATCACGAAAAAGACTTGAGAATCTGAGCGCTTCGTGGGAAACCCATCGTAAGGATGTGACAACATCAACTCACACCGAATACAGCTTAAATAATTTCAGGAAGCTCAAAAAATATCTGGAAGAGCATCTGTGTGCTTAGTTTTTACAGATGCAATATTTCACATTCAGTAAAACTCACATCTTAGCCAAAGAAAATATTATAAATAGATGTATGTGGAAAAAACTAGGAAGATGTATGACAAAATGGTGAAAATAGTTAACTGATGGGTGATTTTTCTTTTCTTTTTGCTTACCGGTACTTTGTTCATATTCTATAACCAGTGCATATCATTTTCGTACAATGGGGGAAAAAAAAATTTACTTTAAAAAAGAAAACCACCTCCTGAATGTGGATAAAGTACTGTAAAAGTTGGCTATTTAGCAATGGAAAACTTCATACGATCCAGGTATCCCCTGCTTTTCAAAAATCCACACCACACCACTTCACGTTTTTGCAGGACCTGCATTAGGACCTGCGTTCACTAATGAAAAGGAATCCAGACAGGATTTCACTTTTGCGAAACAAGGAGGAAAGCGAAAAAGCGTTCTGTGCTTGTTTTGCCCCCAGCCTTTACAGGTGCACTCGAAGCAGCAAGAGTGGTGCCACCCAGCGCCTTTCTTGGGAATTACACTCAGCGTCTCCGCATTAGGCCGCCATGATTTCCACCCGTGTCAAAACCATGTGCTTTATCTCGATTTATTTTGTGCATCTGTTAGCAAGAGGTGTCCTAACATATCAGAAAAACCTAGAAGAGGTCATTTGGGGGATCTGACAATGCTTAAAAGTTTTTCCATGTAAGTTAATGCCAATTGCCTCTTTATGCCATTTTGGCTTACAAAAGGTTTCATAGGACTGTTCTGCTTTCATATATAGCAAGGGAAACCTGTATAACTACAGCTTGTGATACACATTCCTGCTCTTATTGCTAATGGATGAATTTCTGAAATGTAATTTGGATCATTTTTAGAAAACAAATACCAATATCCAAAATAGGGCCATAACATATTGAGAATTTCCCCTGCTAATAATTAATTCCGTGTGTCGTTTGGGTTCTAAATTACTCTGGGGAAAATCTGAAGTTAGAGAAAAATCCCATTTTTGTTAATGTCAGGGTTCTTGTGGCACCTGACGATGGTATCATTTCAAGTGCACCTGGACCTTCAAAACTGAATTTCATAACTTTTTTACTGTAGAAACATTTCCAAGGAGCACTTGTGAGAAAACCGCTTTAAATTGGAATCCTTCCGCTCTGGTACAATCATGCAAACAGCCAGCAGAATTTATTTAACCTTCAGCCAACTGCTCAACCAACTTGAAATTATTGATAGCCCATCAGCAATGATCAAGATGGAGAGGCTAAATGAAGAGGTGCCTTTTTTTTTTGCTTTTTTTTTTTTTTTTTACAAGAGAACCATTGAGCTGGTAACAGGACTTGAAATGCCGTGTCAGCTCAGCTCGCATGGTCAGGGAGCTCAGCTGCTGGAGGGAAATAAAACTGTTCAGTTACGGCCGCCCTCCAATCAGTCACAGGGGTAATGGTGTTTGGCTTCAGTCAGGTTGTATGTCAGCAAATATACATCTCTTAGACAGCCCCTAAGAGTGCCTTAAGATCATGCTTATTGTTTTATATAGATAGGGGTCGGATGCTGATAGATGGTGGTCATAGGCCACCGAAATAAATTTTACCATGTTTAGCAGGTAAAGTTAATCTCAATACTGGAGAATGAGAGGGCCGTTTTGATAGAATATTCATTCCATTGACAGTGATGGGACATTTTTCCTCTGTTAATGCATGGCGCAGATCATATGAAAGTAGATATCCTCTGCTCCCTGCTCCTCAGCTCCCACTGTGTGAAGTCCACGTGCAGAAAAGGGACCTCAGGTACAATCTGGGAGATTTACTAAGGTTGAACTTTAAAGACCGAGTTTATTTGAAGGAGCTCTCTGGGGAACTGTATGTACGTACCATAGCACTACCCTACTGTGGTCAGAGTGACACAGGAATGAGATACAGATTTAAAGAAACACTGGCTGTTATAGTGAGTTATTTATGCCCTATCTTTAGTCCAAAAAAGGGTCGGAGGCAGCATCATGTGGCACAAGGGTAGCCACCCCCTTCCAAACCTATCAAACATTAGCAGTCAGTCAGAGTACTGTTTTACCACTGAGCCCAGATGAATCTCAGAATCTTAACCCAGTGTTTCAGACACTCAGGTTAACACGAGTTTGCCACCCTCTCACTAACTCTTTAAAATCTGGCAGTCTGCCTCCAAACATTGAAAGAAATATAGTGAGTCTTCTAAGAGTCTCCTGAAGGGCAATCAGAGGGCAGCTCCCGTACGAGAGCCTGTGCTAAACAGAATATGATGGGGTCCTTCAGAGACAGTCTGTTTGTCTGCAAAAGATTTTCTTGGGAATGATAAATGAGGCCCAGCAGAAACGGGACGCTGTGCTATTTGCTGGAGAAATGAGAAAACTTTTTCAAAGGATTGGATCGTCTTACCCCAGGGCCAAGAGTCAGTGAGACTCCTAGACCCGAGTCAGTGTGCCTACGAGAGCCCGTCAGAGCCCATCTTCTTTAGAAACTCTTAGAAAGTTTGAAGGCGGAGAAGGGAAAGAAGTATTAGGATGTTAACCTCGGACGGACTCCATGCTTGTGTGGTGGCAGATACACAACCCACTCACAGTGACTTCCGCCCTGTAGGATCTCCTGCAGACGAGGGACTTGCCTCTCAGCTCCCCGGCTTACCACGTTGTTTATCACACTGCCTTCCTCAGACGTTATGACTGAGAGCTTGCTTGGAAATGAAAAAAAATGAATGAAATTCTCATTTTCTTAATTTCCTGAGAGTAGGTCTTTGTTAACCTTCTTGTCCACTTTCTTTATTATTATTATTATTATTGTTGTTGTTGTTGTTGTTTTAACATTTATTTATTTTTGGGAGACAGAGATAGAGCACGAGTGGGGGAGGTTGTCAGCACAGAGCCTGACACGGGGCTCAAACTCATGAACTGTGAGATCATAACTTGAGCCAAAGTCACGTGCTTAACTGACTGAGCCACCCAGGCGCCCCAGTGTTCTCTGTTTTCTTGAGGGTAGGGTGTTGCTCATGTAGCTCAAGGTCTCAGGAGACACAGACACCCAGTCTAGTAAAACCCATGAACTCATCCTTTAGTACCTGCCTTTCAAAGAAAAGCCCTCAGTAAGGCTGCCATCTGGATTTCTAAGCATAGTCTGCCTTAAAAAGGCCAGTCTCTGCATCTAGGCCAAAGTATGTATTTATACTAAGTTTGTGTTCCCTAAAAAAAAAAAGAAAGAAAAAGAAAGTGACTCGACTGTTCCAGAATTTGAAAAAAAAATCAATTTTTAATATTTTGATTCACAAGTATTCTGCAAGCCCAAGTTCTTTTGAATAACAAAAATGTGCTGTATGGTGTTCCAGTAAAAATGTACCATAGGATATAAAGGAAAGGCCATTCTGAATTAGTCTCAACTATAGACTTTTTTTAAAATGCCCTTTAAAAATATTTTTTAAATAATGAAAATTAATCCTTAATGAAGTCCTGCCAAACAGAAGTCCTAGAGGGCCTTCCTTTGATGAATAAATTAAGGATTTTTAATTCATTAATTTAATGGCTTCCTTGAGGAAGGAATTGGCATCTAACGCAACCTTATGTCACTTGCAGTGCTCGGCAGGCTGTCTTGAACAAGGGTGACAGTCAGGAACTAGCTGCTGAGTAGATGAATGTGCATGTAAGGGATTGGAAAATGATTTGCTCTCTTGAGTAAATACCTCTTTCTGTATTTTTTCATTTTACAGGGTAATTGCCACTTTAGCCAGTGCAAAGTTCAGTTTTAGTACAATCCATGAAAGAGTGATTATAAATCCCATACAAGTGGGATCCAAATTCATATAGTTTTATTTGACTTTAAAATGAGGCACTAAAGGGGTACCTGGGTGGCTCTTGATTTCGGTTCAGGTCATGAGCTCACAGTTCATGGGATCGAGCCCCACATTCATTGTGGAGCCTGCTTGGGATTCTCTCTCTCCCTCTTTCTCTGGCCCTCCCCAACTTGTTCTCTTTCTCTCTCTCAGTCTCTCCCGTCCCCCAAAAATAAATATTTTAAAAAAGAAAATAGAATGTGGCACTAAAAATTAAGAGTCTTAAAAATACTCTTGCCTTTCACCCAGTATGCCCTTCTAGGAATGGTAAATAATAATGAATTGTGTAAAATTCTGATAAAAGAACTTGGAAGCAACCTAAATGTCCACATATATGTTTGGTGGAGTAATATTTAGCTTTTAAAAATAGTCTTATATGGCCGCCTGGGTGGCTAAGTTGGTTAAGTGTCCCACTCTTGAGCTTAGCTCAGGTCATGATCTCACGGTGTGTGTTTGAGCCCCACATTGGGCTCTGTGCTGATAGTGTGCAGAGCCTGCTTGGGATTCTCTGTCTCCCTCTCTCTGCCCCTGACCTGCTTATGCTTTCTCCCTCTCAAAACAAATAAATAAACATTTTTTAAAAAGTGTTACAGATAACTATTTGTGTCTTGGAAAGATAACAATTATATATTATTTAGTTTTCTTTTTTTTTTTAACCCAAGGGTGACCCAGCAGAGGTTGAGAGATTGGCTACATAGAGGCAGTTTAAGCAATGGATTAAAGGAACCAGGTTTCTTGCTGTCATAGAAGAGAGTTACAAATATAAAAAGAGAGAAGGTTAGAATTAACCCTGCAGTGTTATACTGAAATTGGAGATTCTGATGTAGACACATGGTATTCTGTATGCATAAATATAAAATCAAATATATATGTATTATATATGTATATATGTATATTTACTGACTTTGTCCATTCTTTAAAAAAAAAGGGGGTGCCTGGGCACATCAACATTCTAGTAAAAGAGTATCAACATTCTGGTTACAGTAAGCACACAACTGCTGAGATTTTGGTGTCTGTACCACTCTCCATTAAAAAGAACCAGGGCTCCTTGGAGAAATGGCTAATCCCAAGGCTGGAGGAAGGAAAATACACAAGAAGCCTGGAATATCTTGTTCCAGAAAGGAAGACAGTGCTCAAAGAACAATGGGAATATGTTAGGACATGTAAGTTAGTTTGTAGGAGCTCCCACTGGCTAAATTTGGGATAATATAATTGTCAGAATGATTAATAATAGTAATAGATTATACCCCCATTGAAAACAGTAGAAATCCTGGGGTGCCTGAGTAGCTCAGTCGGTTAAGCTTTGGACTTTGGCTCAGGTCATTATCTCGCAGTTTGTGAGTCTGAGCCTCCATCAGGCTCTCTGCTGTCAGTACAGAGCCCTCTTATGATCCTCTGTCCCCTCTCTCTGTGCCTCTGCCCCACTGGTTCTCTCTCTCTCTCTCTCTCAAAATAAATAAGTAAACTTTACCTTAAAAGAAATAAAACAGTAGAAATCCATGGATCCACTCTGATATAAATAAATGAATGAACACACAAAAGAAGAAAAGTCTCTTCCTTACAGTAGAATGTCAACTAACAAATGTAGAAAAAATAACAGACTTAGAAAATCACCATTTGGTAACTATTATAGTAATAATACATTTAATTAAGAAACTAATAAAAGAGAATTGGTTGATGAATGGGATATATACACCCATTCTCAGAGTATCTCCACCTAAAATATTTATGAATTACAAAGGAAAAATAAGAATTCCCTAGTGGAAAAACCTGGCAAATACCATCTTACTCAAGTAACAAAAGTCAACACCACCATTAGTTGACAACTCGTGTGCCATCTTACAAGATGCTAAAGAACCCAACAGCCCTTTGAGATATGCCTGCCAAAGACTAATAAGCTGAATCTAAATCATGAGGAAACATCAGACGAAGCCAAATCAAGGGACAGTTGACAAAACAGCTAATAATCATAACTAATAATAAGGTTAACGGGGCGCCTGGATGCCTCAGTCAGTTAGGCGTCCAACTTCAGCTCAGGTCATGGTTTCATGGTTTGTGAGTTTGATCCCTCTGAGCTGTCAGCACAGAGCCAGGAGCCTGCTTCAGATTCTGTGTCTCCTTCTCTGTCTGCCCCTACCCCACTTGTTCTCTGTCTCTCTTAAAAATAAATGTGTTTAAAATTTTTTTTAATAATAATAAGATTAACAACTGTAATCTTCAAACACATCAAGATCATAAAAGTCAAGTTAGGACTGGAGTTGTCTCAGAATGGAGACTACAAAGACATGAAAAGAGCAACATCTGTTTCTGGATTGGATCTTTTTGTGTAAAGAATATTTATTGGTACTTAAGTGGGATCCTTGGATGATGGGTTTAGGGAGTTCTTTGTTCTGTACTTCCAAAATTTCCCTATGTTGTAAAGCATTTCAAAATAAAAAAATGTGGGTATAAAGCAATAACTCTGATTCTATTTTGTAGAAGCTGTGTATCATAATATACATGATACATAGAAAGGTCAGAGGATATACATCAAAATGTACAAAAAAATATGGTTATCTCTTGAGTAATGGGACTTGTTTGCTTAAATTTTTTTTATTGATGTTTTTGTTCATCTATATTTTCTAATTGTTAATTAATATGTATTCTCTTTGCAATGCAAAAATTTATTTTTGTTTTTTAATTTGTATTCATGCACTTCGGTAGTTTCCAGCCTTAAACAGGAAAGATTACATTACAAGGCATAATTGCTTCATCTATAATTCAATTAACCTCTACTATATATAATATACTTGCAAGTCATTGCAAGATTGCCTTCCATTTCTAAAATGTGGAAAATAGTCATATTTGGGAAACGTTATTTATCTTTTCTCTTTATTACTTGTTGCTCATTGATCATAGTCCTGAAAAATAATCTTACTATAATTGAATCACTGCTTTTCTCATTATTACAATACAAATTTAAAAATCAATTAGCTCTGCTAATTACTACTTATCTGGATATAAAAAATACTGAAGTAACTGTCTTTAGCTGTTGTGAGTTTCAACATCTTTTTATTGCTTTTCTTAATTCACTTGGGATCACGTTATGATTATAAACTTCATTTTAAAGAATAATTAGAAATACTAACTAGACTGAATAATTAGTAGTGTTGCCATAGTACACAATATCTGTTATTTAGCAAACTCATCCTAAAACAATTTGTGATTCTTGTTAAATTATACTAATTGAAATGAAATGTATTCAGCATTCTTATCACTTGCAAAGGCAAAACACTTATATATTGGCCTGGACTCTCAGAACAAGAACCTTCAAAATGAATTTCAAATTCTATCCATAAAATTAGATTCTTTATTAGATTCCAGTGGGTAAATTTGTACTTATGGACATTGTTCACTTAATTTATAGAACACAGCATTGAAAATGTACAGGGTGTACTTTTTTTGCATGAAAACTTTGAAAAACATTTCCTGGGTCAGTTTAACTGAAAAGAAAATGAATAGTGGGCCTTTGTGGTCTGTTCACACCTGGATGCACACATACATCTCCAATTAACTGAAACAAGAATTCCCAGATGTTTCCAGCAAAAAGGATATTTTTAATCATGTCATAGTGTTTTGGCAGGTATTTTCATTTATTTTATTTTATTTTATTTTATTTTATTTTATTTTATTTTGGGGGGGGAGTGAAGATGATTTTTTTTACGAATATAATTTACTGTCAAGTTGGCTTCCAAACAACACCCAGTGCTCATCCCAACAAGTCCCCTCCTCAATGCGCATCACCCACTTTCCCCTCTCCCTCACTCCCTCCCACCCACCCTCAGTTTGTTCTCTGTGTTTAAGAGTTTCTTGTGGTTTGGCAGGTATTTTTAACTATGCCAGTCAGAATGTTATATCCTGAATCCAGACATGTTAACCGCAAACCCAAGTCAGAGACACAGAATTCTAACATTAACTTTAACACCCCTCCTGCATAGGTCTCTACACCACACACTACCTTACTTACCACATCTATAATTCAGAGTCAATATTACTTTGTGCAGTGGCAGAACCATTTGAGCTTGGCCTATAAAAATTAAATTAGGGACACCTGGGTGGCTCAGTTGGTTCAACATCTGACTCTTGATTTCAGCTCAGGTCATAGTCCCCAGGTTGTGGGATCAAACCCTGTGTCAGGCTCTGTGCTGAACGTGGAGCCTGCTTGGGATTCTCTCTATCTCTCTTTCCCTCTGCCTCTCTCTGTCTCTAAAATTTAAAAAAAAATTAAATCATATAACATATATAACCTCATACCCCACCAACTGCAGCTACTTTTACTTTTACTGTAGCTACTCCTCAAACCAAAGTCTCAATCAGAGAAAGACGCAAGGCGAATAAAACTGTTCTTACAAACACCCAGGATAGTAGCAAATTAGATAGTTAATTTAAAGATTGCATTTAAATTTAGGATTATTTTAGCTACACATACAGAAAAGCTAACTGAAAATGGCACAAACAAAGATCATTTACTAAGGTAGTAACTTTAGAGGGGCTGCAGGTAAGGTTAATTCCATACCTCAACAGTGACATCAATGACCCAGGCTCTTTCAGTCTTAATGCTCATTGATCTTCAGTGTATCAGCTGTCATCCTCAGGCTTATCCCCTCATTGTAGCAAGGTGGCTGCTGCCATCCCACACATCAGGTTGGCAACTATGTCTGAAAGCAGAAAGGGCAGTGTTGTTCTTTTCATCAGGGAAAAACACTTCACAGAACTTCACCAGCAGACTTTCCGCTTGGGTCCATTGACCAAGACTTACTGGATCACGTGCCAATGCCCTAGCCGGAAGGAACCTGGAAAGCACCTTTCGGACATTTCAGCCTCTGAAATGAGAATCAGCTTTCCCAGCAAGAAAGAAATACAAGAAGATGGGAAGGCTGTTGAGTGGACAACCGATAGGGTCTACTATCCTGAGTGTCCTGGCCAAAGTCTTGCTTTTACTTTTCTTTACTTTTTAAAAAATATTTGGACATTTTATATAGCTTCAAGTATAAGTAAACCTGTCAGTTGCAATTCATGTGCTTCTGAATATGGTGCATTTATGAGACCTTGTTTTTATTTAACTTCACAGTTTTCAAGGGCTGACCAGAGATAGGTGTATTCCAGTACTTTTGTGCTGATAACATCCTGCATTTATACCTGGGTCCTATTTTTTATGATGATAACTAGCACTTTATAACACTTAGAGTTAGAAAAGCCACTTATTCATATATCTTTCAAGCCTTACTCTCCATATAAAGACTGTGTCCATTTACTTAAAATGAGCGCAGACAGTGGGGGAGGCCCTAGATCTGGCACTCCAGAAAGCCAGAGACTAGACAGGTAAGCATTCAGTCTCTGGAAACACTGTCAACAAATAGCTGGGCCTCAGCCACTGACCTACAGCTCAGAACAGAGCGCCAGTCTCTGAGGGGAGGAAGACCAAGGACACGATGAGGCTTCAGTCCAAAGGGGAACTTCTCTAATAGGAGGTTAATAGATGAGGACGTGTGAATCAGGACCAAGGCAGAAATCTACAAATGAGACCTAAGCCTCAGGGGTAATACTATAAACCCAGCAGGTTCTAAGTAAATTTTGAGATAAATGAATGGATGAATTTTGATGACTGAATGAATGAGATACCAGACTTGTAGCAGAGGTGATTTGATACTAAGCCATTGCATGTTGATCTGGAACCTAGTATTATTCTTAGGAACTGGGGACCGATTGCATCTATAATTAGGGATCAGATGCACCATTTGGGAATGAAAGGAGGAATGAGGCCAATTGGGGTTTTCATTAATTCAAAGTTTGCTGAGAATATAAGTTATCTGGGGAGCTTATGAAGATTTTATGCAGATTTTCAGCCACCTCCTTAGAAATTCTGATTCAGGAGGTCTTCTGTCAGGCGACATTTTTAACAAGAATCCTAAAGTGGCTCTAATGCTGTGGTCAATGGAATTATCTTGTATTCCTAATTAAGCAGTAAGCCCCTTAAGGACCAACAGCATGCCTTAGATTCCTTCTGTGTCCCCCATAGATTTTAACTGTATGATGTGAATGCTCGCTATGCATGTCGATTGAAATCTCTGCCAGTTTAAATTAGGTCACTGGAATTGACCAGTTAGGATGATCGTAGAGAGTCACCTGCTGAAGAAGTTAAGAATGTTCACTAGCTTAATGCTAATTGATTACTCCCATCTGCAATGTGCTAGACATTGTAGGGGAACCAGAGGTGAGCAGGACACAGAGACTGCATGTGAGGTAATTACAAAGCAGTGGGGTACAGATCTAATTTAATACAAAGAAGAATTTGATGCATGTTATGACATGAATAACAGTACAGGGAAAGACGAACAGTTAGAGAAGGTCAGCTATGCCTTGTAGAACAAGTCTGATTTCAGTACATGATGGAAAAAAGGAATGGCCATCCCACAGAAAGGTGTTCACTCATTCATTCATTCATCCATTTACATCCATTTACTCAATAAATGTTTACTGAGCTCCTGTCATGTGCCGAGCACAGTACTAGGGGTTAGAGATACAGAAATGTGCAATACCAAGTCCATGCTGATGTTCTAGGGAGGATAGGAGATAGTCAACAAACAAATTAATTAGTAATGACCTATTATGCTGCACTTGATAAAAACTGACATTCTCTCCCCTGTGTATGGAAGCTGTGTAAAAACTGAATTGAAAGGGAGGAGAGATGGGAGCGGGAAGGCCAGTTAAGAGACCGGGATAACAACAGAGGAAGACATGACAAGAATCCAGCTTGTCACATGGACAGGAAAGAAATCAATTCAATAGAAAAACGGTAACATTACCAGGATAACAAGAAAAACAAATATGAGCAAGTTACAGTTTTCATGACCTCAAGACCTACATCCTCACCCCTTCTGCTGTCCGTGTCCATCATCCCTAGAATGGTGTCCCCAGGACTTCCCTTGACTTCCACATGGCCCTTGAGATGATATGAAGGGATAACCGTAGATGCTCCCTTCTCTCCAGGGAATGATCTGCTTCTGTGGGGCTGGTTCCCTTTGAGGGACACTTCTTTATCACTTCCCAATTATTTTTCTATAAGGTAACTGGTAGAGTGTAGCCTCAGGTCACTGACTTCAAGAACTCATGTCATATCAGGAGAACCAGTTATAAAACACAATGGCTGGGCACTGTGGAAGTGAAATAATTGATTAAATTTTTCAGTTTTCAACCACAGTGTAGGTTTTTGGAAGAAGTATTGAATCAAGTTGTTTTAATGGAACTACAAATAATTATCACCTTTGTTTTCACTCTAATGTCCTAGATACTAACCATATATGAATGGAAAGATGAAAGAAGAAAGGAGGAAAGGAAAGGAAATAGCTTTTATTTATTTATTTATTTATTTATTTATTTATTTATTTTTAATTTTGTTTTAACGTTTTTATTTATTTTTGAGACAGGGAGAGACAGAGCATGAACAGGGGAGGGTCAGAGAGAGGGAGACACAGAACCCGAAGCAGGCTCCAGGCTCTGAGCTGTCAGCACAGAGCCCGACGTGGGGCTCAAACTCACGGACCGTGAGATCATGACCTGAGCTGGAGTCGGACGTTTAACCGACTGAGCCACCCAGGTGCCCCTATTATTTTTTTAAGAGAGAGCGCACAAGAAGGAGAGGGACAGAGGGAGAGGGGGAGAGAGAATCTCAAGCAGGCTCCACACCCCAGCATGGAATCCAACATGGGGATCAGCCTCATGACAGTAAGGTCATAACTCTTAACCAACTGAATCACCCAGGTGCCCCAGAAATAGCTTTTACTAATTAAAGTAATTAAGTAAGCCGAAGTTTTTGTAAATGGAATCGACTTGAATACTCTAAGGGTGGTTTGATGTAAACCTGTCGGGTATAAAATAATGAACAAGCTCTAAAAAGACCAGAAATGCTCCTTTCCTGCAATTACAAAAGAAATGCTATTTCACATCTTACAGATTATAACATACTTTCACATGCATCTCATGTTTCCTGACATTTAGACTCTAAGCAGCAACGTTGTAATATAGGGCTTGTTACTACCCCAATTTTGCTGATCAAGAAGCAATTCCATGAGGTCAAGTGACTTGCCCAAGGTAAAAGTGCTAGGAGGTGACAAACTCTAGGTTTTGTATTTCAGTCTTCTAATGAGCCCCTCTTCCCTCCCTATTTATGTGAATAATAGATCTAAATTTATACACATTGAGTTTGTCTAAAGCCAGATACAACTAATTTTTTTATATAATTATCACCTCACAAGTATCAAGGGGCTTTCTTTTTCTTTTCTTTTTTTTTTTTTAAATGTTTACTTTTATTTTTGAGAGAGAGTGTGTGTGTGCTAGCAGGAGAGAGGCAGAGAGGAAGACAGAGGATCCAAAGGGGCTCTGCACTGACAGCAGAGAGCCTGATGTGGGGTTTGAACTCAAGAACTGTGAGATCATGATCTCAGAAGTGAGATGTCTAACCGACTGAGCCACCCAGGTGCCCCCTCTTTCCTTTTTTTTAAGTAGGCTTTACCTGCAGCATGGAGCCCAACGTGAGCCTTGAACTCACAACCATGAGATCAAGACCTGAGCTGAGATCGAGTCAGACGCTTAACTGACTGAGCCACCCAGACACCCCTCAGAGGGCCTTCTTGACAAATATACAGCTTTCTATGTTAATAAGGTGCCAAAAGATTATTGACAAGCTAGCCAGTAAACAATTTTTAAACTATTCAGGTGTACCTTACTTGATCCATGATTTTCTAAAATGCATGAGAGAATTTGTTATGTAAAGCAATCCTTTTTTCCCTTCTTTCATAAATGATTTCTTTACCTAAAAAAATAATCATGGATCAGGCTTACAATTACTATTGCATTCATGACGGTTTTCAGTTGCGAGCAATCAAGACCAATTCTGGCTATCTTAAGCAAAGAGAGACCATTTTGCAAGGATCTTGGGAGCCCACTAAATCAATGGAAGGCTAGAGAATCATGCTTGAGATCTAGGATACAAGGGGGCCAGATAAACCAAGGTCACCCCACAGGAGCAGTGGCCCTTCACCACCAGTCCCATAAGAATGACCTTGACCTCCAAGATTCCTTTTGTGCCTCCATTGTCATGGGATCCAAAGCCTGGGAGCAAATGTCTGATCGGTTGAGCAGACCACGACACTACCACAAAGTGAGCTGAGGAATAACCAGGTCCCCTTATTTTCTGTTCATGTGCAGAAATAGGGGAGAAGGGGAGTGAGCACTGGGCATTGCCGCTTTGCAAAGACTAACTACAATGTTGAATTCTCCCAAAAGGGTGATCCAGAGGCTGAAGGGGACTGAAGGAGGGGTAGAGTGCTGCCCCAGTGCAATAGATTGCAAAAAAAAAATAAAATAAAATCCAGTCCAAACATGTTCCTCACAGTATTGCGTATCATACTTAAAGTGGGGAGAGGCATGAGAACATTTTCTGACAATAAGGGATTTAGTTAAATTCTGGTTCATTTTATATAATAGAAAACACTGAAGCTGAAAATGATGTTAAGGCAAAATATTTAATGATCTGAGAAGCTAGTTATTAAATATTAATAAGAGAAAAAATAGATTATAAAGCAATATTTAAAATAGGATCCTATTTTGTAAATAAGAACAATGGAAGGATATGTACCCCCAAATTAATAGTTTATCTCTGGGTAATAGAATTAGGAATGTTCCTTTTCTTTTCAATGCTTCTCCCTATAATACCACTGTATTATTTTTAAATGATTAAAAACTGGTTTAATGTGCATATATTCTCATTAAATAATTTCTTTTGTTGAAATATTCATATCCATTGTCTTAATTTTTTTTAATATTTATTTTTGTGAGGGTGCAGGTAGGGGAGGGGTAGAGAGAGGGGGACAGAGGATCTGAAAGCAGGATCTGAGCTGACAGACTGACAGCAACAAGTCTGAGCCTAATGTGGGGCTTGAACTCATGAATCATGAGATCATGACCTGAGCTGAAGTTGGATGCTCAACTGATTGAGCCACCCAGGTGCCCCTCTATTGTTTGTCTTTAAATTATATATGTGTGTGAATCCTATTTCAGTGTTTAATAACTGTGTGTCCTTGGGTGAGTCACTCCACTTCTCTGAGCCCTTGTGTGTAAAATGGTGCCATGATCAGAAATAACCTATACATACATATACTCTTTGACCCGGGTCCTCCAGTTCTCAGAATTTATCCTACAGGTAAAGTTGCATTTAAAAAAAAAAATGTTTTAATGTTTGTTTATTTTTGAGAGAGAGCAGGGGAGGGGGCAGAGAGGGAAGGGGACAGAGGATCCAAAGCAGGCTCTGTGCTGACAGCAAAGAGCCTGACATGGGGCTCGAGCTGAAGTCGGATGCTTAACCAGCTGAGCCACCTGGATGCCCCTGTAAACTTGCATTCTTAAGAAATAATGTTTTTATAGGCTTAGTCATTGTAGCATTGTTGGAATCACAGAAGTTTTTAAATAACCTAACTGTCCCCCAGTAAGGAACTGATAGGGTAAATTACAGTACATGTGTACAATGACATCATTAAAAGGATTGGAGAAGATCTTTTTTTGCATTCATAGGCAACAATCTCTAAGATACTAAATGCAGAACTGTGCGTATAGTACACTGGAATCTTTAAAAGGGTAGGAAAGAAAGTATTCATTTACATTTATATGTATAACTTAGCTCTAAACAAACTGATACCATTAAATACCTGTGAAATGACACATCACAAAAAAGCTGGTAACATTAGTTGCATGTGGGAGGGTAGCTGAGAGGCTGGGGCACAAATGTAGCAGGGAGAGTTTTCACTGTTTACTTTTGTACTGTAGAAATTTTGAAACTTATGACTATATTTTTTATTTAAAAATAATGTAATTTAAACTGAAGGGATTAAAAATAACAAAATAATGCTGTGAAAACGTAGCATGTGGCTAGCACTTAGATATCAGCCCCTGATAGAAAAGCTATCTACCACCTTCGTGAGTAGTAAGGGTGTAAGGCTTAAGGCTACTTGCTTTTTTTTCTCCAAACATTAACCGTGCTCCCTCTGGTGGAGATACCCAGGAATTGCAACAAATGGGAGAAGAAAAATTGAACCGAGCCCCTCCCTGATTAAATAAGTGGATTGATTGATTGATTGATTGATTGATTTTATAATTTATTGCCAAATTGGTTTCCATACAACTTCCAGTGCTCATCCCCACCGGTGCCCTCCTCAATGTCAATCACCCACTTTCCCCTCTTCCCCACCTCCCATCAACCCTCAGTTTGTTCTCAGTATCCAAGAGTCTCATGGTTTGCCTCCCTCCCTCTCTGTAACTTTTTCCCCCCTTTCCCTTCCCCCATAGTCTTCTGTTAAGTTTCTCAAGATCCACATATGAGTGAAAACATGTGGTATCTGTCTCTCTCTGACTGACTTTAAATAAGCGGATTTAGATACCTACCTTCATCTCCCGGAAACCACTGCAGTCCGTGCCTGTTCAAAGCAGCTCTCAACTTCGGGAGACTGGTACCTGAGTGCTTCCCATGGCACACAAAGAGTTAATAATATATGTGGTCACAGTGGCCAGCGGATGTAGCTCAGTTTACACAGACCTGTGGGTGTATCTCATAAAACTTCAGCATCGTGCATTTTTAAATAAACAACCTAGAAATAAATGTCCAAATATTGTCCAAGGATCAAGACAAATCAACTGCTGCTATTCATCCACAAGCATGATGTTTAATGAAAATGACTAATTCAAGCAGCTTCCACAACGCAGGATGTCAGAGGTAGTTGTACAGTTCTCTATTAGTTGATATTTGTGTTGCTGAAGGAGCAATATTCCATCCACGTCAGGATTTTTCCTAATGTGTGCCCTCGTGAAGCCTCAAGAACGTTTAAATCCCATTAGCACTATCCCCACTGGAGGGGGAACTGATTTAATTGGGAATCAACACACATTTTACACCTCTTTGGGAGAAAAATCTCAGGACTTGGATATGTTTAACAGAAAAGGCTCTATGTATGGCACTATGAGGAATAATTAAGCTATAAATTTCATCTTTGTTTGCCAAATGAGAAATGCCTTTTTTTTAAAAAAAATATGATCCACTCTTCCCCCTCCCCCCAACTTTATCTGTCTAGGTAAATATAATTAGGTAATGGATGATGATTTGTTAGCATTTTATTTCCTGTGTTTGCAAGGGCATTAACAGTGATCAGAAAGCACACAACAAATGTGGTCAGTTTCTGATTTTCAGAGGCAAGAACGTGACTTTAGAGAATCAGATGGGCCAGAAACAGGCATTCTTGCAAATTAACTCTTCCTGTATTCCGAATAGGATCAGAGAGACTTTTGTCTTAGCTGATTTGCATGCACTAATTGCTAGTGCTGAGTAAATGTGGAGTGATCACCTACACAATTGCATTCATAAATTAATATTTTTTTACTCCGCTGTTATTTACACACAGGAAAAAACAGTACAAATAATTTTAAGGCTGTGTCTACACTTACATAATGAAGTGGTTAATTAAAGTAATGAGCTAGTTAATGACAGGCCTAGAAATTTTTCATGAAATATCCATATAAGGGAAGAAGAAATGTCTTTGCCTGAATAATTCTCATAATTGCCTCAACATTTGATTTCACTTTCTATGCACAGAGACATGCCCTAAATGACACTTTGGTTATGAATCTGAATTATCCTTTGATTTCTCATGGGCGCTATGGATGCCACGGCTAACTGCCAAGGTAACAGGATTAAACTAGGGGTATCACACAGGAAAGAGCCCCCCCCCCCCCCAGAAGTGCTGGGCACAGACTGATGCAGGCAAGCACATGGCACCGAATGTTCGGAAACAGAAGCTTTGGCTGGGTCTAGATTAAATTATTCCTCCACCATCAATGCCAAGGGGTCACTTTATCACTCCCAACCCAGAATGATCCGGTCCAGTTTTAGAGAGTCCCATCCTTTTTCAGGACCTCTGATCCTTTGGTCCAGTAGACCTCTAACCTTAGTGCTGGAGGCCAGATCACCTCTAACTGCTTGCTTCACGTCTGTAGTCACAGCAGTCTTGATTCTTTTCCTCGTGTTGGTCTAAGCCACCATCATCTCTGACTTGGGTCAGTACAGCATCTCCTCGCTCACCTCCTTGCCTCCACTCTGGCTTCCTCAACTGCACCACTGATCACCAAAGCCTATTCTCAAGGCAGCAGCCAGAATAATTTTCTAGAATGCATATCATATCATGTCAATCCTCCGCTCAAAACCGTGCAATGACTAGAGCCCAAACTGTGGCATGCACTCTGGGTCCGGAAGCATATTGAGGAGGTTCAGCTTCTGTAGAATACCAAAGAGTAAGGTGCCTGAAAAGAAATGAGGGACTAGAACCCATCTCACTGTTTGAAGCCATGACTGGGGTGGCGCTCCTCCACTCAAGCTCAAGGACCCTTTGGCCCAGGGATATAATTTATAGGGAAATGAGACTCTAGGGAGGAGAAAGGACACAGACATAATTTCTTGACCTAGATCTGATCCAATAGTGCCTTTTATTAATATTCCCCTTCCCTGCCGTATACACCTTGTCTAATTCCTACGCATGAGCGTAGATGGGACATGACAATCATAAATAGATTATGTTTTATGAAATGGTTCACTGTAAGAAAAGTAAAATTATCCTGGGTGGACATGACCTAATCTGGTAAGCCCTTAAATGGGATTAGGCTTTGTTTAGAAAGAAAGATTTGAGGCATAAGAAGGATTTGATGAGAGGGAGAACTTCTATCCCAGTGTTTGAAGATAAAAAGGTCACCTGTCAAGGAATGAGAGTGGGCTCGAGGAACTGAGAGTATCTCCCAGTTGACAGCCAGTAAGAAGTGGGAACCCGAGTCCTACCACTACAATGAATTGAACTCTGCCACGTAAGCTCAGAAGAGGGCCCCAGGTCCAGATGAGAAAGCAGCTCGGCCAACACCTTGGTTTTAGCTTTGTGAACACTAAGCAGAGAGCCCAGTTACACTGCGTCTAGACTTCTGCCCCACAGAAGTGTGGACAAATAATAGCATTGTTTTAAGCCGCTAAGTTTGTGGTAATTTGTTACACAACAGCAGAATACCATTTTAGGTAGAGGAGTTTAATGGCTGTGTTTAGGTCTGATTATAGTAGAAAGAATCTAGATGGCACAAGACCAGTTAGAAATTGCTGTAGTAATCTATGATGAGATGATAAAGGCCTGAAGTGTCGACAACAAAAATCCACAACAAAAAACTAGTAACAGATTGTGAAGGAAGAATCCATTAGACTTGGTGTCCACAAAACCATTCAGGGATAGTTAAATGCTGTAGCAATGGTCAACTGAACAACTCACTGGAAATCAATCATGAACTTCATCTGATAGCTTTCTTGCTACTAAGTTGGACAATTGTTGAAATACTGCGTTGGATTTTGTGTATGTTTGTATTAGGTTCTCAACTAAAAGACAAACTCCTTGTGGAGAGAATCATTTAAACTTCACCGAATTGAACCGTGGGATCAAATGTTATAGACATGAAATGATGTAATTAAATTACAAGGCACTTCACTAACTGTTAGACTGGCTCAAATCAGAACAAACTGACAATGTCAAGTGCCAAGAAGAAGGAAGAGCCACTGTAACTGACATGCATTGCAGGTGGAATGAAAAACAAGATAGCTACTTTGGACAACAGTTTGTCAGTTTCTTATAAAGTTAAAAATAGACTTACCGGGGCGCCTGGGTGGCTCAGTCCGTTGAGCGTCCGAGTTCAGCTCAGGTCATGATCTCACGGTCTGTGAGTTCGAGCGCCGCGTAGGATTCTATGTCTCCCCCTTTCTCTGCCCCTCCCCCACTCGCGCTCTGTCTCTCTCTGTCTCAAAAATAAATAAAAACATTAAAAAAAATAAAAAAAAATAGACTTACCTTACAACCCAGAAACCAGTCTTGGGTATTTAGCCCCCCCCCCCCCATAAAGACATATATACACACAAAGCCCTGTACTTAAATGGTTCTAGCAGCTTTACTCAAAATCATCAAAAAGTATAAACAACTCAAGTATCCATCAATTGAAGGATAAATTATAGTATATCTATACAATGGAATACTGCTCAGCAATAAAACAGAACCAGCTACTGGTCTATGCAACAACACGGATAAATCTCAAAAAGCATCATGCTAAGAGAAACAAGCCAAACTAAAACTACATGCTCTATGACTCCACTTATATGACATTCCCAAGTGTCAAAACTCTAGGGACAAGGAATAAATCAGTGCTGGGTTAAGGCCAACAGCTACGGTAAGGGCCAGTAAAAGGGAACTTCTCGGGATAATACAAATATTCTGTATCTTTTCTGTGAAGGTGGTTACAAGTCTATATACATTTTTCAAAATTCATAGAACTATACATCTAAATGGGGTGAATTTTAATATATGTAAATTATACTTGATAAGTCTGGCTTAAGGAAAAAAAGAAAACAAAAATTACAGTACACCAACAAGCACTCCATAGTAGCTTCATTATCTGTCTAGTGAAATAGGCCCCTGTCCAGATCTTTAGAGCTTTTTAAAGCTGGCGGCAAAGCACAGGATGTATTATCATCCTTCTCTGAACTCCTACCCCCCAACTTCAGCAAGAAGTGTATATGTATTAAGTAAAATAATTTATTTGTGCATAAAAATCTGACCAAAACAACAATTGTTGTACTAAAGAGGAAAGGGAAGAAAATATTTCAACTGCTCATGTTCAAGAAGAGAAAGAGGTCTGAAAGCAAGGAGGGCCTGCCAAGTCCAGGCAGTGTATTTCTGCAAATGTGGACCAGGGCTTCCAATCTGTTTTTAGCACCAACTGGTAGCATTCCTCGCTCTTCTCCGCTCCCTGGTGCCATATAGCAACAGCTGCTTGAACTCTGAAAACGTTTAGAACCACTCCAAACACAGGCCCATGGGCGGTGTTATCCCTACTGTCCATATCTTAGGTCTCTACCCATAGGCATTCACAGGTATCTATGGCAGGTCAAGTCTTAGGAAGGTCCAGGCAGCACTTCCCATATTCATACTTCTACTGGTGTAAACGTGGACTCAACTGGGAATTTCCTGTTTTTATTTGACCTGACTTGAATGTCATTTCTGTATAAACAGAGGGCGTGGATTATTCTAAGGCCCATCTCTAATCTTAAAGAAAAGAAGGATTTACCCTATTCTCTTCTTAAAACATCATACGCAAACACACAAAATTTCTCCAGGCACCCAAATGACATAGTGTAGGAAAGCATGTCAAATGAGAAATAGGTGTCATGGTAGGGCAGGAAGGAACAATAGCATCAGCAAAAGCATTAATGCTAAGAGGATGTTAGAAATGAAAGCAGCGACACCTGGCTGGCTCAGTCAGTAGAGCATGTGACTCTTGATCTCAGGGTGGTGAGTATGAGCCTCAGGTTGAGTGTGGAGACTACCTAAAAATAACATCTTTTAAAAAGTAATGAAAGCAGAAGAGTTCTATTTCAGTACGATAGCATCTAATATGTTCAGAGAGATGCAGGCATTTCTGTTTTGCTACGTTGGTTGTCTTTCTTGAGTTTTGTCTTAAGACGGGTATAAATTTTTTTTAAAGATTATACACTGCTCCCTCTGAGAATAGAGGAACTTGAATTTAAAATTAACAATATTTCCAATATGTTAAAAATTAACTACATCCCATGTTCAATATTTTCTTAAATAACGATTGTCTATAACAGGCCATTCTGAAGTATAATAAATGATATCTTCTAAATTCTACTAATGGCTGGCATTACTTATGACCCTTTCTGTAGCAATAGCCAATAAAAAAGATCATATTTTCAGTATATACATATCATTTTGAAGACTCTAACATTCAGAAGTGAGTCAATTTATTTAATTTATAGGAAGATGAAAATCGTTCTAGGAATAACATTTTATGATTGTACTCTCATCAATATCTGATACTCTAAATTTTCTTTTTAAACACCTCCATTTTCAACTGTCATGTTTGAATTACTCTTATTATTGTATTTTACCTATTTCAATGTCTACTTCTTTTCTTTTATAAATGAATTCACCAGTTGAAGTCAAAATGAGCCTAGAAACCCTTAAGATTTAGAATACTCTTTAATTACCATATATCATGCCACTAAGAAAAATCAGATGTAGCTCTCTGATAAGAATTACGTTGACATTTTTCTCATCATTAAATTTGACTTATTAAAAATAGTCTTTTCACAGCAATAAAAATGGAATACTAGATTTTTAGCATACTAAAAATGGGCTATTGTTATTTTATTTATTTTTTTTTTTTTAACTTTTATTTATTTTTGAGACAGAGGGAGACAGAGCATGAACGGAGGAGGGTCAGAGAGAGGGAGACACAGAATCCGATCCAGGCTCAGAGCTGTCAGCACAGAGCCCGACACGGGGCTCGAACTCACGTATCGCGAGATCATGACCTGAGCCAATGTTGGCCGCTCAACCGACTGAGCCACCCAGGCGCCCCTGGGCTATTCTTATTTTACCTTTTAAAAATTTTGAAACAATTTGACTGCTGTTACAACTGTATTTCCATAATTTCCTCTCCTTATTAGGAAAAAAATTTGCCCACTGGAAATGTACATGTAACAGAACATATACATAAATGTATATAAAATGAAAATATGTACATATGCATATCAACAGACAAAACTGTAAAATGGCTCTGTAAGACCTATAGTATTAGAGATGTTTCAAACACCAGTGATTAGGAATTTATCAGAGATTTTTTTTCAAATTTAGGGAAGGGCATAATTTCACATAAGCCTTGTCTGATCAATTGGTCCATGAAAACTTTCTTCTGGTTTTCCCTTCATTATTTATGCTTCCCCATTTGGCATTTTATAACAAATTGGGAGAATAAATTCAATTTGTTATGATCCAAGCATTGTGTTTACAGGGTCCTATTTAACCTCCAGACTGTGAAAGACCCATACATTTGCCTTCTATTTGAATGGATATTGAGAAAAATGAGATTTGAGAAAGAAATATGGCTTTGTTTCATAAAAACTAAATATCATCTAAAAAGTTAGTTTATTATCCATGGTTAAATATTTGACCCTCATAAAGAAATTGCATGATATGCTTTTGAATCACTTTCTGTTACTAAGTGCATTAAACCTTTAAGCTTTTCACTCTCGTAATTATTTTTAATTCTCATCCAACCCTTCAATGACTGTTTCTCTTTGACTAGTTTAATTATCATGTCCACTTTTCCCAAACTAAACTGTGTACTTTTCATTATAAATTTTAAATTTCCATATAATAAATGAAATTATTTTTGCCCTCATAACCTAAATATGTTACAAGAGTAGATATGAAATGTGTTGCAGAAGTTTTAGGATTAGATATCAAAGATGGCGATCAATACCAAATTTTAAGAATTTTACTGGAAAGTTTTGTGACTCTATACTCTGGTCCCAATTTATGGTTGAGAAACTAACAGCAGAGTAAGCATATATACAGATCAACAAATATGCCTTATTTCTTCTGAACATGTCTCATCTCCCCTATTAGATGATCAGCCTTTCCTGGACAAAGCCAAAGTAACACCCCCAGTATCTAGCACATACCAACTAAGTATTAGGGAATTTGAGTTGACTTTTAAAAACCAGTGAATCTTTGCCATATATATTTACTTAGCCCAGAATGAAATGTTTTGCCGTTAAAGATGTACAGCTACTAAATTATGTGCTCATCTTATGATTTCTGCACCAGTCTCACCAAGCCATTAGCTAGTGGGGCACCTGGCTGGCTCACTTGGTAGGGCTGTGACTCTTCCATCGTTGGGTCGTGAGTTTGAGCCCCACAGTGCAGGTAGAGATTACCTTAAAAAATTAAAAACTAAAATCTTTAAAAACAAATCAATTAGTTTTATTTTCTATTGAGTTCCCGAATTTACTTCTTCGCTATAGCTATTGTGGGGAATTGGGAATGCTTTTGCTGCACTTTTCTTAGATTTTATGTCAATTTTCCACACTATTGTATAAAACAGAACATTTCTTTTAGAAAAATTTTGTTCCTGACTTACTCTTTTTGCTTTCAACATTGTTTTGCATTTTATGCTGGTAGAAAAAAATAAAAATTATTTTAAATGTGCAAATGAAATAAAGGCCAACAAAAAACTGTTCTCTGCATTGGATAATAGAGTTTTAATGTATTTCTGCTGTCTGGTTGGTGTATTTGTGTGATAATTTTATGTGACAGTGTAATTAAGTTGTAAAACAATTCCCATTTCCTATGTATTTTATCTATTTATCATCATTTATTTCTTTACCTTCTTTTTCTGCAATAAATATTATTGTAAGGAGAGTTAAATAAGTTAAACCAATGCAATTACTTTTACAGATTGAAATTAACTTCATATATCAATTTGTACACATTTATACAAAGTACCTACAACTTGCCCGATATAAATAAATGTGTTTATTGCCGTATATTTATGATGTCACTGTGGTTTCCATGTTTGCCTTCCTTTTGAGTGATGATCTATATGTTTAAACTTGACATTTTAACAGTATTTTCAAACAATTTCATTCATTATCAAATAACCATTTATTACACTATGGCAATTTCATACAATTTACTGAACCCTTTAGACACTCCTAAACAATGATTTATCAACCAATATACAGATTTTAATGCTTATCACAGCAAATATAGAAAGTAACATTAAATAGTGACTTGACAAGAGATAACTAAATTATCTTTTTAAAAAAATCCTGATGAGTCATGTTTAGTAATAGCCCGTATGCTTTTATAACTGCACTAGAAATTAAAGGAGGTGTATTAGATTGTTATATTCTTCATGTATTAAGATAGTTAATTATAAAACCTATATAGATGTCAATCCTATAAACTCAAATGTTGATTTTAAAGGCAAGAAAGAAGAAAGGGTATTTAAGATGTTTTGGATGCTGATGTGCTTGGTGGCTTTTTGTGTCTGGGCTTCCCCCATAGGAAGGACAACATTCCTGCTCGGAAAAGGCACCTCTGGGTGACAAATCTGAGATGATCCAAATGGATCGTGTTGCGTGCAGCCACTGGTTACTTACAATAATCCTATCCGCTTGCTGCGCACAGAACATATCCAGACCTTTCTTGTGAGGTCTGACCCTATCATCCTCACTGGAGCATCCCACAGAAGTTATGTGGTTGTAAAATGGATCAGGGGAAAAATTTAATTCCTCTACCCAAAAGAGACAAGTCAGTGGCAGAATGTTATCCTTGTGGGATCATGTGGTTGATCCAGTGAAGACTACAGTTCTCAGAGAAGCTGAGAGAAAGTTTAGGTTTAAAAACAAACAACGAGGACAGAAAGGGAGGAGAGAAAGCAAGACAAGCTTCCTTTCAAGTAGGATCATTTACATGAAACATTAAACCTGATAAAGTTTTCTGTCAGTGTGTGGGAGGGTCTGTATTTCTTTCGTTATCCACATCCAGGAAGAATTCATTTGACACTAATTGCAGAAGGATTAAATTTATTCAATCTCTATAGACTACTCCTTGACTATTAAAATTAAATGAAGATAAAAATGAATTATTCTTTCCTAGATCAAAAATTAATCAATTTATGAGGATGTGGGGGAAGATGGGCAGTGAAGACCACGACCTGTGACTTTTTGTTCTGAAATAAATTGAAATGAGATTTTTGGGTTTTTTGCTAGATTTACTAATTTAACAAAAAGACCCCTTATTTCCAAGGCTCCCGGGACACCTTTAGAAAATATACTCTAAGAACCGAAAACTATATACATTCCTATTAATACTTTAAAAAATATATAGCTGTGCCAAGAAATTGGCCTGCTAGAGAATGTCTTTTTTAATAGTCAAATCACAAAAGGAATTATTAAAATGAAAAAGAGGGACAAGTTTCAAGTGATTTCATTTCAGCATGTGTCCTCTGTCCCTTCACGTCAGATGAAGGACTAAAGAACTGACTGTGTGGCTCAGTCAGTTCAGTGACCCATTTTGGCTCAGGTCATGATCTCGCAGTTCTTGGGTTCGAGCCCCATGGCGGGCTCTGTACTGACAACCCGGAGCCTGGAGCGTGCTTCAGATTCTGTGTCTCCCTCTCTCTCTGTCCCTCCTCTGCTCACGCTCTGTCTCTCCCTCTCTCAAAAAATAAACATTAAAAAAAATTTTTTTAAAGAACGAAAGCAAAAACTAAGAGGCAGTCTCATAAACTAAACTTTGAAGGAACTCCTAATTGTCATAATGGTCCTTAAACAAAAGTGATCACTTCAAGGCAGTGCCTGAGACTCCCTGAGACTACCATCTTTTTCTTCATTTGCTGTTGCCTGTTTCCTAGTCTTAGAGAATACATACTGCATATGGAGTGTGGGGGAGATCTTCAATGGTCTGGTTGGAATTTTAAAGGAAATCTGCTTATTCTGAGTTCAGGGCTTTATCTACTGTATTGTGCAAACCTGCAAACTGTAAATACCAATATCCCTGGTAAATATTCAGATTCTTTAAAGTGTCTTTCCTATTATCCGGCATGGGTTTTACGTATGCACTTGGATTGGGGTTTTTTAAAGCCAATTTTTTCTAAGACAGACAGTAATATGAAGGTGTGTAATTTTCAGGTATTTGTACTTAAGCACCCATAAAACATTTGAGTGAATTTCTAAAATTTAAGGAAACGATAAGCTCGGCTTTCAGCAAAATAATAAAAATGAGGCAAAATGAGTCTTGGATACCCCATTAGTTACTGACAAGGAAATTGAAGATCTGCAGAAGACAGAGAACTTTCCCAAGGTCACAGAGACTGTAGCAGAGTAAGGACTAGAATGCCTCTCCTAATCCCCGTCCGGTCCCTGGCCTTCCATTTTAACGTAAAGTTTATGTGTTAAACCCTCTATGAAAAATAATTGCATTTTAACATGAATCAGTGTCATAAGCTAATTAAGAAAGACTAATAATGTAATTTCAGGCATTAGTCGTCTTATTGATTTAAATTCGCCCCACACTCTCTCATATCCCAAACTGCACACCAAGATTACTAGATACAATTTTTGTAAATAGTGCTTGAGTAAGGGCATTGTCTAATGGAATAGCATCTCCCATCTATGTATATGAAAAGTCCCTCACATTAATGAGTGACCTGCTGAAAAATTAGTATTCCATTCAAAAAAAATCTAGAGTTTTAGAGACTAAGGATCTTTTAAAGCTGATAATTCATGGTAAACTTCTGTCTTTCATGTCTCCCCATTCCATACATACATACCTGAAACTGGAAAGTGTCCTACTTTTTCTCAGTGAGTACTGTTTGGTGCTTTAGCAATTATATAGGGGAAAAAAGTATTGCTTTAAGTATCCTAAGGGAACCATGTAAATGAAAAATAATGTTACAATATTAATATTTTCTCCTCATTGTACTGACATTCATTAAAAAGAATTGAGTTAGTACATTTTACCCGCACTTTTACCTGTGCTGTTTTAAAATATACATAATGATCTAGATTCTCTCAGTTGAGGTAGTTACTCTTAGGAAGTGAAGTATTTTTGGAAATACATTTGTAGGACATACAGCCTATTGCAATAGTGAACTAGATGATATCACCTTTTAATGTTTATATTTGTATGAAATTAAATAAAAGTGCATTTGCCTTACGTAGAGCCGTGTTAGCACTTTGCTTTGTTAAGTAGCATGTAATTCCCAATTGGCCCAACAATTCTTTGTGCATTTTGAAATACACTTGTTTTGTTAAAGCAAATAAGACTGCATTTTGACTCTAAAGATGCAGAATAAATGATAAATGCATTGGTGAATGACAGTGTTATATCTAATTTTGTATTAGTCTGGATGACCTTAGAAGATTCTCACTTTTATTTACCCAGCCCAGGAAGAATTTGAAAAGCATTATCACTGGTAAAAATCATCATCATCATCATCAATCAGTCAATCAAACTGCTTTTTTCTAATTGGAAGCTATCACTTATTTGCATGTTTCCAAATATAGATGCCACACTGAGACAAAGAAGAGTCAAATCTCCTGCTCTCTTCAAAGCTACTCTTTATTTTAGTAATAAACCAAGCACGGGGATACTAGGTCTCAGTACTTTTGCAAGAGCATTAATTAATAAGGGGCGTGGTTTTTCGTAATGACCCCTGTTCGGGGTAGGTGACATTCTTTCCAAATGTCAACCATGATGTCCAGTTTAATTGTTGCTATGATTTGTCCAGATTTTGTTCTTTTAGATCATAAAATGTATATCCTCAGATACCTGTAAACTCCTATTTGTTATTTCTTTCATGACGTTGCAGAAACAGTTTCACAGAGGACTTGAATGTGGACTCTAAGATTTGTTCACAGTATTAGTTTTGATGAGCATTCGAAAGTAGCACTGGACTTTTCTTACTTACGTTGAATGAAATGCATATCCTGTCTCATCTTCAACAAACATGACTTTCTCCAGATCTGAGCTCTTGCTCTCACATGACTTCAATCCATAACCTATTTCCCTGAATGAGATGAATACTTAAAGTCCTGTGGACTAAAATTCTCTGGCAAATTAACCTCGTTTTCCTCCTAAATGGCCATAGTCTAATTCTGCATATGGAAACATTTCTTAAAAACATGTGCTGGGCTCTGTGAAATGTGGAAACATCTCGCAACAGTGATGTGTAATATATGTGTGCCGTCGATTTCATTTTCAGAAATAGGGAAGCATCAATTCTCTCTGGAATTATTTCTTTTACTGGTTCATTGTCGAAAAGAAACTTGTCACCATGCCAAAGACAAAACTGCTGCTGGGTTTAGTTTAGAATTTTATAAAGTGAAGAAGTGAAAAAAATATATATACTTGCATCGCAGTCTCAAGTTATGAATAATTAAATGAATACATAATTGTATCCAGTTTTACCCTCAAGCTCAACCAGCAAAGACATCTTCAGCCCACGTGAAAAGGAGACTTCACATTTTTTTCAAAAATTATGGGTGAGCTGCCGAACATCACTGAGTTTATATGCTCATAAGCAAGAATAACAATCTGCCTATAAAATTATACAGTGGGGAGGGCAGTATTATTCAAGAGGTTTGTTTAATGTACATTCTACCTTCGAAAATTTGAATTTACACAAGCATTTTCCTAGCATTGTCTGAAATGTCTTCTTCGTCATCTCACATCTTACCTCTCTGATCCCAGGTTGCAGTGAGGGCGAGAAGCAGGTATAGACTCAGCACTCTGCAAGCCTATTTTGGCTAAGTGCTTTTGTTTTGATAGATGAAGTATGACAAAGTAACATGAATGATCTTAACACACGTACTGAAGTATATTTTCAAATGAATATTGCCGCTTTCAAAGTGGTTCTCTCAGAACTTAACAATGCTGTCATTGCAAGGGACATGTTTCAATCTCTTCTTTTGGAGCACAATTATAAAGTAATAATTGATTCCTTTTCCACGTTGCTCATTATAGTGGCTCTGAACAAATACTTAGCATTAAAAAAACCTCCCCTTTCATCTGGCCTTTGATGGCTTATTTTTGTTACTGGCCTTTCACACCCACTCATCCTCCCACAGCTTGGGCTCCAGTCGTGAAGAACAGTGTGCGGTTCCTAGAAGCCTCCGTGCATTTGCACATGCCATTACCTCTGCTTAGAAGATTCTCCTTTTACTACTAAGCTCGAGATCACCTCCTTCCAAAAGTCTTCCTTTACTGACCCCACCTCCTACTCCTCTCCAGCCGTCTGTTTAGTTCCCTTCTATTTAGCTGTCCTTTGGAAGTACCAATATCACCTCAATCCACCAAGTTGTTTTACTGGGTTCCTTTGCCCCTCTCCCTGACTAGTCTGTGAGCTCCTTGAAGGCAGACACTGTGTCTTTATTAGCTGTACCCTTAGGGACCGACAGTATTGACTCATAATATTGTTCAATGAAAGTTTGTTCAGTGACAGGTTGTGAATGTATACAAAGGTTTGGCGAAAGGTTTGTGAATGGATACTTGAATGAAGTGGGTAACCTAAGATGACATCTTTGAAGGTAAACTTTCATTTGAATGAGTTCTAGTCAAGTTCAGGAATTAACAGATTATTCAATAAATGATGTTAAGTGAACTAGTTTGTCAGTGTGGGAAAAATCAGGTTCCCTACCTCATATCATAAGCATATATTACAAAATTCCTATTGAATTTAATATTTGTATTTTTTAAAAAGATGAAACTATAAACAATTACTAACTACTTGTATAATTTTAGGGTGAGGAGGGCCAATTTTTTATTTTTATTTTTATTTTTTATTTTTGAGAGAGAGAGAGAGACAGAGAGACAGAGCACACAAGCCGGGGAGGGGCAGAGAGAGAGAAGAGAGAGAGAGAATCCCAAGCAGGCTCTGCACTGCCAGCGCGGAGCCCAATGCGGAGCTTGAACTCACAAACCAAGAGACCATGACCTGAACTGAAACTGAGTCAGAGGCTTAACTGACTGAGCCACCCAGGTGCCCAGGAGAGCCTATTTAAACATAACACCAAAGCTGAAAACCACAAGGAAATGGCTGATGGTGGTTCTGACCAAATTTATCACTTTCCAAATGGTATCTTTTACTTCAGGTCTGGAAGCCACACTTTTTTCTTCTGAATTACTTTCCAATTTTTTTTTTTAATTTTTATCTTTATTTATTTTTGAGAGAGAGACAGAGTGTGAGCGGGGGGGGGGGGGGCAGAGAGAGAGGGAGACACAGAATTTGAAGCAGGCTCCAGGCTCTGAGCTGTCAGCACAGAGCCTGATGCGGGGCTTGAACTCATGAACCGTGAGATCATGAACTGAGCCGAAGTTGGATGGTCAACCGACTGAGCCACCAGGCACCCCTCAATTTTTAAGGTTCTAAATATTCTAAATACCTATTCAAGGACACCCATACTAGACAACAAGTGATTGTAAAAATATACTAAAGATTGTCCAAAAAAATCTGCAAACACAAGGAAAACTGTGTCTTAATTATAGTTTTTTCAGGCTAACAGTTGGATCCACTGCTTAAAGGTATGTCACCTAAAAGTTGAAGGAAAATATACTGAGCGTATTATTTGAAAATATAACTAGTATCTTGTTTGAAAATCAGTTAGTCTTATGTTTTTGATGTTTTTGTACATTCCGTGAAGTGTGGTTTTTCATTATCAAAAAAAAAAAAAAAATGGAGTAACCTAAATGTTCAATAAGGAATTGTTAATATGTAAATTACCCAAAATAGAAACGATGGTGTTGAAATATACTTACCAACCTGAAGAGGAGTTCAGGATATATTTTTAAATGAAAAAAAAATTTATAAACTATTAGGTACATTATCTCATTTTTTATAAAAACATGTATGTGCTCTTTATATAGGTATATGTATACAAAAATCTGAAAGGATATGCATAAAGGTATTAGCAGTGACTATCTTTTTTGCCTTATTTATAGTTTCTAATGTTTCAGCAAGAAGTATGGATAATTCATGAGATGGGGATAAAAAGATAACTCATAGAATGGATTATTCAAAACTAAAGGAAACACTAACCGAGCTTATTAAACAGTGAAGTTACTGAAATGAAATAGAAACTGAAGATTGCAAAACAAAACAACAACAACCAAATCACATAACTGTATATGATTTCAAATGATTTGCTGCCACCCTGTGAGGAATGCTACTCATTGCGGGACTGAAATAAGCAAACTATGGAACTATGAAAAATCTGTAACTGAAGATGGACTCACATACATAAGCATGATCCAAGACGTTGTTTAAAGCTCTGTGTACCAGTTGGTAAGTTTTGTTTTCTCTGCCAGCTATTTAGGGGGAATAATACCTAACATATATGATTACAGTAAGTCAAGCACTATTCTAATAAATATGACTTTATCTTACAAAAATCCTATGAAGTTGTTTTTTCCTTATTTTTATAGATGGGACACAGAGAGTTTAACCACCTGCCAACGGTCAGTAAATGTTGCCAAAACAGTGTAAACCCGGGAGCTGCATTTTGGGTCAATGACTCAAATTTTTGAGCTTTCTGTTCCCCTCAACCACCCTTCCCCCATTCACAAATACCCTGCCCAGTAGTTGACCGTTGCGCCTTTGTAGGGATTTACTGGATGAAATTTCTTGAGAGAGATTATTATCTTCTCCAAATGATCTTAGTTCCTTGAAGCTATAGAGAGCTGGGCCCTTCAGAGAACTGATGGTTAGCGATCCACGGTGAGACAGGTGCAGAAATTTAGAGTAAGCGTTTGGAAAACTTTATAGTAATTTTACAAGTAATTGTGTGTCTGTTGACTCTAATAATAAAATGTGTCTAATATTTTTGTTTTATCTTACTAGAGCATGGTCCACAACTAACTGTTAATCCAAAACACGAATCTGATCGCTCCCTGTATTCTGGGCAGCACTGTTTTATTCAGCCTCGAGAATTTTGCCAAGGGTTTTTCTGAAGTTTAGTTCCCCAAAATGAGGCCTCGGGTACTTTTCCTCCCCTATTTTCCTCCATTTTATGCTACAAATGTATTGTAATGATCAATAAAGCCAAAATAGTGTATAAAGGGCTCTCTGCGACTCGGGCACCCAGTCTCGCCATCACGCGAGTAAGCGCCACCAGATCTGCTGGAATACAGGGCTCCCGACGGACGCCTGCGCAGGCGTTCGTCCGCGACGGCCGAGGGGGTGGGGGCAAGGACTGCTCTGCTTAGAGAAGACGCCACGCCTTCGCCTGAAGAAGGTCAGGATACTACCACTTCCGCCGGGGCAGCTCTCTGCATCCGGGTCAGCTGCTGCCGCTGCAGCTGTAGCCAGGGGACTGGGCCAGGGTCTCCGCTGCAGTCCGAGGGGAGCGGGCTCCTCTCGGCGCTACCTCTTGCGACCTGGCCGTCAGCCCCGCGTCGCCGGCCTGGAGGGGCGAAGAAGACGAGGGGGCCAAGGCTTCCTCCGGGGTGAGTGCGGCCCGGGAAGACTAGGCACGGCGGGCCTGGGCTGGAAGCAGGCCTGGGGCGGATGTCTGAGGGGCGCGTGTCCCCTGGACAGCCCGAGAGAGGAAGCCCAGAGAGTTATCCGGTGTAGGGGGCGCCTTGGAACCTGCCCGGGAGGCGCTTCCCGGGTCCCCACCCAGCTTAGGCCCCCGCCCTTGGCTCGACTCCTGCTTGCCTTTGCCATCCTTGCTCGCCCCCCGCCACCCGTCTGCCGTTTGTGCTGTTGTTCTCAGGAGAGAACTTGCCCCTTTTCCGCTCCCCCTGCACACACCCTAGTCGGGGTGCGGTGACCTGGCCCCTTTGGTCCCGTATTTAGGACCAGCGTCAGTCCTGGTGCAGAACAAAGAAACTTGGACTTCTGATGTGCCTCATACTCTCGGGGAGTAGACGCGGAAGCGGCATTTGTAATGAAAGCTTTAGTAGACCTTCCTCTGTGAAAAGACGAATTCCTGCGTGAATTCACACTTCACCTTTTGTTGAATGGTTTGGGTTTCCTGGTGTAGCTGATGCACCTTGAGATCAACTAGATCTGCTCACGTTAAATCAGGAATTTATTTGGGTCTGTTATGTTGCTTTGAAACTCACCTTGTCTGCCTGTTCCTGGAGCTCTTTGAGAGCACAGCTTTTGCCCTGTTCATCCTGGTAATCGTAGTGCCTTATAGTTAGCTGAAGTGTGTGGTTGCATTTTAGTGTTGCTTTTTTCGTTCTCACCTTTTTTGATTAGGACCTCTGTTTGTCTTAATGCATAATTACTTAACTTTTTTTCAATTAAACATCCTTTCTCTAAAATTGTGTAAGAATTTCTGCAACTTGTAAATGGATAAGGTTGGTAACTGAAGTTACCCAATTTAGTTACCTTTTGTACTATCTTCTTGATAATCTTGCACATCTTTTACTTAGTTCCTGTCATTTTACATTTTCTCCGCACTCTTCTTAAATCTTTCTAATCTCAATTGCCACCTAACGTTGTTGGGCTTATACAGGAAGTATGACAGGTCCACTTCTGCCAACATGAAACTTGAACTAGACCATCATAAGTCAGTGCTGTTGTAGTCTTTAAGCGTTAGAGGACCTTTGAAGTTAAATGTAACCAGATCTGGCATTACAGGCTTATTCTGTATAAAGTTGATGGTGAACTGGAGACAGTGCGCTGTAATAGTCTACGGGTTAATCTGGGAACCGGGATGTAGTGTCGTTTGCCTCACATACAAGAAGAAAATGGTGATAATAACACCAATGTTTGACACTTCGCAGAAGTTGTTGATTGGAACATATGAGATGATGAATGTGCAAGTGGTTAGTAAATGTGAAAAGGAAAGTAGTTCTCCGGATTCCATCTGGAGAAATGCTGGTAAGATCAGGGATGCAGGAAGGCATCTAAAAAAGGAAGTATATATAGCCAGTTCTGAAAAATTAACCTTGGCTAACAGTAGATGGAAAGATGTCTTATTAAGCTTACATGGTGTAAAGCAGATTACTAGTATAATGTGATGATAGTAATATTCCAAAATTATCGTTTTTTTAAGGTTTATTTATTTATTTTGAGGGAGGGAAAGTGCAAGTGGGGGAGGGAGAGAGAGAGAGGGAGAGAGAATCCCAAGAGGGCTCCACGCTGATACTGTGCTCAGTCTTCTGAACCTGGAGATCATGACCTGAGCCGAAATCAAGAGTTGGTCACTCAACTGACTGAGCCACCTAGGCGGTCCTCAAAATTATAATTTTATATTACAACTAATATTTGTAACTACAGGGGCTCCTGGATGGCTCAGTCGATTAAGTGATTAAGCGTCTGACTCTTGGTTTTGGTTCAGGTCATGGTCTCACAACTCGTGGGTTCCGGCCCCTTGTCGGGCTCTGACCTGACAGTGCAGAGCCTGCTTGAGATTCTCTGTCTCCCTCTCTTTCTGCCCCTCCCTCGCGCGTGCTCTCTCTCTCTCAAAAATAAATAATTAAAATAATGTTAAAAATATATTTATGACTACAATAAGGAGATCAGTATTATACTTTAATCTTTGTAAAGGCCTTAGAGCATCTCCAGTATGTTCTGCATACTGATAATAAAAGTACTGTTTAGGGGCGCCTGGGTGGTGACTCAGTCGGTTAAGCCTCTGACTTCAGCTCAGGTCATGATCTCATGGCTCATGAGTTCAAGCCCCATGTCAGGCTTTGTGCTGACAGCTCAGATCCTGGAGCTCTCTTCGGATTCTCTGTCTCTTTCTACCCCTCCCCTGCTCACGCTCCGTCTCTCTCTCTGAAATAAATGAACATTAAGAACTTTTTTTTAAAAGTACTGTTTATAGGTGACATAATTATTCTTTGCTTTATTTTCACAATTTTGAGAAGAGTCAGACCATTGTAATTTTTCTTGAGTTTTGTGTTAACATTTTTGACAGAGTATCTCATTTTGCTCTTTTTTTAAATTGAGGTACAGTTGGCATATAACATCATATTGGCTTGAGGTGTACATACAATAATGATTTGATATTTTTATATATTGGGAAATGATCACCACAATGAGTGTATTTAACATTCATTGCCACATATTGTTAAACATTTTTATCTTGTGATAAAAACTTTCAAGAATTATTTTCTTAGCATCTTTCAGATCTGTAATACACTATGCTGTACGTTACATCCGTAGGATTTATTTTATAACTGGAAGTTTTTACCTTTTGACCCCCTTCACCCATTTTGCCCACTCCTTCAACCCCCCTCCCTTCTGGCAACCAATGTTCTGTGCATCTAAGAACTTGGGGTGTGTGTGTGTGTGTGTGTGTGTGTGTGTGTGTGTGCGCGCGCGCACATGTGTGTGTTTTAAGATTCCACATATAAGTTAAGTGAGACCATATAGTGTTTGTCTTTCTCTGTCTGACTTATCTTACATAGCATAATACCCTCAAGGTCTATCCATTTGTCCCAACTGGCAAGATTTCATTCTTTTTATGGCTGAATAATATTCCATTCTATATGTATGCCACAGTTCCTTTACCATTCATTCATGGATGAAAACATAGGTTGCCTCTCTACTTTCACTGTTGTAAATAATGCTGCAGTGAACATGAGGCTGCATGTACCTTTTTGAGATGGTGGTTTTGTTTCCTTCAGATAGATACCCAGAAGTGGAATTTCTGGGTCATATGGTGTTCCTATTTTTAATTTTTTGAGGAACCTCCATACTGTTTTCCACAGTGGCTGCACCACTTCACATTCCTACCGGCAGTGCACAAGGGCTTCTTTTTCTCCACACCCTTGCCAGCACTTGCTATTTCTTGTTGAATCGAGAATGGCCATTCTAATAGGTGTAAGGTGACAGATCATGGTGTCATTTCATTCTTAAAAACCCCTGCATGGGGCGCCTGGGTGGCGCAGTCGGTTAAGCGTCCGACTTCAGCCAGGTCACGATCTCGCGGTCTGTGAGTTCGAGCCCCGCGTCGGGCTCTGGGCTGATGGCTCAGAGCCTGGAGCCTGTTTCCGATTCTGTGTCTCCCTCTCTCTCTGCCCCTCCCCCGTTCATGCTCTGTCTGTCTCTCTCTGTCCCAAAAATAATTACAAAAACGTTGAAAAAAAAAAAAAAAAAAAAAAAAAAAAAAAAAAAAACCCTGCATGATCCTGCTCTCAAGTAGTGACAAGCATATAAGATTTTTCTGTAGGTGTTTTGGTGATCTTTGTAAACATATAAGTTGGCCTAAAGTGTTCTCCTATAGTGCTACCAGTGTTGCCAACCTTACAGGGCAAAGTGAACATAAATATTTAGAACGAAGCCCTTTCGTTTAAATGGGGAAGTGAAAGGCTTGCCTGGGCATTTCCTTCTGCAACTGTAGATGGTGGTTACTAGCACCTATTCCAGCAGAACTGTTACACTACATAATAGTAAAGTTGTCATGTAAGATTATAATTTATAACCCAAGACGGTTGTAAATATGGTTCTAATACTTAATTTTTTTTTTAGTTTTTTTTTAACGTTTATTCATTTTTTGAGACAGAGCGTGAGTGGGGGAGGGGCAGAGATAGGGGGACACAACAGAATCTGAAGCAGGCTCCAGGCTGTGAACTGACAGCACAGAGCCCGACACGGGGCTCGAACTCACAGACCGTGAGATCGTGACCTGAGCTGAAGTCGGACGCTTAACCGACTGAGCTACCCAGGCGCCCCTTAATACTTAATTTTTGCTTTTAATGTTTTCAATCTTGAGTTTATAGGGAAACCCCTTCTTCGTTTTGGTTGAATTTACCACCACACCTCCCTCCAGAGACTGTCAGGAGGAAATACATTCTCCTTGATTTTTAACCTCATTGAGGTCAGCAACTGTTGTGAATTTATCTCTATGACTTCCACTAATAACTGGCACAAGTTATGATGTTCTCCCGGTACCACAAGTCTGTTGAGAAATCAAGTTATTCCTGTTGCATTAGGTTATTTTAACACATGGCATCTTAAAGTGTTATTTCCCCATTCTAATTTACTAAATCTATGAACAAAAAGTGGGAAACAGGCACAGTTAACTTGTGAGTCAGCAATGTCCTGATTTCCTTCAAAGTGGTTGTGCTTATATTGCTCCTTTCTTGTTTGTTTCCTGTTCTTACAGCTGCTGATGATTAAGTGCTTCCAAGAACAATATTCTCTCAGTTGTTTAAACTTTTTATCTACCTAGTGTATTTTCTCCCTAAAATTCGTGATGGAATGGTCAAGAGTGAATGTGTCTTTAGCTCTCCTCCTGGGTTCTGTTTAACTAGCTTAAATAATTATCCCCAAACTAAATATCCATGTCCATGTGCTGTGTGTATTAACATCATGTACTTCATGATTTTGAAGTACAAATTGAATGAATCAGCTGAGATATCTGAAGGACTCAGGCTCTATATTGGGTAGAGAAGTTCTTTTCAAGTGATAGACTGGTTCCTGTGGTAGAGGATCGAAAGGACAGGGTTTGTCTTATCGAATTTCACTGGTTACATATTTTCTCTTACAAATGAGGAATAATTTTACCAACAGAAATTGATAATTGCATGGATGTGGATTGCCCTAAATATTTTCACTACACTTTTTGGGGAGTAAAACAACAGAAAGCCTACTTACATAGTTTAATAAGAAAAATAAGCCTAAGGGGTAGAACAACACAAAGGCTTGCTATCCAGTGTCATACCTACAATTAAGTATTTATTCATGTAACTGATATTTACAGGCTTATGTGCCAGGCATTGTGCTAGGTGTTGGGAATATAGTGATAGCACTTTCAGTCTCTGCTTTTGTTTTTGAGATATTAAATCTTTTTCTAAGTATGTGGGATATTTGAAAAAGACACCAAGAACATCCTGGTATTTTTCCAACACCTGGCAAAAAGGCGAGACAAAATAATGGAAACTTTTTCTGATTATTGAATTTAGGAAGTATATTAGTTCACTTTAATGTGATTATAAAAGACTTGAGAAAACATTGAGGAGTAAATTAAAATTTTAAAAATTAAAAATTTGAACTATATGCTAACTAATTTGGATGTAAATTTTAAAAAATTAATTTAAAAAATTAAAAATTTGAAAGAGACAGTTTTAAACCTGTATTAACGGAGTGTTTCAGTCTTCTTGACCATCAGTTTCTAGGGCAATAAGCATTAAGTATTTGGGCTTGTTGACCATAATTTTGGGGTCTTTTACACTAGTTCTGTGTCTTAAATAGAAGAGATTGGTAAGGTAGGTATCCCTTTTCTGTTTATTTTCTTCTCTACTCAACATTGCCTCGTTCATTGTTTTCCCAAAGAGTTAAAAATCCCTTACTCCTATATATAAATACTGAGTTTTCCAAGCAAATATGTTAGTGAGGAAAAGATAGCATTTGCCATTTTTTCTGTACTTGAAAGCGTGTCCTCGAAAATTTAAACCTTTTGAGAATGTGTGAAACCTTTCTTTGAGCAGAGGTAAGAATTCAAACTTGGCAGAGATATAAATTTAGTTTACCATGTGAAATCTAACACTTCAGAAAATTGCCTAATTTTATTGTTGTTCTGGAACACAGTGCTTTTTCTGTACAGCTTTGTACATCTTTTTTTTTTTAACGTTTATTTATTTTTGAGACAGAGAGAGACAGAGCATGAACGGGGGAGAGTCAGAGAGAGGGAGACACAGAATCTGAAACAGGCTCCAGGCTCTGAGCTGTCAGCACAGAGCCCGACACGGGGCTTGAACTCACAGACCGTGAGATCATGACCTGAGCCAAAGTCGGCCGCTTAACCGACTGAGCCACCCAGGCGCCCCCAGCTTTGTACATCTTTTGACTGTTGTAATGACAGCACATGAAGCAACCATAAACCATAACCATGTCTTTGTTTTATTTCTTTCTTTATTTATTCCAGTATGATTAACTGGAATTATATCAGTTTCAGGTGTATAGTAGAGTGATTGAACAAATCTGTACATGACTCAGTGCTCATCATGATGAGTGTACCCTTAATCCCCTTCACCTCTTTCACCCATCCCTCACCCACCTCCCCACCAGTTCTCTATATTTAAGACTCGGAGTTTTTTGTTTCTCTCTTTTTACTTCATTCATTTGTTTTGTTTCTTAAATTCCACATATGATGTATTTGTCCACGTATTTGTCTTTCTCTGACTGACACTTCACTTAGCATTCTATCCTTGAGATCCTTCCATGTTGTTTTAGAAGACTAATTGAAGTGAATGTGAATGACTGTCACCTTTTGTTTTATTTGATAAGTATTTTTAAAAGTTATATATACATGATTTTAAAAGTCAAATAGTTTAGGATTTACTATGAAATGCATCAGTCATTCTCCCCATCTCACCCTCTTTCTTCTACTGGGGCCAACCGCTTTTTGCTTTGTTTTTAATACTTCTAGTGATACTTCCTATCTCTTAAGAAATACATGTTTTATTACTTTTTCAAAAAATACCTTTAGTCATCTATTGACTTGGTCTAATGTAATTCAACTGAATACTCATTTATACCTCTTCCCCCTAAAGTTGTCCGTTTTTTGTTGCACTCATTAACCAGTTGATCTTTATGACTTCTTAAATAATATACTTAAACCTCTGTTTCTTATTCCATCAACCAAACCAATCTCTAGGTTCTTCACTTTGTAAAATAAGGATGTTGGCCCCACACCCTTCCTGAGACAAACTAAAATTTAATGGCCTAGGTTAACACATGTAGATGCATCAATAGAAATATTCACTAAGTGTCTGAAAACTTATGCTGAACTGTATGAGAAAAGTTTAGTGTAGATATGAGGCAAATCAAAATTAATCTACTGGATAATTACTAAATAGCCTTCTTTAAATACCTCCAGAATTATGGCATTGAAACTATACGGGAGGAAATATAGAAAACAGCACGCATGTTTATTGTACTTCAACTCAAAAATGTTAATTATACCTCAGTTAAAAAAAAAATACAGCACACATATCACTTGGCTTTAGTGCCATCATGAATGTAAATGCGATTTACTTTCGATTTCTAGAATCAACCTCCATCCACATGACAGAAAGTTATGGGTCTAGAGTAGAGAATATATTTACTTTTTATTCATTGTGCCTTCCCCCTAAAATTGCATAATTTTTTTTGCATAAGTCAAAATATTTAATAAATTTTAAATCACAGCCTGGGATACACATGCATATATGTAACTGAAAACAAATATTTTCACTGCACAATACCCTTATTACAAATAGCACTTACTTTGCTAGAATATATATATATGTGTGTATATATGTCCACACACATATATATGTATATATGTATATATGTATACATATACCTATATGTATATATACATACACGTGTATATATATACATATACATGTATATGTGTGTATACATATATACATATGTGTATATATGTATGTATATATGTATACATATACATATGTATATATGTATATATGTGTGTGGATATATACACACACACCGTTCTTCATTCTCATTCTTTTTTTTTTTTTTTTTTTTTTTTTTTATAATGGTAGTTGAAACCCAGTAAATTGATTTCACAACCAGGGTGGAGGTGTGAACTAAGGTACAAGATTATTATGCCTTTTAAGCAGTTAAAAAATAAAATGGAAGATATGTTGTTATAAATTTTTCTCTTTTCACAGGACATTGGCTCTCTGGATTATCAGGAGCTTGTAGTTGATATTGAATCTAAGCTGAGGATGGAAGGTGTGGAACTTAAGGAAGAATGGCAAGATGAAGATTTTCCAATGTGAGCAGTACTTTTAAAAGAAAATTTAAAACAAAACTTCAAAATCTCTTTATTGAGATGTCACTTACTAAATGAATATTGAGTTTCTTAAAGAAGCCCAGTATTGAGGGGCACCTGGGTGGCTCAGTCGGTTAAGTATCCGACTTTGGCTCAGATCATAACCTTGCAGTTCGTGGGTTCGAGCCCTGTGTCATGCTCTGTGCTGACAGCTCAGAGCTTGGAGCCTGCTTCAGATTCTGTGTCTCCCTCTCTCTCTGCCCCTCCACATCTCATGCTCGCTCGCTCTCTCTCTCTCTCTCTCTCTCTCTCTCAAAAGTAAATAAGCATTTAAAAAAAAAAAAACAGCCCAGTATTGAAAGGTATTCATTTGATACTAGAAAATGAGAGTTCCTGTTCAACAGTTAGATGAATTCTCTTGTATCTTATATTCCAATAAATATATGTGATTTTCTATAATCTTTCATTTTTGTTTTCAAGATTTAAATTTCAAAATTTTTGTTATTATAAAAAAAATGCTTTAATGTGGTATTTCTTAGAGTCTAAGGGGTTCTTGGGAGAAGGGAGTCTTTAAATGTCTGTAAGAATTATTAAATTTTGTGTTTCTATTTTAAGAAAAAATTTATTAAATAAATAAGGGTTTTTTTTTTAGATCATCTAGCCAGCTACCTTGATATGTTTGCATTTGTGTTTACAATGGTATTGACACCAGCTGGGTTAAGAGAAAAAGGGCAGAGGCAGATCTTATATGTAAATGATGCTTCCATACCTTCCTGGTTAGAAGACCATCCCAGTGCATAGAAAGGTCCCTTAGCAGTGGGAATATGGACAGCTGGTGGGAATACCAAGCCATTGCATAACACATGGGGATAATAGTAATGTAGAAATACTAAGCTCAAAAGAATTGTAGCCATCATCACCATCCTCCCACGTGAGGGACAATTTACCTTCATCACCCATTGTATCATATGTCACATTAAATTCCTGCGTTTGAATTATATATTTTTTAGGTTGTTTATAATTTTTAGAATTGTTTTATAGTTGTATTCAAGAGGAATTAGATAAGGAATTTGTATCTACTTTTATGTGTTATTTATTTAAATGTGTAAGTCATCTCCGACAGTCTGAAATTTTCTTTAAAAGTGGTTTGTAAATTACTGAAGCTTAAGAAACCACTCTATTCAGTTTTCCACATAATTGGTTCTATATTTTTAATAGTTCTTTTAACTTCAAAAATTTTTTTTTTAATTTGTGAAATAAAAATTATGTCTGTGTCTTCTAGACCTTTACCAGAGGATGATAGTATGGAAGCAGATATATTAGCTGTAACTGGACCAGAGAGCCAGCCTGGTAAGAACTTGACATTTTGGTTTCAATGAAATGATAGACTTTGTGCTATTTTTTAACACCTTTCTTTGTCAAGCAAAAAAAAAAAAAAAAAAAAAAAAAAAATATATGTATATATATATATATATATATACACACACACATATACATACACACTCACTTTTTGTTCTATTGTAGGGAGCCAAAGAATGAGTTGAATGTTTAAGAAAGCGTGTTTGGAATGCTTTGGAAATTATAACTTTCCAAAGACATACCCTTGGTTTTTGGAAATTTCTACAATAAAAAGTTGAGAGGAGTTCATTTTTAGTAGTAAGAGTTGGTTGTAAGATCTGCCTCTGTTATTTAAAAAGATATATCCTTGTTGGAGTATGTCATCTTGCCATGATGTAGAAACAATAATGAGCAAAATCCAAAGTTCGTAAAGTAATGCTTTGGGATTGTGTCTGATTAATGTTAATTTTCCTCAAGAATGAAGTGATTAAAACTTTCTCTTACTGAACTTGAGCATGTAAACAATCCTTCTAATCTATTTTTCACCTTTTTTTTTCTTTTACCCATTCCATGCTCACTAGAACTTAATGGAAATAAAGTGAGAAAGAAACTCATGGCCCCAGACATTAGCCTGACCCTGGATCCTAGTGATGGCTCTGTGCTGTCAGATGATTTGGATGAAAGTGGAGAGATTGACTTAGATGGCTTAGACACGCCATCAGAGAACAGTAATGAATTTGAGTGGGAAGGTAAATGCTTCATTGTTTTTATCTAACTTTTATTAATAAATGTTTGTCTCTGTATGCATACGTGTTTTTTGAGTAGCGGTTTCGTATTAGGATAATTGGAAAAACTTAAAACTTGAGCATGAACCCAAAATCAATGACGAAGGGATTTTGTTGAAATATCATGTTATTCTTTAAAGTTCCTACTGTATTTGTTACTAAGATGTGAAGTACTGCTAACGCTGAATATTCTTATGTTTCAAAACTGTTTTTAGTAGATTACACAGGTGGCTTAATTTTTTTTTCTTAATTGCCCAGTATTGTAAAGTTATGTTTTCTCATGTTGCTTCCAAAATATCGCTTGATAATTATGGCATGTTCTTTTATTCAGTCAATAATCTAAGCAAGAAAAGCTTTGAAGAGACATGTAATTTAGGGAATATGCTACAAGTAATTAAGGATTTGCAGAGAGGGAGCTTTGAAGGGAGTTTTTTTTAATTAGGTTTGCCTACACTGTATAAACAACCAGCTTGAATTATGTATACTCTTAGTCTTCAAACTTTATATTCCTGATTATTAGTTATTTAGAATTCAAAGGAGTTGGCATGTCTGTTGCTTTGGATGCTTTCTTTAATGACACAATTGCTGTGTACAGTATCTTTATATAGTTGTTTGTGGGTTTTATCCTTAGAATGATTTTCATTTCAAAGCAGTGTTCGGCACTATGTGTCTTATCTGAAGTAAAGAGTAAGATCCTTGATATGCTGTATCTTTGTTCCTTTTTTCTTCCCTGTTTTACTGGTTCACTAAGCAGTCCAGTTATAGCAGTTTTTTTTTAAAAGATACTGAAATAGTTTTCTGCCTATGTGTTTTGTCTCTTCTTTCTTTAATGCTGCTGTAGTCATTTCCTGGAAGGATATTTTCCGTTAACAGCTTTATCTTGGAAACAAACAACTAACATGCAGTAGGTTCCCCCTCCCCCATCTTTTGGTAAGGACTATGATACTAAAATTTTGAAAATCATTTCTTCATTTAAAATCCACTAAAATGCAATCTTGAAATATAAATTACACCTAATCATTGGTGCTTCTGCTTTGGCTAATGTCAATTCAAAATAGACTTTTGCATGTACACATCAGAATTTTTTCAGTAAATATATGCTTAATAAAATTGATCAAATGAGAAATAATCATTGACTAGTTAACCACTTTCTATCTGGTATTACAATGTTTGGGGAGTAATTTATGTGCTCAATAACAAAAACCGGTTTGCTCTCAGATACTTACTGTAAATAACCTATAGTGGTAACTACCAAGAACAATGTTGTAAATAGAATCTAGAACAGTATTGTAAGGCCAGTATGCTAAGATTTTGATGGTTGTGTGAATTATCTTTTTTTGGACTCATGAATATACACTGCACTGTGATTAGGTGCTTTCTGAATTAAGCAATACAAAAAGAGTTCACCATGTTTTCCAAAAGCATAAAATGGCCTCATACGAAGAGCAAGAAGCCTTTTCCTCTATTATAGAAGAAACACTTAAAAATTCCACAGAAGGTATAATGAAAAATTCTCTGAACAGTCTAATTAGATAGTAAAGTGGTTAACATGCAATTTTATTTTTATTTGTTATTTATAAGTAACAATTTGTGATTCAAAAACCTTTTATTTTGACAGATGATCTTCCAAAGCCCAAAACTACTGAAATTATTAGGAAAGGCTCAATTACCGAATACACAGCAGCAGAGGAAAAAGAAGATGGACGACGCTGGCGTATGTTCAGAATTGGAGAACAGGACCACAGGGTTGATATGAAGGCAATTGAACCCTATAAAAAAGTTATCAGCCACGGAGGTAAGAGCGATCAAAGATTGTTCGTATTTTTTAGTGCAGTATCAGAAATGTAAATGCTTAAAGAAGCTCTCCCTTGAGTTAAAAATTGTAACTGGTAATTTTTATGTCATTTTAGAAATATAACAGGTTTGAAGTAAAAGGATAAAACCACATTTAAAAATCATTAGTAGACGCACACAGTATGTTCAAAAGGTACAAGAGTGTACAGCAAAAACTGTTTTCCTCCCGCTCTCTTCCTAAGACACCCCCCCAAAATTGAGACTTTCTCATCTTTTTATCCGTTTGTAATTTATATACAGTGAAATGCCGTAATCCTTTTTTGTAGCATTTGCAAATTTCTTTTTTTTTTTGGTCTCAGCTTCATGAGATATCTATAATTGACACATAACATCGTGTAAGTTTAAGGTGTAAAATGTGTTGATCTGATACAATACATATTGCATAGTGATTACCATTTCTTTTTTGTGGTGAGAACATTTATGATCTGCTCTCTTAGCAACTTCCGTGTACATAATAGGGTATTATTAACTGTAGTCACTATGCTGCATGTTAGATCCCTAGAACTTATTCATCATATAACTGGAAGTTTGTACCCTTTGACCAACATCTCCTCTTTCCCCCTAGTCCCTGGTAACCACCATTCTAGTCTCTAAGTTTGGCTTTTTTAGATTCCACATATAAGTGATATCCTACAGTATTTGTTTTTCTTCTTTCTGACTTTTTCACTTAAAAGTGCTCTAATCTGAAATGTAAGATTCAGTGAGTTTTGACAAATGCCCATGTAACCATGTATCCCCATATCACCTACACCTCTAGACAGATAGAACTTCTCATTGCCCCCAAAATTCTCTCATACTCCTTCCCAATGAATACCCCCTCCCCAGGAACCACTATTCTAATGTCTGTCCCCATGACATTTCCTGTTCTAGAATTTCATGTAACTAGAATCATATAGTATACACTCTTGTGTCTGCTTCTTTTGCTCAGCATCTTCTGGAGATTCATCCATATTGTTGCACGTGTCTATTGTTCATTCCTTGTTATTGCTAATTGATATTTCATTGTGTGGTTTGACCACAGTTGGCTTATTCACTTTTCCTTTGATGGCTATGTGAGTTGTTTCCAGTTTGGGCTATTATGATTAAAACTGCTGTGAACATTCTTGTACTAGTATTTTTGTTGTGTAAGTAAAACCTGGTGTTACTTAAAGCCCTAAACAAATCCTGTAGCTTTACCATAAAGTACAGAACTAATTCATTCCACATTCTTACGGAGCACCAACTTTGCATATTTGTGGAATATCCAAAAATGTAAGGCTTTGATCCTTAAGAAATCACAAGTCAAATAGGAAAAGCTTTGGAAGTACAATTATAACTTCTGTCCATCTGTGCCATGTACAGAAGTTTACTTACACGCTGTAAATAGTGCCAGAATGTTAATGGTAGTCAAAATGCAATTCACTCCTGGGGCATCTGTGTGGCTCAGTCTGTTGAGCATCTGACTTTGGCTCAGGTCATGATCTCACGGTTCATGAGTTTGAGCCCCATGTCGTGCTCTGTGCTGACAGCTCAGAACCTGGCGCCTGCTTCGGATTCTGTGTCTCCCTTTCTCTCTGCCCACCCCTGCTTGTGCTGTCTGTCTGTCTGTCTCTCTCTCTCTCTCTCAAAAATAAACAAAAAAAAAAATGCAAGTCACTCTCTAGAACATGTCGTATTACCTGAAATCCTAATGCAGGAAAGGGACCACACAGGTTAAGCAGATTGGGTTTTTTTATGTAAAATCATTTCTGCTTAATTTACTCTCTACCAAATGCATTCCCTTCCTTATTTCTATAGTCTTCATTCATCTGAAAACAAATCACTTGAATATTTGCAGTTACATTATTCCACCTAATTTAATCTTATTCAGATGAAGAAAACAGGATAATCTGGATCAGGAAGTCTACAGACTTGCATTAATTCAGCTGGTTCATGGGAAACAAGTTGTGAGACCTGCCTTATGGTTTAAACCTATTATCTTTCAGAAATAGTGCTTTATTTGGATTAGGGGAAAATAATTAGGGCCATTTTATCCTACTGAATTATCACAATGTGTTTTGTGACTGAGATTAAGAAAGATATTGAAGATGCTAAGGTACTTGAAATGTTTAAACCTTTTCAGCGTGTGTTTGTAAACAATAGAAATGAAAAAGCAAAACAGTTTGTTACTAGATACAGCTTAATATCTAGAGATTATAATAAACATACACATTTTAATAGACATACACATTTTAACACTTTTTCTTCTGTTAGAATTGTCAGAGATGTAATCTTTTCTTAGTTTTTAATCCTCTCTAAAATCCACAAAATGCTAGGTATTGTTGACTGTAAAACTATTTTTTGAGAAGCACCCACTTTAACCATAAATTGCTTAAGATTGTTTTGTTGCAGATGTTTTTGTATTATGTCTGCTTGGATTATATCACATTTGTCTATTTGCTAAAATGAGTCTGGCTTTCTGATTATGCTATTTTAATTGGGTTTCTGGTTTTATGCCCACCCTTTCCTCTTGAGATTTTATTGCACTTGTTTTGAGAAGAGGGGATTTAAACATCTTTCTAAGACTATTTAAGATTAAATAAGAAACCAGGATTTTTGATCCAAAAACTTGTGGAAAGTGAATCACTATAATCTGTCAACTGTACAGATTTCCTCTGAAAAAGTAAAATCGTGCTAGCGATTTTCTTTGATTTCTTTTCCAGGATATTATGGCGATGGATTAAATGCCATTGTTGTGTTTGCTGTATGTTTTATGCCTGAAAGTGGTCAACCCAACTATCGATACCTGATGGACAATCTCTTTAAGTAAGTGTATCTTCACAAAAATACTTGGAAGAATTTTGGGTTAATTAGATCTCCATTTCAAGAAGGTGAACTTTAACTGGGAAAAGATTATAAATATCCCCGTCCTGGTTAAGTCCTTATTCTTTGGCATTATGCAACTATTTGTTTTCCAACTCAGCAGAAAAATTGTCAGTTTAAAACCGGAGGGGATATTTCAAATGATCTGTTCCAGCTTCTTTATTATTTATATTTGAGGATACATTGAGTGTAAAGAAATTGCTTTGATCTCAAAAGCATATGACTAAACTGCATTTATTCCCAAGAAGCCAAATGTAACTGAACTAAGTTCTGTTATATTTCTCCAGAATCGTTTTGTTTCTTAAGTTAGTGCTGTTTTTAAAACTCTTACTGTGGAGGGGTGCCGGAGTGGCTCAGTTGGTCAAGTGTCCGACTCTTGATCTCAGCTCAGGTCTTGATCTCATGAACCGTGAGATTAAGCCCTGCTTCAGGCTCTGCGCTGACAGCGTGGAGCCTCCTTAGGATTCTCTTTCTCCCTCTGTGTCCCTCTCTCTTGTGCACACACACACTCTCTCTCAAAATATATGAACTTAAAAACTTGTTGTGGAAAATTTCAAACATATACAAAGGCAGAAAGAAATATATTGAATCTTTGTGTATGAATCACCCAGTTCCATAGTTAACAGTTTATACCTCCCCAAAATTTATGCTCTCCCCATTGTATAACTTTGGAGCAAATCCCAGAAATCATGTCATTTCATCTATAAACACTTAAATATGTATTTCTAAAAGATAACTTTTTTGTATATAATCATAATACTGACTAATGCAATTTTAAAACTTTTTTTGTTTTGTTTTTTAGAGAGAGAGAGAGAGAGGAAGTGTGCTTCTGTAAGGGGGGCAGAGAGAGAGAGAGATTGAGAGAGAATCTCAAGCAGGTTCCTCTGATGCAGGGCAATCCCATGACCCTGGGATCCTGACCTGAGTGGGATCCCCAACCAACTGAGCCACCCAGGCACCCCCCCCAACCAATGGAGTTTTAGAATTTTAATTGGCTTTGCTGTCATTTAAGAGAAGGGAAGGACATTCTATAATTTGGATAATTGGGTTTGGTAGTGTAAAGCAATATTTAAGGCTTAAACTTAATTTGTTTTTATAGGTATGTTATTGGCACTTTGGAGCTGTTAGTAGCAGAAAACTACATGATAGTTTATTTAAATGGTGCTACAACTCGAAGAAAAATGCCCAGTCTGGGATGGCTCAGGAAATGCTATCAGCAAATTGATAGAAGGTATTGTAAATACACATTGAAAGCTAGTCTGAATAATTTTTAGATTAGATTTATTAGGTTAAATTTTATTTCCTATTGCCACTTAAAGACACCATAAATTACATTGGTTAATTTCATAACACATTTCTCTTTTCTCAATGTAGTGTCTTAGAATATCCTGAAGGAAATGAGTTTTGATCTGTTTTACAAAGAATAATTCCTTAAAACAAACTTATAAAATAGTTCTTTATTTCTCCTTATTTATACCACACTGAACATTTTCCTGTAATTTACATTCTGGGAAAGGATGGAAAACTTAGTACATTTCCTATTTTAATATATTGTGAATTTTGTTTAACTCATAGTGCTTAGCATGTTTTATGGTTTTAAAGATGCTCACCTATAATCTTCCTCTGGAGTGAGCTCCAGAAGTGTGTTCTCCTAGGAGTTAGTCATCCATGTGAATGGAAGGAACTTTGATTCTACAATTGGTTTGATTTGACTATAGCTAATTTGAACTAATTTAATGAACTCAGACTCATTAATAGGTTTCTCTAAATACCTAAACATTGCAGGAGCTAGTTTTTATGACAAAAAAAAAAATGCTAATGATCACTTTATTTAAGTGTGAAATATGCATTAATAAAACAGGTTTTATTTGGTCATTATAAGTCATCCAGGATAATGCCTTTAATTCTTAGGGGGGAGTTTTACACCCCATAAGAATGTGTTAGATCTGACATTTCCTGTTCCTATGGTGATCTTCACATCCAGCTTTCTGCTTGCACAGTGCCTTTCATAGTGTCAAAGAAATGAGTACCAGTTCCCTCCTCTCCTGAAAAATGAAGACAATTTACCTCTGTATTCCATATTGACCTCTACCCCTGGTTGACAGAATCCTAAAGTGAATATATCTAGGAGACATTTAATGACAGGCTGTACTGTGGATGGACATAAATTTAGCCAAGTGGAGTAAAGTTCATCTCAGTAGTAGGAGTGACCATCAGAATTCAAGAGTGCATTTTCTTGTCTTTAAGAATATCCCATCTAAATGAACTTATGGATGAGGGTTTTTTTTGTATAAAGTTGTACATACTTACTGATGTCTTACCTTTTCTTCCAGCAGTAGAATTTGTAGAGCTTTTAAATTTTTATTTCTTTTTCTTTTTTTTTTTTAACTCCAGGTTACGGAAAAATCTAAAATCACTAATCATTGTACATCCCTCATGGTTTATCAGAACACTTCTAGCTGTTACAAGACCCTTTATTAGGTAATTTTCTGAGAGCCATTGACTTTAAAAAAAAAACAAAACTAGAAACAAAAACACAAACTCCTTGCATGAATTTGTCAGTTCTGTTGGTCAGAATATTGAGGTAATTATTTTTATTTTCTTCCGTAGCTCAAAATTCAGCCAAAAAATTAGATACGTCTTTAATTTGGCAGAACTAGCGGAACTTGTCCCCATGGAATATGTTGGCATACCAGAATGCATAAAACAGTATGTTTTGTTTTATTTCTTTAATTATATTGGATTTTTATATTTTGATATGCAAGAGGTAAATATTTTTCAATACACACTCTTTTTCCTGTATTATAAATATTTTGTAACTGCTCTTGCTTTTGTAAAGAAGGAAAAGGGAAAGAAGCCATTTTCCAACACCTTCTCCATAAGTCACCATTTTCTTCAGGCTATCAGTTGAAGAAGTAGGAAGTATTTTTCTGGTTGTGATTAATTTTCATTTCTAAAGACTTTGCAATCTTAAGAGTTGATTTCTTCATTGGTCAGTACTAAAGAACGTTCTGTAGACTTGGAACATGCTGCTCTCCAAATTTGAGTAAATTCATCATGGCATTGAATAATCCTGTTACTGGAGAAATACAGTATTGTTTTTATCAGCCTAACCTTGGTACATTCCAGTGGCTGGAATATATTCTGTTTACCACATTCACTTCTTTATAACTTTTATAAGGATTTGGTAGAAGGCTATTAACATAAATACTTGGGTATCACACTGCTGTCATGTAGAAAAAAGTTTTTTGTTTTGCTAATCTGAGGTTTAGTCCATTTAATGTGTCAAAGCCAGATTTCTTAGGTCAGTTTTGACTTTCTCCACAGTGTATTAAGTATTTTTGGTTTTGCCTGCAGTCTTATATGAGTTTATTGTCAGTGCCTTTTTTTCGAGTTTTTGTTCATCTTCATAACATGTATATTTACTGAAATAACTCTTCCCTACCAAGGTATGAAGAAGAAAAGTTAAAAAAGAAACAAAAAAGGTATATGCACACCTTGACTGGGTTGCATCTAGACTAGTCCATTTGCATTGCACAGACTAACTCTTCCTTATTGGTTGGTTAGCTTGTAGACAAAGATAATAGCATCTGTAAATATAAACATACCCCAGAATCCAAATACAGAGTGAATCTAAAATTCCCGATGCTGAATATGGCTTGGATTCACCCTGTTTTAACACCATGTATAATGCCAATTAGGAATTAAAGGCCACAGCCCCTCTTCACTCCTTTTTGGTATACGTATACTGATGAGAAAACCAGAGAAATTGCTAAGAATACTATTTGAAAAACCAATTACCTCTAAGACTTTATCTGTTTCACCATATTCTTTACATGTCTAGTGGTTTTGATAAATACATGTACTTATTTAAGGAATCAATTTATTTCCCTGGGGTTTATGATTATATTTGCAATGTACATATTCTTTGGCTAACCAACATTGATTTCCCTGTATGCTTATAAATGGCCTGCTAACCAGTCAAATCCTACATACAATAAAATACCTAAAATTCAGTATACCATTTAATAGTTAAATACTCTGCTTTCCATCTTTAATTTTGAATACTTCTGCTTTGAGCATAACAAACTATTAGCTCTTAATATCTTGGCATAGAACATGAAAGGCAAGGATATAAAATAATTACCATTTTATATACTAATTTAGAACAGTGTAGAATTTGGAGCTAACTTGTTAATGGATTTTTAAAAAATAATGACATATTAGCAAAACTGTTTTAATACTAAGTGTCTTAAGAGTTAGGGTGAGAAATTTGTATGTAGTTATTACTTTGACCATTCTAAGGAACCAGTTATAAGGAACTGAAACATTCTTAACTTTGAGGACGTTTTGACTCTCTTGATGAGCAAGAATTCCGTTGACCTTGTGACGGAATCATAGCTTTACATTTTTGTATGACACTTAACAGTTTAACAAACATTTGAACATAGAGGTGTGAACAGTAATTTTAGATCTTGCTAATTTTTTTTTCTAGGCACTAGTGTACATTTGCCAGACAGATAACTGAAATTAAAAATATAATCTGTAATTGTATACTGAAGCCAGTTGCTTCATGGATTTCAAGATGAATTACCTTTGTTGATAAAATCTGCTGGGCCTTTTTACAAAGTTCTTAGTATTCAGTTACCTAGAATTTAGGCATCAGAAAAATAGTAGAACTATACTTTTTATTTAAATGTATTTTTTGATAACCTACCAGTACTATTTTATCTTGTTTGTTTGTTTGTTTTCTGTTTTAAAAACTTCTGTTTAACCTTGATAGAATCATTACATGTATCTTTCAGGCACTTCCTTATTTTTTTGTACCAAGTTTTTTTACTCTTAAAAAATAATAAATTCTTGTCAGCTTGAAAATGGTAACATTAAAGTTTTAAAGATAAAGGAGCATATTTTAAGACATTTCACAGAGACTGTATGAGGAGGAGCTTACTTAAGCTCCCTATTAAGAAATCCCTATGATGAGTACTGGTAATAATAGGGTTTCAAAACTGAGTGTGGAAGTATAGGAATTTTAAATGTTGTAGATGTTTCTTTCAAACAGTTCCTCAGTGCCAAGTATGGCCAGGGAGAGATAACAGTTGTTAACATGTTTGAATGTAGTTTAAAAGTAAAGTAATTGTGAAATTCGTTCTTAAGGATATTTCAGATTTTGAAAAGATTGGTTGTATACTGCAAGCCTTACCAAGAATATGTACCTTTCAGATTTTTGGTACCAGCATATTAAGAAAAAAAAAAAAATGTTTTTAAATGTTGTTAATCTGGCTTTACCACAGACCAAGACTCTTCAGTCTCATTTACTAATGTTCAGGTGATCCTAGTAATGAGTGGTGATGATCATAGTAATGTAAACATAGTAATGAAAAGTATCTTTATATATCAAATTGTTTTAAACTCCCCTCCATCAGTAATCCCAACTAGTAGAAATATAATAGACTATGGTACATTATCTTCTTTAAAGGGTTGTTTATAATTGTGTGGTAATTACATAATTCTAATCTCCACTTGCCTAAATTTTGATATGATCTCTGTGCAACACACTACTAATCGAGGCAGATTTTTAACCACCTCTGGATATTTCTGATTATTAAATTTGATGGCTTCTTACTATCAAAATAAGTGAAAGGCATTTATATTCTAAGTGTACTAGTAAATTTTATACAATAATTCTGATTTCTATAAATGTGCATTTTTATCACTGAATTTAAAAACATTGATCAGTTGGTGGGATTGGTATCATTTTAATATTTCGGTTAACAGAATCATTTTTGAGGGAGTTTTTCCTGCCACTTTCTCATCACTTACATCCCTGCCCCAGCCATGCTATGGCTCCAAGATTTTAATATATTTGTTATAGTTTGAACTTTTAGTAAAGTTTATGGGCATTTGTACGTAAAGTATATTACAGTCTTTGAGGAAACAACAGTCACATTTCTTGCCAGTGTCCTCTTGTCTTTAAAAATTACCTTTCATGGTTGGGGAAATGTCTGGTAACCTTTTTACTATGTCTGCTTCTTTGCAAAGCTTTGTTTTTAACAGAATAATATTCTATGCTAAAAGTAGTCACAGTTTTTAAAAGAAAACTGTTCACTTGCTAGTGTCTTATTATCTATATTGTTTTTCATTAACCAGAGTTGATCAAGAGCTTAATGGAAAACAGGATGAACCGAAAAGTGAACAGTAAGTTTGGCATCTAGTCCAGACAAGACTGAAGAATGTGCTGATGAAGCAGTGCTCTTTTTTGCATTTATAATGCATTTATTGGCCCTGATTTTTATGTAACCTGTTACAAAATTGACTTGATTCTTCCTTAATGGACTTTTGTATAAGGGACTGTTCACTGCTGTATTGGTTTGCAAATCTCTTGAATTTAGCTCTTTATTAGCTAATTATATTGTACTCATTTTATATTTTATATTGCTGAATAGCAGAGAACCACACTTTATATAAAGCAGTTTTTGCATTTGTTTGTTGAATGATACATCTTCTTCAGTAAAATATTTATATGCCTAAATGGTAAAGGAAAGAGATAATATATATTTTTATGTTTCTGAGCAATATTTTTTAATGTATACCTGTCTTGTGGAAGAATGTGCAGGTAAATGAGATCATGATTTGTAAAGTGCATGTTCGAATTTCTGTTTTTGTAGATGGTTAGATACATTTCCTGGGTAACTTACAGAATAAAGTTGCTCATAAGATGAGGGACAGTTAAACTGGTTCTCATGAACACCCAAAGGTCATGTTCATAATCTAAGTAGATGTATACTATCCTAGGCTTTTTTCTCATTTAATAAATACCGTTTAATTCAGAAGCGCAAATACAAATGTATTGCACACTGTTTCCTTTTTAAACTTTAAAGACAAGTCAAAAAGCCATTTTTAGAACTACAGAGGCTAAGAATTGGGATTTGTATATATGTATATATGGGACATTTTATCTTCTGGCCCAAAGTCAGAACTTTATTATAAAAATTTTAGATTTGTTCACTAATGTGAAATAAGCTGTGTGTCCAGGGTATCACTCTCCAGAATTTGTGAGTGCAGTGTAGTATTCAGAGAATGTGATGAGTTCTTCACTGTCACTATTTTTCTGTAGAAAATAGGGGCTGCTTTTTTAACTGCTCTCAATGTGGGCACTTTACCAAAATACTTTATCAATTATTTAAACTTGATAATAAGTGTTTGACCTAGTCAGATATTGTGTGTATTCACATTTTCTTTTGAATCATGTTGACAGTACTGTAAAACTAAGTTATTTTGTAAGTCTTAGAGCATCACTGCATTATGCTGTTTTGGATGACACATTTATATTAACTTTTTGTTTAATTTGGTAAGTACCTTGACACTATATTAAAATACATTGTCCTTAGGTGCTCGAACAGAACTTAATTGCCCGCAGAATCATCCTAAAACAGTAGGTTGGTCTAATATTGTGTCATACACTTGTGTGACTCATTTGGAAAACTTGGTATCCTCCAAATTTGAGGGTACTGCCACACTCTGGGCCTTCCTGTAAGGCAATTTATTAAAGAGTGTCCTAGAGTAGCAAAATTGGAGCAAAGGAGGGCTAAGCTTTTAGGCTTTATTCTGTCAGACTGAACATACATGTGGCTTTCACCATTGCCATTTTTAATACAAAGTTTGTATTACCAAGAGAATTTTCCTTTACTTTTTGTCCTTCTCAGTTATAAACTTGACATGCTAAACCTAAGTCTAATCCTGGAGGATTCCCAGGATGAGATGTTCCTCAGCAGCCTTCTGACTTACCTTGGATAAGCAGCTGTAGGCAGATCCTAAACTAACGTCATTCTGGCAAGTAAAGCCAAAACCATTATTGCTTGCTCAAACCTTAGAAACGGCTTGTGTTGAAAAAGCAAACTAACAATAACAACTTAGCCATTCCTTCTGAATTGAACCATATGAGAATCATGGATAAACGATTGTGGAATTTAATTGTGATTAGGGTATGTATTTGTAGAGCTCTTTAAGTAGTCTTTCATCTATAAAAGTCTTTATCCTGCTCACAGTTTGCTGAGCTTTTTAAATAGGTGGTTTTCCTCCACATTAACAGTTTTTCAGTTTCAACAGTTTATTGTGTTTGTTCACTTTTGCTTTTGCAAGCATTGTTCCTAACTACAGATACAGCTTGTTGCAAAAGTGGTGCATTTTCTTAAATATTTTTTGAAGTACAACTAGCCCGTCATCCATTAGAACATTAAAAATCAGAGGGAACACTGTTAACACTTGGGATATAACGAAAGGGATGTGCCGTGAATCGCTAGAGTAAAACACACCTGCTCTAACCTGCACCTTAATGGAATCTGGTATAGAGATGTGCCCCATAATAAATGTCTCATAACCCTAAGGCTTAAGATCATAACTGGTAGGTTGGAGGAGAAGCATTTACTAAGTTTGTTGTTAATCGTTTGTCTTTGTGTGACATTTCCCCCATATCATTCAATTTTAATTTTCCATTACTGATTGAAGTGAAAGTACATATAATTGTAATATTTCATGTTTCTCCTAAGGTCATGGATCTAACTTAACTGGTTTAATTTGATTTTTGTCAGTATATTTTGTTGTACTTGGGCTCTGAATGCCTCTTAGTCAAAAGTTTCTTGTATAAAGTAATTTGGTTGTGTTCTGCTGGATCATATTCCTAGGTAGCACCAAGGAAAGATGGTATATTGACCTCACAGTTTAAGCTTAATAGCCTTTACCTTGGGTGGAGCTTGGTGGTGGAATATGATTCTAGGTAAGCCCTAGCAGGGTAGTTTGAAAGGAAAATAACAAAACAAGGAAGGAAGAGAAAGAAAACTATAAAGGGGTTCTCTCAGATGTCACTGAATGTGTCTGTAAAGGGAAATAGTGTGTGTGGCAGCTCTTGGCACCATGCAGTAGGCTTTCTTGCATCCAACAGGAAAACCTGCAGGCTTCACACGGAACATGTGAGTAAGAAGACTGGAAGTGAAGGAGGGAAAGACTGGTAACACCTATAATGAGAATTTGTATTTTCCTCTGCTTTGTCTCTTCATACAGAAACAAGTTTGAACAGAGAGGGTCAGCAGTAACAGTGCTCAGATTAAAGTTTAGGACTAGGTTATTTTTTATGTTTTCTAAGATTGGTAAACGTTAATGTAGTCCTTGAAAGTGGGCATCGCTATTTAGTAACTTGCAGTGAGTACTGAAATTTGCTGATTGACGAGTATATGTCAGTAGCTAGAATTTGTTCGGCTGCAATTTCAGAATTTAAAAAGGTAAGGGATCTGCTTTTTGATAGAGACTTCTTGTAGAGGACTATATAGCACCACTATTTGGCTGTTTTTATGTGAGTGCTCAGGGAATCTCGAAGTGTTTGATTTAGTGTGGAAGTGGCTTTTTTAGATTTCTTCAATTGACAGATAAATTAGCATTAGGATATTATCGGATAGAACGGGCCAGTTTCCTGATGAGATTGGTAAAGGTATATATAAGGTGACAGTTGCTTTGTCCTCCTTTTCCCCATGTTATATATGGAAAATTAGTAACGTTGCTTAATCAGAAGGGAGAAGATAGGCTGAAAATAGATTTGCTAATCCGTCCCATCTTGTTTTCATGCTTATTTTTTTCCCATCCTATTTAGATATTTGAGAACTGGATCACAAACCTCAAAAGAAAGGAATAGAGGAGTTAATGTGCTTATTAATTAGACCACCTGTTCCGTTAGAGTTTATCTTGTCGCAGGGACCAGGAATTGGAGGAGTTGAGTTGCTGGGAGAAAGCATTACGAATTTACATTCACATGAGAAGGTCAGCTGGTAAGGGCAGTGGAGACCATCTGTGCAGTGTTCTAATAGTACTGAAGAATTACCTGGGGAGCCTTTCACTCCCTCTTCCGCCACCCAAGATTCTGAATGAATTAGAGTTAGATCAGAGGTGAGTCCCTGTAATGTAACTTTCTTTCAAAGTTCTAAAAATAGTACTTGAAAATAAGATAATGTGTTAATAAACACCAGGAGTGACTCTAAAATTTGAACAGAACTGTTATTTTGTTTCAACTATGTATGCTAGATCTACTTAATTTCTTATGTTTTGAGATTTACTTTAAAAACTCTATGAAAAGTTCACATAAAGCACTTAAACACGTAATGAAAATCAAAGGTTTAATGCTTTCAGATTGATAAAGAACAATATTAAACTGTTTGCTTCGGATAGCTGTCTGAGTCTTATGTGACCTTATATAAGAGGTTAAAACATTTACATTTTGAAATCTGTGTGTTTTCACAATCAGTATGGCTAAGGTGGAACTTGGAAAATAATACTAATCTGCTGCTCCACTGCACTTTTTGTATACAGACTTTTTAAGTTATGCCTCTTAAACTGTTCATTTACATAAACCTAACTGGTAAATATTGGAGGTGTTCGGGGCTACTGTCTTGCACAGCCGATTGGACACTGTTCACCTGGAACACAATTTAGAGTTAGTCACCTACACACTTTGATACGAATTCCAAAAATTCAAGTATTTTTCTTAATGTAAGTTCACGTTGTTGCCATGTAGACACAATGTGCTGTGATCGTTTCACTATTCAAAATATGTTGCCTAGGCTGGTGCTGTCATTTTACAGTGTGAGAAATTTAGTTCTGATGACTGTGTGTGGAAGATGTTGATGTGATCCCTGTAAGAAAGGAAAGAGTTGGTCTTGATTTACTAAGGAGATGTAATATTGTATTTTTCTCTGACTTATTAGGAATACAATAACTTGTGTCCTGATTTGTTGCACATGATACTTTTGCAACGTTAATGAATTTAAATAAATTAATTGTAAAGTTTGTTTTTGACTCATTTTTATCACATATTTTGTCTTACATTACGTCACTAAATTTTTACACTGAGATTTTATCTTGTAAGCCTTTCAGTAGTTACAGAACTTTTGTTTCTCTTTATGTAGTCTGGGCACTACTTGCTATTCTTCAAAGGGGTGAAGTGTTCATTCTGCTTTCATTTTAAGCATTGTCGAAACTATCAAACTTTGTATCTCATAGTTTAGAATCATTTTGGTAGTGGGGAATCCAACAATAAAATCAGTCCAATAAGTGGCTGAAAGCATGGCTTAAATGAGAATGTTTAGCTAACAAAACTGCTCAGAGATTCCATTTGATAGCACTTGTTTATGTATTTACTCCTTAATCACTGTTCACCTACTTAATGGCAAACAGCCTTACACATCATGCTGCCTTTAGTCCACTTAGGATATGCCATTTGGGTTTATGTAAACTCAATATATATTGCAGTATTCGTCTTGCACTAGGTACAAATTTTAAATACAAGTTCTCCCACATTAAAATTCTTCAGAACTCAACAAGAGCTTGTTGGGCTAACTGAATTGCAGCCGTATTTTGAATCATAAAGTGATACCTGCTCTAATCTTTTCAGAATTGGTCTTCAATTTAGTATTACAGGATCTTCAACAGTATTACCCTGAACACACTTCAGGCATAAAATGTGACTGCCCTAACATTCCTAATTGTGTATCTAACAGCGGATAAGCTTATTATGAACGATTTGGTAAACCTGGTGAATTACTCACAAAGGAAGCTCGTCCACCGGTCTAGGGCTTGAAAGCTGCGGGCCCCACGCCCTTCCTCCCTCCACACCACACCCTCCGGTGGCAAGGCTTGAGTGGCGTGTGGGAGGAGGGGCTGGGCGGGGCCTCCCGGCCCACCCGCGTGCTGTCACTTCCAGGTTCGGCGAGCACTTCCGGGTCGTCGGCGCAGCTCTGCGGCTTCTGCGACGGCCGAAGAGGTGGTCGGGTAGTAGGTGCTTCCTGCTGGGCTGCTGGCTGCTCCGCTTCTGTCCGCTCCGCGGCGGGAAGCGCCTTCCCCACAGGTACTGGGTGAGCCGTACCCGCGCTCCTTGCCGTCCCCCAGAGGTGGGGTTGCGGTCGGTTGGGTCTTCGAGGGCGGCGCGGAGGGCAGGGGCCCGGGGTGGGCCCGTTACTGACTTCGCTGCCGGGATGGCCCGGCGACCGGTACCCGCGAAGGAAAAGTGCGGGAGTCGGCGGGAGGAGGTTGCGCCCTGCGGCGGGAGGTTTGTGGTCCACAGGGCGCCAGCTGAACGGTCCTGGGGGAGGTCTTCAGCCCAGCCCCTTATTGTTAGCCAGGTGAATGTCTTTACGCATCCAGAGTTGTTGTGTTGTTTCGTTTTGTTTTTGCCGAATTTCAGAGGAGCGCATTCCGTAAGTGTCTCATTCCTGGGCTGCTTCGCTTATTTGAAATCTGCCTTAAAGTTCAAGCGGACTCCCACAGGGTAACGAATTTAAACTGGATGATTTGATCAGGAAGGACGAGGACTACTGAGTTAGTTCCGAATGTGGAGCCCTTCTAATTAATTTTCTAAATTGCGAAGTGAAGGAGCACGAAATGGATGTGAGGGATACCAGATCTAACAGATTTGAACATTTCACAAGGGATTTTTAAGAATCTAAAATAATTAAAGTAACTAACAAATGTTTAAATAACTTAAAGCTATTTTTTTTTAATTAGTATCTATTGTATGTGTATAATTGCCACATAACATTAGTTTCAGGTTAATTAGTGTTTTCCTTTCCTTCAGACAGATACTAGAAGCGGAATTTCTGGATCATTTGGTAGTTCTATTTTTAATCTTTTGCAGAACTTCCATGCTGTTTTCCATAGTGGCTGCAGCAGTTTGCATTCCTGCCAACAGTGCACAAGGGTCCCGTTTTCTCTACTTTCTCGCCCACACTTATTTCTTGTCTCCTTGAGAATTGCCATTATCACATGTGTAAGGTGATATTTCATGGTGGTTTTGATTTGCATTAGCCTGATGATTAGTGGTATTGAGCATCTCTTTATGTGTTTGTTGATCATCTGTAGGGGTTCTTTAGAAAAATGTTCAGATCTTTTGCCCATTTTTTAATCAGGTTGTTTGTTTGCTGTTGTATGAATTCTTTTTTATGATTTGCAAATAGTTTCTCCTATTCAGTACGTTGCTTTTTGTTTCTGTTTTTTATGTATATATTTATATATTATCCCTTCAAACCTCTTTACTTTTTTGGGTGTATGCATTGTGCTCAACATTCCAGTTCACTTGTCCTCTGACTTTAAAATGTAACTCTTTTGTATGTATTTAGCATATATATAAACATGTAAAAGTCAATCTTTTGATTGATTCAAACTTTCAGTGTCTGTTTTCCATTGACTCCCTCTCTACCATATCCCACCCCCTCAACTACCAATCTGTTCTCTGAAACTATGCGCTTGGGTTTTTTTCCTTTTTTGGTTTTAGATTCCACCTGTACCCGATATCATACGGTGTTTGCCTTTCTCTGTCTCACTTCACTTAATGATAATGCCCATGATGGGGCGCCTGGGTGGCTCAGTCAGTTGAGCATCTGACTTGATTTTGGCCCAGGTCATGATCTCATGGTTCGTGGGACTGAGCCGCATGTCAGGCTGTGCACTGACAGCACAGAGTCTCCACCACCCCCCCCCCCCCGCCCCCGACCCTCCCTCGCTCTCTCTAGCTCTCAAAATAAATAAAATGGTAATGCCCTTGAGGTCTATCCCTGTTGTAATTGGCAAGATTTCATTCTTTTTATGGCTGAATAATATTCCGTTGTAATATATTCACCATGATGCCTTTATCCGTTCATCCATTGATGGACACCTAGGTTGCTCTGATAGCTTGGCTGTTGTAAATAATGTTGCAGTGAACATGGAGTGCATATATCTTTTCAAGATAGTGTTTTCATTTGGGGGGGATAAATACCCAGAAGTGGAATTGCTGTATCCTCTGGTAGTTAATATTTGTAACTTTCTGAAGAACTTCCATACTGTTTTCCATAGTGGCTGCACCAATTTACATTCCCCCCAATAGTGCAAGAGAGTTCCCTTTTCTCCATCGTCACCAGTACTTGTTGTTTCTTGTCTTCCTGATAGTGGCCGTTCTAACAGGCATGAGGTGATATCTCATTGTGGTTTTGATTTGCATTTCCCTGATGATTAGTGATGTTGAGCTTCTTTTTGTATGTCTGTTGGCCATTTATTTGTATGTCTAATTTAGAAAAATGTCTGTTCATGGGACGCCTGAGTGAGTCCGTCGGTTAGGCGTCTGACTCTTGATTTCAGCTCAGGTCATGATCTCACAGTTTGTAAGATGGAGCCCCAGGTTGGGCTCTGCGCTGACAGTGTGGAGCTTGCTTGTGAATCTTTCTCCCTCTCTTTCTGCCCCTCCCCTGCTTGCACAAAATAAATAAACATTAAAAACATTTAAAAAAAAAAGAAAAATGTCTTCAGATCTACTGCCAATTTTTAAATTGGGTTGTTATTTTGCTGTTCGTTGTATGAATTCTTTATATAATTTGGATATTAATTTCTTATCAGATAGATGGTTTGCGGACATTTTCTCCCACTCAGTAGGTTGCCTGTTCATTTTGTTGACACTTTCCTTTGCTGTACAGAAACTTTTTAGTATGATGTAATCCTACTTATATATTTTTGCTTTTTGTGATTTTGCTTCTGGTGTCCAGTTTAAAATATCATAGCACCAGTGTCAAGGAACTTAACTGTAGCCTGTGTTTTCTTCTAGGAGTTTTATAGTTTTGGGTCTTACATTCAAGTCTTTCATCTGCTTTGAGTTGATTATTGTGGGTATAGTGTGTAAATTAGTGGTCCATTTTCATTCTTTTATATGTGTTTGTGCAGTCTTCTCAACATCATTTTTTGAAGATACTTCCCTTTCCCCGTTATTCTTGGCTTCTTTACTATAAATTCATTGAATATGTATGCCTGAGTTCATTTCTCGGCTGTTATGTTCTGTTGATATATGTGATTACCATGGCTTTGTAATATTGTGTAAAATCTGGGAGTGTGATTCCTCCAGCTTTGGTCTTCACTCTCAAGATTGCTTTGGCTGTTTGGGGGTTTGGGGGTTCCATACAAATTTTAGGATTGTTGTGTGTCTTTGAAAAATGCCATTGGAATTTTGATAAGGATTGCATTGAATCTGTAAATTGCTTTGGGTAGTAAGGAAGGACATATTAATAATATTGCTTCTTCTACTCCATGAGCATGGAATGTCTTTCCCTTTATTTGTGCCTTTTTTCAGTTTATCTCACTGAATAAACTGAATAATGTAGTTTTCAACATATAGGTCTTTTACCCTCTTAGTTAAATTTATTCCTAGGTATTTTGTTCCTTTTGATGCAATTGCAAATATGATTGTTTTCTTTATTTCTCTGATCGTTATTAGTGTATAGAAACTCAGTAGATTTTTGTGTATTGATTTTGTATCCTGTGACTTTACTCAGTTTGTTAATTTATTCTGACAGTTTTTGATGGAGTCTTTAGTGTTTTCTGTATATAACATGTTGTCTACAAATAGTGACAGTTTTACTTTTTCCTTCTCAATTTGGATGCTTTTTGTTTCTATATCTTGCCTAATTGCTCTGGAAGGACTTGTAGTACTTTGTCACATATAATAGAATAAGAGTCGTGTCTTGTTCGTGATCTTAGAGGAAAAGACTTTCTTTTTTAAAAAAAAATTCTTTTTTTTTTTTTTTTAATTCTTTTTTAATGTTTATTCATTTATTGAAATAGAGACAGAGCACAAGTCGGGGAGGGGCAGAGAGAGATAGAGATACAGAATCCTAAGCAGGCTCCAGACACGGGACTGGAACTCATGAACCCTGAGATCATGACCTGAGCTGAAGTCGAATGCTCAGCGTACTGAGCAACCCAGGCTTTCTGTTTATCATTGTTGAGTGTGATTTTAACTATGGGCTTGTGCTATACGGCCTTTATTATGTTGAGGTATGTTTCCTCTAAATCTGCTTTGTTGAAAGTTATCATAAATGGATGTTGAATTTTGTCATATACTTTTTATGCATGTATTGAAATGATAAGATTTTTATCGTTCACTTGGTTATTATGGTGTATTACATTGGCAGATTTGAGGTTCTTGGGCCATGCTTACATCCCTCGAATAAATCCCCCTTGATCATGGTGTATGATCCTTTTAATGTATTGTTGAATTCAGTTTGCTAATATTTATTGAGGATTTTTGCATCTATGTTTATCAGGGATATTGGCCTGCAGGTTTTTTGGTTTTTTTTGGGGGGGGGGGTGTTTGTTTTGTTTTGTTTCTTGTAGGATCCTTGTCTGGTTTTGGTTTCAGAGTAATACTGGACTCTTAAATGAGTTTGGAAGAGTTTGTTCATCTTCTCTATTGAAAGAGTTTGAGGATTGGTATTCTGTTTTGAATGTTAGGTAGAATTTATCGGTGAAGGCGTCTGATCCTGGGCTTCTGTTTGTTGAGAAGTTTTTGATTACTGAGTAAATTTCCTTATCATTGATTGGTGTGTTCATGTTTTCTATTTCATCATCATTTGGTTCTGTGTTTTTAGGAATTTCTTCTAGGTTGTCCAACTTCTTGGCATATAATTGTTCATAGCAGTCTCTTAAGATCCTTTCTATTTCTGTGGTGTCATTTGTAACATCTCTTTCGTGTCTGATTTTATTTGAATTGTTTTTTCTAGGTGTATTTATGAATTTAACTAAAGCCTTGTCAGTTTTGTTTATCTTTTCAAAGAGCCAGCTCTTTTTTTCATTGATACTCTCTAAGGCTTTTAAATCTCTGTTTCATTTCTGTCTTTATTTTCTTCCTTCTGCTGTGTGTGTGTGTGTGTGTTTTAGTTCTTGAGGTGTAAAGTTAGGTTGTTTGTGAGACTTCTCCAGGTAAGCCTTTATCACTATGAACTTCTTTCTTACAACTGCTTTTGATGTATCCAACAAATTTTGGTATGTTGTATGTCCATTTTCTTTGTCTCAAGACATTTTTTTATTTCTCTTTTGATCTCTCCTTTGATCTGTTGGTTATTCAGTAACATATTGTATAATCACATATTGTGAATTTTCTAGGTTTCTTTGTGTAATTTCTGGTTTCATATCATTATAATCATAAAACATGTTTGATATGATTTCATTCCACCTAAATTTATTGGCTTGTTTTGTGGCCTGACATATCATCTATCTTGGAGAATGTTCCATGTGCACTTGAGAGAAATATATATTGCTTTTGGGTGGAATGTTCTGTATGTATAATTTAAGTCTGGCCTAACATGTTCTAAGACCAGCATTTCCTTATTAATTTTCTGTTTGACTGAAAATATTGAAATCTCCTATTACTGTATTGCTGTCTTTCTCCCTGTATGTCTGTTACTCCTTGCTTAATATGTTTAGATACTTCTATGTTGGCTGCACAAGTATTTCCCAATGTTCTATTCTGTTGTTGGATTGACCCCTGTATCATTATGTGACACTCATCTTATCACTTATTGCAGTCTTTGTGTTTTAAAGTTTCTTTTCTCTCTTTTTTTTAAACGTTTATTTATTTTGAGAGAGTGTGTGTGCAAGCAGGGGAGGAGCAGAGAGAGAGGGAGAGAGACGATCCCAAGCAGGTTCTGTGCAGTAAGTGCAGAGCCCTGTGTGGGACTCAATCCCATGAACCCCGAGATCATGACCTGACCTGAAATCAGGTGTCAGTGCTCAACCGACTGCGCCAGCCAGGTGCCCCTAAAGTTTATTTTTCTGATAGAAGTATAGCTACATCACCTTTCTTTTGGTTTCCATTTGCATGGAATATCTTCTTCCATCTCTTCACTTTCCATTTTACATGTTCTTCTAAAATGTAGGCATTTTGTGCAGGCAGCATATAGATGGGTCTTTTGTTTATATATATGTATATATATATGCATATATATAATACACACACACACACACACACACACACACATTCAGCTACTCTATGTCTTTTGATTGGAGAATGTAGTGCATTTACAGTTATAGTAATTATTGATAGCTATGTACTTACTGCCATTTTGTTAATTGTTTACTGGCTGTTTTTGTAGTTCTCTTCCTTCTTTCTCTCTTCCTTTGTGGTTTGATGACTTTCTTTAGCAATATTCTGATATTCTTTCCGTTTATCTTTTGTGTGTTTGCTGTAGAGATTTGCTCTGTGATTACCAAAAGGCTTATATATAATAACTTATGTCTGTGTTAGTTTCAGGCATACAACATATTGCTTTGACAGTTTTATACATTACTCAGTGTTCACCATGGTATCTGTCACCATACAGTGTTATTACAATATTATTAACTGTATTCCCTATGTACTTTTCATCCCTGTGACTTCTTTTATAACCAGAAGTTTGTACTGTTTAATCTCTTTTATTGTGCCCATTCCTCCCACCTGCCTCCCTTCGGACAACCATCAGTTCTCTGTATTTAAAAGTGGTCTGTTTTGTTTTTGTTTTTTTTTCAGAATCCACCTACATGTGAAATCATATGGTACTTGTCTTTCTCTGTCTGACTTATTTCATTTAGCATAATACCCTCTAGGTTCATTCATGTTGCCACAAATGGCAAGATACTCTTTTTTATGACTGCATAGTATTTCTTTGCATATATACACCACTTTTTTTTTCTTTTAGTATAGTTAGCACACAATGTTACATTACTTTCAGGTGTACAGTTTAGTGGGTTGACATGTTTATACATGATGCTATGTTCACCACAAGTGTAGCTACCATCTGTCCTATTACATTGCTATTAAAATGTGTTGACTGTATTCCTTATGTTACACCTTTTATTTGACTTATTCCATAACTGGAGGACTGTATCTCCGTCTCCCCTTCACCTATTTTATCCAACCCCTCACCCCTCTTCCCTCTGGCAACAGTTTTCTGTATTTATCAGTCTGATTCTGGTTTTTGTTTGTTTATTCATTTGTTTGGTTGTGGGTTTTGTTTGTTTTGGTTCCACTGATGCGTAGAATCATGGTATTTGCCTTTCTTAGTCTGACTTATTTCACTTAGCATAATACCCTCTAGGTCTATCCATGTTGTCTCAAAACGCACAATCTCATCCTTTTTTATGGCTGAGTATAATCTGTTAATGTGTGTGTGTGTGTGTGTGTGTGTGTGGATATAGATATAGATGTGGATATATACACAGACATACCATATTTTCTTTTCCATTTCTCTACTGATGGACACATGGGTTGCTTCAGTATCTTGGCTATTGTAAATAATGCTGCAGTAGACATAGGGGTGCATATATTTTTTTCAGATTAGTGTTTATTTTCTTTAGGTAAATACACACTAGTGTAATTACTGGACTATATAGCTTTGTTTTGTTTTGTTTTGAGGCACTGTTTTCCACACTGGCTTCACCAATTTACTTTCCCTCCAACAGTATAGGAGGGTTCCCTTTTCTCCACATCCTCACCAACACTTGACATATTGTGTGTTTTTGGTACTAGCCATTCTGATAGATACGAGGTGATATCGTGGTTTTCATTTACATTTCCCTGATGATTAATGATGTTGAGAATCTTTTCAGGTGTCTCTTGGCCACTTGTACGTCTTCTTTGGAAAGATGTCCAATCAGGGCTTCTCCCTATTTTTTAACCAGATTATTTGTTTTTTTCGTGTTGGGTTGTAGAAGTTTTTTATATATCTCGGATATCAACCACTTATCAAATACATCATTTGCAGACATTCTATCCCACTCACAAGATTGCCTTTTGCTTGATTGATGGTTTCCTTTGCTGTGCAAAAGCTATTTATTTTGGTGTAGTCCCAATAGCTTAATTTTTGCTTTTGTTTCCCATGCCTGAGGAGACGTATGCATAAATAAGTTGCTAAGGGCAGTGTCCAAAAGATTACTGGCTATGTTTTCTTCTAGGAGTTTCATGGTTGCAGGTCTCACATTTAGGTCTTTAATCCATTTTGTGTTTATTTTGTGTATGGTGTTTGTGTTTGGTGTCAGAAAGTGGCCCAGTTTTCCCAGTACCATTTATTGAAGAGACTTTTTCCCATAGTATATTCTTGCCTCCTTTGTGATAGGTTAATTAGCCATATAAATGTGGTATTTATTTCTGGGCTGTCTGTTTTGTTCCATTGATTGATATGTCTGTTTTTATGCCAATACCATAACGTTTTAATTACTATAACTTCGCAATGTAGTTTGAGCTCAGGAAGCATGTTGCCTTCAGCTTTGTTCTTCTTTGTCCAGATTGCTTTGGCTACGTGGGTTTTTGTTGTTCTGTATAAATTTTAGGCTTTGCTGTAGTTCTGTGAAAAATGCCATTGGAATTTTGATATGGATTGCATTGAACTTGTATGGAGATTTTAACAATACTCTTCCAGCCCAAGAGCATGGAATATCTTCCCATTTATTTTTGTTGTCTTCAATTTCTTTCACCAGTATCTTACATTTTCAGTGTACAGGACCTTCACCTTGTTTAAATTTATTTTTATTTTATTCTTTTTGATGCAATTGTAAATGAGATTGTGGGGTGTTTTTTTTTTCTTCTTTTTTAAAGTTTGTTAATTTTGAGAGACAGAGCGTGCTGGGAGCAGGAGCAGTGGGCAGAGAGATTAGAGAATCCCAAGCTGGCTCCATTCTATCAGCCTGTAGAGCCAATGAGTTTGTTTGTTTGTTTGTTTTTGTTTTTTTTTTTATTTCCCTGATAGTTCATTGTTATAATTATTTTCTGGATAACTCTTAGAGTGTTGTCAAGTGGGCATGACCTAAGAGTTGGTACTCCTACTTTCTCAAGTTTCTCTCTCTATTGGGACCTCTTGTTGCCCTTTTTAACCCCTCCCCCGTCCACCCATGTAGATTTTTTGCCTAAATTTACTAAGCAGATACTTATTTGGCTTCCATTATGAGTTAGTTGCTGTTTGTTCTAGACAATTGGTTTACTTCCGTGAACAAAACAGATAAAAGCCCCTATTGGAAGATGCAAAAAATAAACATAATTACATAACATGTTAGGTGGTAGTGCCATCAAAAACACATAGCAGGAAAAGGGGGATTGGGAAGTTCCAAAGTGGAGGTGCAAGTTGGTACTTTAAGTATGACCATCAGTTTAAGGCTCATTAAGTACAAGGTGTACTTGAAGGAATTGAGAGAATCAAGTAGGTATCTGGGGGGAGAGTATTCCAGGTAGAAAGAACAGCCTTTTCAAAGGCTTACATAGGCAGGTACTTCCCTGTCATGTTCTAAGAATAACATGGAAGGCAGTGTGTCTAAGACATACTGGGTGAGAGCAAGGGCGAGATGGTAGGTCTGGTTGGAGAGATCATAGGCAACCAAATTCTTGTAAGGACTGAGTGAAATGGAAGGTTTGGAACAGAAAAGAGGTATGTTCTAACCTAAATTTTAACAGATTTGGCTGCCAAATTGGGATTAAAGTGTAGGGGCAGTGTGGAAGCAGGGAAACCAGTTAGGAAGCTAGTTCAGTAATCCAGTGGCAGATGATCACAGCACAGACCAGGGTGATAACACGTGGTGGAGTAACATTGGAAATGGTGAGAAATGAATGGATTCTGAATGCACTTTGAAGATAGAGTTTACAGGATTTGCTAGGGATTAGATGTGGAGGTGAGATGAGGGGAGTGGAGGATAACTTCAAAGGTTTTTGTGTAAACCCATAGAAGTATGGAGTTACATCAACTGAAAAGGGAAAAACAAAAAGTAAAATGTTGAGTAGGCAGTTGGAGCCAGTAGTGCCTTCAAGGGCAAGGTATATGCTAGCATATGAATTTAGGAATCATCAGCAAGGATTATCCTGAGGAATGAGTGTAGACATCAAAAGACCACAGACAGTGATTTGTGACTTAGAGAATTCAGAAAGAACAAGGTAAACTAACAAATGATATAGGGAAGGATAAACCAGGGAGTTGAAGAGAACAACCCAGGGGCACTTGGTGGCTCAGTCGGTTAAGCATCTGACTTCGGCTCAGGTCATTATCTCACGGTCTGTGAGTTTGAGCCCTTTGTCAGACCCTGTGCTGACAGCTCAGAGCCTGAAGCCTGCTTTGGATTCTGTATCTCCTCTCTCTGTCCCCTCCACCTCTCACACTTGCTCACTGTCTCTCAAAAATAAATAAACATAAAAAAAAAGAAAAAACGTGTGAGGTCCCAGAAGCTAAGCCAAGGTCCTATATCAAAAGGGAGAGTCATCAGCTGTGTCAAATGATTAAGTCTGAAGAAGACTAAGAAATTTGGATTAGCTTCACCAATGCCGTTGGTTCACCCATCTGTTTCATTTGAGTGCTGGAGGCAAAGCCTGTGAGGAGTGAGTGTAAGAGAAAATGGGAAAGGAGGAATGAGAGATGGTGAGTGCGGGTAACTCTTGGGAGTGTTCCTTACAGAGGAACAGAGAAACAGAGTGCAGCTATGAGGAAAGGGAGTTGAGACTTTTTATTTTATTTTCGAGAGCACGCATGAGCCTGGGAGAGGGGCAGAGGGAGAGAGAGAGAGAATCTTAAGCAAGCTCCATGTTCAGCTCAGAGCCCAGCGGAGGGCTTGATCAAGGGCTTGATCCCAGGACCCAGGGATCATGACCTAAGCCAAAATCAAGAGTCACATGCTGTACCAACTGAGCCAGCCAGGTGCCCCAGGACTTTTTTTTTTTTTCTTCCTGAGATAAGAGAAGTAGCCACCTTGTTTATTTGCTGATGGCAATGATCCTTAGAGATGGGAAATTTGAAGGTCAGGGGGAGAAGGACTAATTCAGTTGTTGGAATAATATTCTTGAGTGTACTAGAGGGATAGGCTTGATGCACAGGTTGAAAGATTGTATTTGAATAACAGCATGGATGGTTTGGCACAGTGACAGGCAGGGAGGCAAAGTATGTGCATATAGATGTTGGTAGGTGGTTTGGTACCATCTTGCGAGTCTGGAAGTTTCGTTGCTTCATTTTCCTAAGTAACGAAGAAAACTTTGTATCACACTATGACAAATTTTTAATATTTGATATTAGCATTTTGACATAACCACCAAGTTATTTGTTCACTAATACTTATTGAATACATACTAGTCATTGTTCTAGACGGTAAATTTTTTAACTGTGAACAAAACCCACTCTTATGGAACATCTATTTTAGTGGATGGAAACAGTAAGCATATGTGTGTCAGCTACAGTTAATGGTATGAATGAAAGTTAAAACAGTGTAAGGGGGAAGAGAGGTAGTTCTTTTTTTATAGGTTGGTCACAGAAGTCCTTTCTAATGAAGTGACATTTGAGCAGAGATGTGAATTAAATCAGGGAGTGAACCATGGAGATAGTTGGGAAGAACACTTGAAGCAAAAATGACAGTGCAGAAGCCCCAAAGCAAGAATATCTTGCCATATTGAAGACCAGCAAGGTACCAGTATGGCTGCATCAGAGTGAATGAAGGAATAAGTGGAAGAAGGTAAGTTCATTGAGGTAGTAAGGGACCCAGAGGATGTCGGCCTTGCAAACCATTAGGAGGACTTTATTCTGAGGTAGGATGCTGCTATTGAACGTTTGCAATAAATGAGTGATGTGGCTTCATTTATGTTTTAAAAGGCTCAGTGTGGCTGCTCTAGGGGCAGGGGTGTTATAGGCAATTGTAGAAACAGGCAGAGCTCTTACAGGGCTATCACAGTAATCTTGGTGGCAGATGATGAGGACTTAATGGTAGCACTGGAGATGGCAAAAGTGGTCAGCTCCTGGCTATACTTAGAAGGAAGAGCTCAAAGGATTGGCTGATAGGTTGGATGCAGACTGAGAGAGAAGCTAAGGTTGAATGTAAAATTTTGGGGGTGTCCTATTTACACGAGACTAGATTTACTATTTACTAGAGTGAGCAAGCTGAGGGCAGAAAAGGTTTGGGAGGGACAGAGTCAGGAATTTGGTTTTTGTCACATTTCATTTGAGCTACCCTATTGATACTTTCAGGGAGTGTTGAGGCAATTTTATATATGGCAACAAGGGGACAAGGACTGGGGATATACATTTGGAAGTCATCAGCAGATAGTAGTAAAAGCCATAAGCCTGAATGAGCTAACTAAGGGAGTAAAACATATAGAGAAGACCTAAGAAGCCTTAAGGCCCTCCAGTAGAGGTCAGGTTGCTGAGGAGGAACCAGGCAAAGAAAACAATAGTAATATCCAGTGAGTTGGGAGGAGAGAACGGAGTGTGGCATCCCAGAAGCCAAAGAAAAGGTTTCAAGAAGGTAGACGTGATCTCCTGTATCAAATTCCATGGGCGTATAACGTGAAGATTGATAACTAACCATTATTTTTGCCGAGCCTTACTTGATAAAGTCTCCTGTCCATCTCTAAAGCTGAAAGTGCCATGAGGTCAGTGGTCTTGTGTATGACATGTAGCAGCAGCTCAAAATTTGTTGAAACTGTACTACTGCCACCCTATTTGAGCCCTCATTTCCTTCAAGTATGTTCTTCAGATTGCTGCCCATTTGACCTTTCCTGGAATGCTTCAGTGGTTCCCGTTATCTTCCCTGTAAAACCCTGGTGTCTCTCCTGGTGGAACAAATCCATCGTGTCCTCTTTCTCAGCTCCGTTTCCTACCACTGCCTATTCATCCTCCTTAAACTGTATCATTTCATACTCCTGTGGCTTTACTCGTTCTATTCTTCTTCTTTTGCTTGGCTGAAGTCTAGCTTGAAGAATCAGGAAGATTGGGGTAACCAGTCTACTCAGTCCACAGGTAGCCTGCATCATACACTCTATAGATCTATCATACTCTTCTCTATTGAGTTAAATCCTATTTTTGTATTTCTGTTACCCTGTCTAGAGTATAAGTTTTTTAGAATCCGGAGTATATCCTTACTTACCTTCCTGTCCCTGCTGCTTATGATAGTGCGATCTTCTTGATAGGCACTCTGTACATATCAAATGTTAAGGAAATGAAGCGAAGGCATGTACGTGGAAGCTGAAGACTGTCTAGATTAAGTTAAAAGGCAGACTTTTAAAAGAAATAGCAAAAATATACCTATATCTGTAAATGAGTATACCTGTACTTTGTGTAAAGGAGAATAAATGCCTATGTCAAAATAATAGAAAAGAATAAGTCATTTTTAACTGTTCTTTGTAATTCTTGGTTATAAGGCAATTTGCAATTATTAAGGGTTCTGATAGCATATATTAGTATGTGAAGTAGACTATATTACATACATGGTTTATAATGTTCAGTACTTTCATATTAAATTTTTAGGACATCAATGCAAGCCTGAATAAGAAAAACAGTTTCTTCCTTCTAAGCCATGGCATATCAGTTATACAGAAATACCACTTTGGGAAACAGTCTTCAGGAGAGCCTGGATGAGCTCATACAGGTGGGAGACTAAACATCAGTTTTTATTTAGATGGATCTATAATAGTTTTTGTTACATCCTTGGTCTCAGGCAGAGATAGGACATTAGAGATCTTAGACTCTCTGACCCAGCAAGTCAGTGTTCAGATGAATAACTGCAAGTTCTTGTACATTATACCATTCTGATGACATGGTTGAACATGCCTAATTTTTCAAAGATTATTGTTAAACATAAAAATTGAGAGTATTGGTTTTCTCTTATAAGAAAGGCATAGTCTGTGTAGCTTTAAGATAATTTTGGAAAATTTAATAGTCTTTTGAGATTTAAATTTGAATTTATATTTCAATTTTAGGAGAATTAACCTTTAAATTAAACTTCTCTAAGAACATTTTAATATTATTTTCATTTGCTTTCATACATTTTATGAGCTTTAATGAGATTAGGGGTTTTTTAGTATATTAAGTCCTGTGGTTTTTATTTAAAAGAAACTTGGTTCCTTCAATTTACTGAATGCCTCTTTCCAGACACTATAAAGGAGTGATAGAGTTTTGTCCTGGCAGTGTAACATCACTGCATGTTTTCTTTTCACAATTCTGTTTGAGTCAGGACAGTGCAGGAAAATACAGTGAGGCTTTACTTCCTAATTGTCATTTATGGCACAAAAGAGTAAGAGATTCTAGTTTAAGAGGCTCTGGTTAACCTCGGTTAAATTTTAGATGATAACTCATATGTATGTTGTCTTTAATGTCCTTCCCTAAAAGGATTTACGAGCTTTACTTTTTCTCAGTCTCAACAGATCACCCCCCAACTTGCTCTCCAAGTTCTCCTTCAGTTTGATAAGGCTATAAATTCAGCATTGGCCCAGAGGGTCAGGAACAGAGTCAACTTCAGGGTAAGGATATTTTCCTAAAATTTTGCAGCTTATACCGGTGGTTATTACAACAGTGCTTTTTAGGATCTGAACATAATTATTAATATAAAAGGAAGAGATGGCTTAATCGAATTTTGGAACTTGTTTTATAGTAACTATACCTTACTTTTAACTGTTTTTTAAACTTTATTTATTTTGAAAGAGAGTGTGCCAGCAAGGGAGGGGCAGAGGGAGAATCCCAACTAGGCACCACACTGTCAGCTCTGAGCCTGATGTGGGGCTGGAACTCAACAAATCCTGAGATCATGACCTGAGCTGAAATCAAAAGTCAGACTCTTAACCGACTGAGCCACCCAGGCGCCCCAAATTATACTTTACTTTTGAATTCTGTATACCAGCTCTATCCACCTAACGTGAGATACAGAGTTGTTTTTAAGATTTTTGTTCCATTGTTTCACAAATCAGCCTATGTATGTTTAGTTGCCTTCCCTCCAGAGTTACTGAGGTCTCAAATGCCCAAACCCTTATCTGCAGAATTGAAGGTAAATGAGAGCTGTCTCTCAGGTTTGCTTATGTTTTTCAAACTCTGACCTTCCCTCATTCCAGGTAGATAATGACCTGTTCTGGTAGCTTGATCTCATTTAACTCATTTATACTTTGAACAGTAAGCCCAAACTGAACAAAGCTATCTTTCTAAACTGGATGGTAAATCAGACTGAAGCCCATTGCAAGCATCATGGTAAATAGAAATAATCTTACCACGTTGATATTAATAGAGTCATAATTTGGTTATATTTAATATTTGTGCTTATGTTGTTAAGGGATACCATAAAGTAGAAATTAAAAGATTACAGTATATGAAAAGAACATAGAGGTCAATTGATTTAAGAGAAGTATAGAGTTTGGGGTTTTTTTAATTAAAAAACTTTTTATTTAAAATCCTTTCTTCAACATGTCAGTGTCTATTACATACCAGGCATTGTGGATCTTGGGTATACAGAGAATAATTTTAATGAAGGGATAAAGTCTGCATGTATTTTATGTAATAAATCTTATCAATTTCACATGTGTAAAAGTTATCTGGAGTAAAATGTATCTTTATAAATTTTGTCAGTAGATTCTTGAATTTTTCTGGCCAAATTAGTTTGCTGTTCTGTATAACCGGATGTACAAATCTGCCAGGTTTGTCATTCAGAACCTGATGCTTTAATTCTAAATTAATACATACATTTTTGCCTATATAGACAATTTGACTACTTATCTTCTAGTGGTACTGTAGGTTTCCAGTTTGGGTCTAGTTAGGTAAAGTTAAACATGGACACCTGTGTGACTCAGTCTGGTTAAGTGTCTGACTTCAGGTCGGGTCACGATCTCACGGTTCATGGGATCTCAGCCCCACGTCGGGCTCGGTGCTGACAGCTCAGAGCCTGCTTTGGATTCTCTGTCTCCCTCTCTCTAAAATAAATACAACATTAAAAAAAATTAAACACAATTTGACACTTGCATCTTTTGCATAGTGTTTTATAAGTTTGCCTGTTTTCCAAAAGCTAGTAATAACTACTCTGTCATAGCTCGGGCTTTCATTACCTACCTCTCCCATTACAGCAAACTTGTTCAGAGTGTTTGCAAATAACCTATTTTGCTTGGTCACATTTAAGTCTATATTATTTGTAATAATTTTTACTAGCCTGGGGGCCCATTACATGTTAAAAAGGTCAATGTATATATTCACCAAGGACCTTGAACTAATTTTTAGGGAGAAAATTCATATGGAACTAGTCCTTTAAAAAATCAATGTGTGCTTTAGAAAAAAAGTATGCTAGCAGGTGAGAGTAATGTTAAACTTGAAGTAGTAATTAGGCATTAAAAGATTTAATGGTCAAGAAAAATCACCCTTCTAAAAACACTGACAGTTTCCTTTTCCCTGTCTGGTCTGTTTCTACCAAGAACATGTATTAAGATATTTTAAGAATGTTGCCCAGATACAGATATATGTAAAGGTGCACTGAAGACATAGTTTGGCCAAATTAATTACAGTTTAAATCAGTATTCAAAAAGTTCCTTAAATACATTGTTTGTAATGTTTTTGAGACAGAGGGAGACAGAATTCAAAGCAGGCTCTAAGCTCTGAGCTGTTAGCACAGAGCCTGATGTGAGGCTTGAACTCATCAACTGGGAGATCATGACCTGAGCCGAACTGACTGAGCCACCCAGGCACCCCTTTGTATACATTTTTTTAAATAAAATTTTCTATTCTCGAGTCCTTATACTTGAGATATATTAGATTAGGACTTGGACGAAGATACTATAAATTAAATATAGTATTTTATATTAGGAATTCTAGCTCACTAAACAATTCTCAAAAGATTCTATCATTAATCTCTTCTTGTGTTTACATTCTATTAAGCCTTTGTTGGCTCACAAGTTGTCTATTTTAATCTAAATGTTAGCGTTGAACATAAAATAGTTTTCGGTCAAGTTTTATAGCAATTTCACAATAAGGGAAGTATATACATTTATGTTACAACTAACAGAATTTCAACATGTATTTGAAAATATCCCAGTAACATGCCTTGTTCAGATTATTAGCATAGTTGTCACCAACTGGGTAGTTCGCATTCAGGGGTGCTAGAAATGAACATTAAAATTGGCATTTAGCTGTGTAGCCTTCCAAAGGCTCAGAATGTAACTAAAGAGATCTTTTTTTTTCCCTTAACACTATGTCCTGAAGGTTTTCCATGCCTTAATCTCACCACTCCACTAAAACTTTTCTTACCACATCATTTATTGCTAAACCTAATGCATAATTTGTGACATTACATTCTCTGTTGAAACCCATACTTCCCTTGAAACCATACTATCCCAGCTTCTATTCTCTGACCCCACTGTCTCTCAGACCCTTTTTTGTTTCATTGTTGGTATTCCTTAGGGTTATCTAGGGCTCCACCTATTCTCCTTGAATGATCTCATCCAACCCTGTGTCTCTAAAGTTGATAGGCTCATGCTCCCAGGCTTTCTTCCACACTCTAGCAGCTTTCTGCACATGGTGACTTAGGTCTCAAAGTCAACAAGTTCCAAATCAAACTGGCTTTTCCTATGATTGCACTGTTATTGGAGACAGAAACTTGGGGATGAACAGATTTTGTCTCCCTACCGTAGCACACTGTTACCAGGTATCTCTCCCCTTCCATTTCCTTGCTGCTACAGAAAAGCCACTCTCACCTCTCTTGCAGGCATCAAAGTCTTCGGCCTCCACAGAACCGCCTCCTCCCCCCCCCCCAATCAATTAATGTTATCACCAGAAATGCAAATCTGATCATGTTATTCTTCTGCTCAAAATCCTTCACTGACCTAATAATAGGTTTAGGATGCAGCAAATCTTTCCAAGGTTCTCCAGGATGTCCTCCACCTTGGGAGTTCGACTCATTTAGCTATCCCATTCCAACTATGTGTTTTACTTTCTATTGTCCCACCTCTCCTTGACTTGTACTCGCTTTTCAGGACTCAACTTCAACTTCACTTTGTGAGGGGAAGCCTCCTGTGCCCCATGTCTTCCATACCCTTGGGTGCCCCTAGCTTACTCCTCTTTCATAGTACTGCTATACTGTATGCTTTCTTGTTTTAACGATCTCCCCTGCTACCGTGTGCTCATTGATGGCAGGGATCATATTTGTATCCTCAGAGCATAGCGTAGTCCAACAAATGATAATTATTCATCTTTTTAAAATTTCATGAAGTCATTCACAACCATCATAGTTTCCCTAATCATTCTCACTTGATAGAACATTTAGGTAGAATCCAGTTTTCACTATTACAAGTAACACTGCAGAGAATGTTTTTCTGAATTGAAGGTTTGGGGTTTATAAATCTCTTACCAAATACTAAATTTCATTTGTGAAGATTCCATGTGTATGTGTCTGTTTTGATGGCATTCAGCTTGTGTCTTTCTTTGCACTTCTACCGCATTCTTCGAGAATTTCCTTTTTATTTAAGCACATATTCCTGCTCCTAAAAAAAAAACCAAAATACTTCTTATCAGTTGCACAGGACAATAATGTAGTTCCATTGGTTATAGCACAGTAATTCATCCAAGACACAGGGTTAAAATTTAGTGTTTCTGGGTAGTCCCTGCTTTTGTACAAGCTCAGAGAATTAACACATACAAAATGTGGTTGAAAAACATGGGTTTGAACTGTGTGGATCCACTTTTATATATGTATTTTCTCATGATCCTCTTAGTAACATTTTCTATGCTGTAGCTTACTTTGTAATACAGAATATAATGCATATAATGTACAAAGTGTGTTAATCAACTCTGTTATCAGTGAGGCTTATTAGTTAAATTGGGGCGGAATCAAAGTTTGTATGGATTTCCTACTGCAGGAGTGGTGTTTTACATAAAAATTCAAGTGAACTTTCATCGTGTTGCCACAAGAGAGCAGTACAAATTCAAATTTCCTTCCAGCTTTTTTTACATGGTTCAGGTAAGTAATTTGCAGACTCTTTGAGAGCTGAAAATAGTCTGCTAACTACAGCATTTAACTACTAGCAAATTTATCTAGGGTGGTGTTTTTGGTTTGTTTTTTCCCAAATGACAGGATGAAAATTAAGGAAAATCTTAAGGTAAGTATTAAATCATATTGTTTTAAAGATTACATTCTTGGTAACTGAGTTCTTAAATTGCCTTGGGGGAAAAATGACTTCATGGTATGTCTAAATGTTTTGTTTTAAAGGGCTCTCTAAATACGTACAGATTCTGCGATAATGTGTGGACTTTTGTATTGAATGATGTTGAATTCAGAGAGGTGACAGAACTTATTAAAGTGGATAAAGTGAAAATTGTAGCCTGTGATGGTAAAAGTAAGTGTTTACCTAATTACTGTGAAAGCAAAACTACTTGAAATCTTGTTTTTTTGAGTCTTTAGAACATCTTCATCTGGAATTAAGGGGGGAAATGGCTAAGAGATCTGGCTTCTGTCTCAGCTACATTCTGAATTCCAGGTCTCAAACAGTCCTCTTAATGACTTTAGGGATGAACATTTCATAGGACATGTAGACTAACCCACACAAATTCAATCTGTGTGAGTAAAAATAAGCAAATTAAGTTTTTTCAGTTGCACATTTGAAGTGTTTAGACAGTTTATCCTATGATTTCTGTGTTGCTGGATGCTTATATGTTTTATATTTAAAAGTAATCGTGTAAAAGAATTTGAAAAACCCTAAGACCCTTATCAGTTATAATGATAAATATCCATTCCCCTCTCTGTTATATCTGTGCAGATATATTTTCCACAGCAGACCTAGGACCTTGTTCAAGTCCTTAAATGTTTCTTCTCTTCCATGATTAGTCATTTCCTTTTTGCTGATTATATTTTAAACATATACTTACTTTTACTTTATGATCTGAACCATTTGTGTTTCAAACAGCTGTTCCTGAAATTAAATAGAGAAGACTGTTACTCCCTAAGAAGGGGAATTTGGAAAAGCAAAAGAAAATGTAGAAATTTAATACCCTAAATTTCTCAGGTTATTTTGTATATTTTGGGTTCCAAAAGAAATAAGCTAATTACTGAAAAATGTAGAGAAGACAGAAGAAAAGCGTAATATGTAACACCATCTGGAGAGAACGTCACTTAATATCTTACTGCATAACTCTCTAGTCTTATGTATCCTTTTTTACAGTAATAAATGTATGCATGCATTTGCAGATACATCATTTTTCAGGGCTGCATCAATGCCTTTGGCCCTTTTTTTAAAGAATGAAGTCTTTTCCAGATACCAGCAAGTCTCTGAAAGTAGCAACACTACAATGACTTGCGCTTTTCAAAAGGTTATGTAGGAATAAAGATGGCTTTTTAATATTATCCAATCAAATACTGTTTCCTTGCTTAATGACAGAAAAAAATCTATGTTATTTTATACTTCCTGGATTATGACATTTCTGTAGGTCAGATTATACTTTTTTTCATATTTTCCTTATAATTAAGGCTAAGAGCATCAGCATAACTCTGAGACTTTTAAGTTTTTGTTAGACTGGGGCATTAATTTATAACTCCTGCACCTCTATCAAAATAAGTTAATGATGTAGTCCAGTACTATTCAGTAAGACTTTCGTACCTATGGAAATGTTCTCCGTCTGTACTTTTCAGTAGCCGCATAGGGCTATTAAGCATTTGAAATGTGTTAGGGCAACTGAGAAATTTAATGTTTATCAGTTAACTGATTTAAATAACCACACATGGCTTCCCGGTGGCCACCCTGTTGGACAGCACAGATGTAGACTCATCTGTAGATTGTCTGTTTCAGTTGTTTGAAACATAGCTAAGAACCCTCACCAGTGGAACCACCAAAAAAAAAAAAAAAAGCAAGAAAGAAACATAGCTAAGAATCAAAAAGTCAGTTAAAGAAGACCCCGGGGTGGGGGTGGTGAAGACCCCTGAGCAAATTACTAATATCAAAGAGTCCATGTAAACATGTGTGTTTTCCTCACAGAAGCTCCTGTCTGGTAGTCCTTAGAGTGTATTACTCTTGCTTAGATGCAAGATTATCTGTTTTTTTCAGAATTCAGTGGATGAATAGTAAAATCAGCCTTACCTACTGCAGTAGCTTCTGAGGAGTGTATTAACTGATCGTCAGAAAACTGTTAAGTACTCCAGAAAAGTTTGTGTTGCATGTGTTCTGTCAGCAGAAAAGAATACAATCTTAGAATTTCTTCTTTCCAAAATTAAAATATAAATGATTGAGAAAATGTCATTCCTTAATGACCAGATAAATGGATAAGCCCTTTTTTTCCTAAAAGCTTTCTGAAATAGGAAAAGTGACAGTGGCTAGAATTTTGGTTTCTCATCAGAAATTAAAATACAATTTTCTCCTGATTATATGTTACGGTTCTTTGTGGTTTAAAATTTGGGGACAGTAGAGGACCTAGAAAAAAAATCATCCTATGGCAACTATATGAACCAAATTGGTATAACTTATATAATGAACCAAGTAATATTAATTTGGTTTTTCTCTAGCATAAATAGGGAGAGCTAAGAATTATCTTCTTTACCTGTGCCTTAAAAAGCAAGTTAAAGTTCTCAAGACATTTCCTTAATCAGCTTCCCCCAACCTTGCCTTCTTTTTCTCCCCACCCCTCAACAGTGCCACTGTTATTTCCTGTTTTAAAGATATTCTCAAAATATTTAAAATTAAGTTGCTCTTTCAATTTATTCTTCTTCTCCTGTTTCCTAGATACTGGCTCCAATACTACAGAATGAATGGGGAAAAAAATGGCTTTTTTATGCCATCTTCTGTTATTATTCATCGCTTTTTTGAGGAGAAGCATAGAAGAGACTTTTTTTATTTATTCTAGCATCACAGAAATGACTACACTGTGCTATACTATCAGAATTCCAATAGAAAGAAGCTTGTAACTATAGCCTCTTACCTTTTCAGCATGAAGAAACAGAAGTTTTTTTTAATAACATTGTTGCCTTCCTAAAAACATTCTTTAATAAACTCATTTTAAAACTCAATGTGAGTAATAACTGGTAGAACTATTAAGCTAGCAATATGAAGATATTAGATAAGTGTTGGAAAGCATTTGCTCTTTCCTTTTCTATAAAGGAAATGCATTCATTTCAGTAAAGTGAAGTTACTTTTCATCAATAGTAACTTTAGCAAGGGTAAAACCAAATTCTGGATTGGAATTTCATTTTGCTCCATTTTTTGTTTAATGTTTATTGTATTTTTCATAGAGCACGAGCAGGGGAGGAGCAGAGAGGGAGGAAGACACAGAATCCGAAGCAGGCTCCAGGCTCTGAGCTGTCAGCGCAGGGCTCGATCCTACAAACTGCCAGATCATGACCTGAGCTAAAGTCAGATGCTTAACTGACTGAGCAACCCAGGCACCCTGGAAAACTTCATCTTTAGACAGCTTCCGTAACCAAAACCAAACTAAAAAACCTAACTACATAAAATTAGTCTTTACAGGACATTAAATTATTTCTTAAACTGGCCATATTGGTCATACTTCATACATTTTAAAATCATCCACATCTTAACAATAGATTTTTCAATACAAAGTCCTACTGAATACCTGCCGTATCTTTTTTCCTTCAAGTACACAAAGTTCTCCTGTTTGTCAAGCTAGGTATGTATAATAAGAATATGACTTTTCCAAAATATCAGAGGGAGAAGGTCAGGCACTGGGTAGTTAAGTAACCAAAATTTAGTAGCTGACTATAGATGAATCAAGACCAACTATTTTTAATAACGATCTGACACTTTATCATTTAGGGAGGGTAGGCTCTTGCCAGCCTCATCCTGTGGTCAGCTGCATTTACACCTTAGTTTAAAGGTGGAAATGAAGCTACCCTGGGATGAAAAATTACCTCCTTCTCTCTCTAAAAGATAAAGCTGCTGAGAGATAATAGAGTTGGCAGTGATCTTCAGCAAAACAGCTTTTTATAAATCTATTAAAATGTTAAATAGGTCTTTGTATTACACATAGTTCTCTCTATTCATTTGTAGAAGCACATTATGTAACAGGTGTCATTAAGCAACCAGTGCTCAAGTCTGATCTATTTAGCAGCACAGACTTTTGTTTGTAAAATAATAGCTATAACATAACTAACTTTATTATGGGTGAGACCAAGTGCTCTGTTACATATATTCCACTGGATGATCTTCACAACAACCCCAGAAGACCTCTGTTCTTTTTTACACATTAACAAATTGAAACTCAACCTCTCTAAATTACCAAAAGTTACGGAATTAGGATTTTTCTTAATTGCAGTTAATCAAAACCAAACCTTTTTACTTTGGAGGTTACACATAATGGTTAGGGGGACAAGTATGTTGATAGTAAACAGTGGTTGTAGAAATTTCAAGTTCTTTTTTGAGAGAGAGAGGGCACAAGTGAGCTAGAGACAGAACTCCCAGGAGGGGTGGGGCGGGGGGGGGGGGGGAGTGGAGGAGAGAGAGAGAGAAGCAGGACCCCAGCTCACTCAATGTGGGACTCGAACTCACAAACCATGAGATCATGACCTGAGGTGAAGTCAGATGCCTAATGACTGAGCCCCCCAGGGGCCCAGAAATTTCTAGTTCTTAAGGAGTAAGTCATGATTAAAAAAATTTTTTTTGTTAGTTACTGAGATGTTACAGAAAGAAATATAGGGCTAGAGTTCTGTACCTGTTTGGGAATTTAAAATTCTGTAAATGGTATCAATAGATATCCAAGAGCTAAGAGAAGCAGCATATGCACCCTGGGTGAGGAGTTTGTTGTAAGATACTGTTGACTGGCCTGACCTACTAACTGGAGCAACAATAACTTGCACCCTCTGGGTGCTTCTGCCGGATGACCTCAGCAGGTCAGTGTAAGCCTTGCTCTCACGTGGACACTAACTTTTATTTTCACACCCCATTCTAGTAATCTATTCCAGCATTCCCTTCCAAACCTTCCCTACCAACCATCGTAGTCTGCTCCAGTCAAGTTTCGTTACGTTGTTTCCTCCATTTTTCATGGCTTTCCTTTTAAAAATCAAAATCCTACCCAGTTGTGTCTCTGAGTATATAGCCCATACTGATCTCCTCTTACAAAGGAGCCCTTTAAAGACATGAAAAGACGTAAGACACAGGAAGAACATGGTCCATTTCTGTACTCAATCCAGGTAACTGGTATGGAACGCCTGGGGTTCAGATTTCATTCCCCCCAGTTTAAGTCAGTTCTTGTACTTCAGTTATAGTCACCATACACACCTCTGCTTCGCCCAGGCAGGAGGTCAGTAGTCCTAGGTCACATGTCCTGTCAGTTCTGGTTACTTGCATACACATCACACAGTTGATTCTTTTATTGCAGCGTAGGTGTTCTAATGCTCCCATAGTGGTACTCAGACTTCACTGGAATTACTAAAGGGTCACAGCAAGAACTCAAGCCACTGTGTCCTTTCCCAGCTGGCCATGGGCTCCAGTGATAATAAGCTTGTCTGTCAATGTGAAAGAAGAAAAAAATCGATTAGTTTTTCTACTACTAGGACAAAAAGCTGGGCTTTTGTAATAATGTAAAATCAGTCCACTATGGATGCATTACTAAATGCTATTTTAACACCCTAATAGGAAAGAGTACCCTCTCTGCATTTACTGCCAGATTGGTTGCTGTTTGGCTGGTTTGTTGTGATCTATCTACAGCTAATTTTGGAAAAGAAAAGTGAATATCTCTTGGTAGACATCAATCACAGTGTGAAAGGTTGCCTTCAGTTTTGAGTGGATCATAATTAAATGCTACTAAGGGTAAAATTTTGAAAGTTGATGTACACGTATTTGAATATGTGTGTGTGTGTGTATATACACACACACACACACACATATATAAGATGGGAATATATATATGATGGGAAGCCATTATTTGTAGCATAGTTACAAAATTTGGACTTAATAGAACAGCACATGGTAAGGGAAAGTGGAAGATACAGTTGACATGGTAGACTGCAAGCAGAATACCAGAGGTCTTGAAAGCTGAGCAAATTATTTAATTTATTATTTTATTTTTTAAATGAAATAAATTTACATCCAAATTAGTTAGCATATAGTGCAACAATGATTTCTGGAGTAGATTCCTTAGTGCCCCTTACCCATTTAGCCCATCCCTCCTCCCACAACCCCTCGAAGTAGCCCTCAGTTTGTTCTCCATATTTATGAGTCTCTTCTGTTTGTCCCCCTCCCTGTTTTTATATTAAAGTCCTCATATGAGTGAAGTCATATGATTTTTGTCTTTCTCTAATTTCACTTAGCATAATACCCTCCAATACCCTCCAGTTCCATCCATGTAGTTGGAAATGGCAAGATTTCGTTCTTTTTGATTGCCAAGTAATACTCCATTATATATATATACCACATCTTTATCCACTCATCCACCGATGGACATTTGGGTTCTTTCGATATTTTAGCTATTGTTGCTAGTGCTGCTATAAACATGGGGGTGCATGTGTCCCTTCGAAACAGCACACCTGTATCCCTTGGATAAATACCTAGTAGTGCAATTGCTGGGTGGTAGGGTAGTTCTATTTTTAGTTTTTTGAGGAACCTCCACACTGTTTTCCAGAGTGGCTACACCAGCTTGCATTCCCAGAGCAAGCAAATACAGCACCTTTAATGGGCTTTGGGTGGGGGGAGACCTATGAAACAAAGCTGAAATAATGCAGGGAAGATAGACAAGTATCCTGGCAGGAGTTAAAATTTAGCCTAGAAGATTAATTGTGGGAATGACAGAGCCCCAGACCAGGGAAATTTCACTGGTCCCGTGATGAGGTTCACAGATCAGAGACTTCAAAGGTGATGGAAACTTCAAGATCAACCAATAAACCCATCCTCATCCAGTGCACCAGAAAGTCAAGATCCAGATAGGGGTCCACTTCTCCAAGACCAAAAAGCCTGAACGGGGAGTATAAAGCCCCAAAGCTGTAAAACTAAATGAAAATACAAGCGGTCCTTCATAGCATTGCTTTAAGTCCTTACGACTTACACATGTAAGAGCACAATACATGGAGCTGTCCAAGTGAGAACGCAGTAAATCATAATCCATGCCTGCTACTAAAATATTTTCGAATGAAACTCTGATGCCTGGCACTGCAAAAACTAAGGAGGGAAGTGATCAGGGGCTGGGAGAAGAGGAGAGACCCTAATAAAACAAAATTAAGGTTAGTAATAGGTAAATGGGATTCATGATACTCACCTCACTATTTGAATATATGTTAGAAAATTTCTTAAAAGAGTTCTTGGGGGGCGCCTGGGTGGCGCAGTCGGTTAAGCGTCCGACTTCAGCCAGGTCACGATCTCGCGGTCTGTGAGTTCGAGCCCCGCATCAGGCTCTGGGCTGATGGCTCGGAGCCTGGAGCCTGTTTCCGATTCTGTGTCTCCCTCTCTCTCTGTCCCTCTCCCGTTCATGCTCTGTCTCTCTCTGTCCCAAAAATAAATAAAAAAACGTTGAAAAAAAAATTAAAAAAAGAGTTCTTGGGTTTTTATCTTAATGCCTGTAATGTGTGGCATTTGTCCTAAAATATATTTAGGGCTTGTTTTTTTACTATGGTTTTCTCTGTCCACATTATCTTACTATCATGGCATATGGGACCCACATAGCTGTCTCATAACTCAGTTTCAGTTGCTTAATACAATGATTGCCATTCCTTTCTGGAGACTTTCAGGACCCTCCAGTAGATTTTAAAGACTTTGTCAATCCATTCTGAAAATGCCCTCTAATTTGGTGAAAACTCATCCAGTTTTGTTTTGTTTTTTTTTAATGCTGTGGTAATACTAGAACCTTATTTTCCTAGTACATAGGTAGATAGACTTTCCACGGGGTTTAGGGCAAGGCATTTCACTTTATAATAGATATAGGAATGTGTCAACATGCAGCAAAGAATTTAGTAGGATTAGCTCAAGAGCACTGTGCAGAAAGACTATGTGAACCCTTAAAGTTCTGTTCCAGGAGAAATTGGCTTCAAAATTGGTTCCTTTGCCCCTAGGCAGAGATTGGAGATTATTCTTTACACTTTTAGAATACATGGGTAAGTACCAAACCTTTGTCTAAGTTAAGGGAGTGGACACACATGCTCTATGTTTTTCTCCCTATGATTTTTATACATTCTATTTTCCAAGATGAAGTGCCACCAAACACCCAAATAGCCAAAACAATCTTGAGAAAGAAGAGCTAGAGGCATTATGTTCCCTGACTTCAAAGGATATTAACAAAGCTATAATAATCAAAACAGTATGGTATTGGCATAGGAAGAGACACATGGATCAATGGAACAGAGAGCCCAGAAATAAACCCACACATATATGTCCCAACTAATTCATGACCAAAGAGCCAAGAATATACCCATGGGGAAAAGACAGTCTCTTTAATAACTCGTGTTGAGAAAACTGAACAGCTTCAGCAAAAGAATGAAACTCAACCACTATCTTCTACCATACACGAAAATGAGCTCAGGGGTGCCTGGCTGGCTCAGTTGGTACAGTGTGCAACTCTTGATCTCAGGGTTATGAATTCAGGTCCCACGTTGAGTGTAGGAAATACTTAAATCTTAAAAAAAAAAAAAAAAAAAAAAAATGCTCAAAATGGATTAAAGCCTTGAATGTAAGACCTGAAACCATGAAACTCCTAGAAGAACACAGATGGTAAGCTCCTTGGCATCAGTCTTCGTAATTTTTTTTTGGATCTAACTTCAAAGGCAACAAAAGCAAAAACAAACAAGTAGCCCTGTACAAACCAAAAAAACCTGCACAGCAAAGGAAACCATCAATGAAATGAAAAGGCAACCTACTGAATGGGAGAAAATATTTGCAAATCATATATCTGATAAGATGTTAACACTCAAAATATATTACCAACTCCTACAACTCAATAGAAAACAGTCTAATTAAAAAATAAGGATTTCAAACAGATATTTTTCCAAAGAAGACATACAAATGCTAGCAGGTACATGAAAAGGAGCTCAATATCACTAATATCAGGGAAATGCAAATCAAAACCACAATGAGATACCATACCTCAAACCTGTTAGAATGGCTGGTATCAGCAAGACAGGAATTAAGTGTTAGGATGTGGAGAACTCGTGTGCACCATTGGTGATCATATGAATTGGTACAGCCACTATGGAAAACCATGTGAAAATTCCTCAAAACATTAAAAATAGAACTACCATACGATCCAGCAATTCCACTTCTGGCTATTTCTCCAAAGGAAACAAAGTCACTATCTTGAAAAGATATCTGCATGCCTATGTTCTTGCAGCATTATTTATAATAACTGAGACACTGATATGACCTGTGTCTGTCATTAGATGAAGACAATGTGATATATATAAATACATACACAATGGAATATTATTCAGGCATAAAAAAGAAGGAAATTCTGCCATTTGTGACAAGATGGATAGATACATCTTGAGAATTATACTAAGTGAAAAAGAAAGCACATTCTGTATGATCTCACTTTTATGTGGAATCTTAAAAAAAAAAAAAAAAATTGATACAGAGAATAGATCAGTGTTTACCAGGGGCAGGGAGTAGAGTTGGGTGGACAAAATGGTTGAAGATGGTCAAAAGGTACAAACTTCCAGTTATAAGTAAGTCCTAGGGATGTAATGTCCCAGATGGTGCCCATATATGTATTACATATTTGAAAGTTGCTAAGAGAAAAATCATAAAAGTTCTTATCACAAGAAAATACATGTGTAACTGTGTGGTAATGCAAAGTAGAGATCAGAGTTTAGGGACAGTGAGGTAATTGGAAGTAAGCACAATTCCAGAAAGGAATCAATACAGTGTCTTCACTGTGTCTTCACTGAGTACTTGGCTGCATATAGGTAGAATGACACTCTACAGGATCAAGCAAGAAGTGACTTAGGTTACGAGGCTAGTTGCAAACAGCAATTCCCAGAGCTCACAGAGGGTGAAGAGCGAGAGTGAAGAGTCCTCAGTAATCACCCAGGGTATTAAGTAGAGGGGGATCATGCCGTTTGTAGTGACCATAAAATATCCCTGGAGTAAGGGGCACCTGGGTGGCTCAGCTGGTTAAGCGTCCAACTCAGTTTCAGCTCAGGTCATGATCTTGTGGTTTCATGAGTTCGAGCCCCGCATCAGGCTCTTAGCTGACAGTGCTGAGCCTGCTTGAGATTCTCTCTCTCCTCTCTCTCTGCCCCTCCCCACTCACACTGTCTCTGTGTCTCTCAAAATAAATAAATAAAACTTAAAAAAATATATTAAAAAAAACATATCCCTGGAGTGAAGGCCACTTTAGCTTAGACCCACCCTAGCAAAGATGCTTTAAATACAAGATTCAAAGGGATCAAACTGATCCACAAATAATTGCTAAAACAAAGCCTGACACTGCTAAGTAAACAAAATCCAGTTCCTCAATGATGTAACAGTCATAATGTCCTGCACCTATCTAATTAAAGAATTAGTAGACATGTTAAGAAGCAGAAAAATGTGACCCATAACTAAAAGAAAGAGTAGTCTATAGGAAAAGACCCAGACATGGCAGTGATGAAAGCCAGCAGACAAGGATGTTAAGACAGCTAATTTTGTACAAGTATTAAAAACATGAAAAAAATTTAAAATATTTTTAAGTAACCAAAATGGGATAGAAATAAAAAATAACTATATATGCAGTGAAATATTGGATAAATTAACAAATTAGACACTGCAAAAGAAAAGTTCAGTGAAATTGAAGACCTAGCAATAAAATCTATCCAGAATACAGCATTTTCTTTTTGTCACATAGAAAAATGAACAAATAATGGCCAATTTTTTTCAGATTTGAGGAAAGCCCTAAACTGACAGAGTGAAGAAGTTCGATAAACTCCAAACAGGATAATGATGCACTCCATAATCTAACTGCCGAAAAACAGCAAAAGACATTCTTTAAATAGGGTAAAAAACACCTTATTACCACAGAAACAGATAACAAATTCCACCGACTTCTTAAAAACCATATAGCTCAAAACAAAACCTTAAGTGTTGAGGACCACCTCACACCCATTACGATGGCTACTATCAAAACAAAACTAACAAAATACAAGTGTTGGTAAGGATGTAGAGAAATTGCAGCCCTTGTGTACAACTGACTATAAAATGGTACAGCTACTATGGAAAACATGGCAGTCCCTCAAAAATTTTCAACTAGAATTACTCTATGATCCAGCCTTCCTACTCCTGGGTATATACCAAAACTAAATGAAAGCAGAGACTGAAAGAAATATTTGTACACCAGTGTTCACAACAGCATTATTCGTAAGAGTCAAAAGGTTGAAGCAACACAAGTGTCTATTGATGAACAAATGGATAAACAAAATGTTACATACACATACAATGCAATATCATTCAGCCTTTAAAAAAGTCTCACACATGCTACAACATGGATGAAATTTGAGGATATTATGCTAAGTGAAAGATAAGCACCTATACCCTATGGTCCCACTTACATGAGGGACCTACAACAAACTTAGACAGAATGGTGGCTGCCAGGGGTTGGGGTTGGGAGGATTTAGTTGTTTAACGGGTACAGAGTTTTGTTTTGCAAGACGAAAAAAGTTCTGGGAGACTGGTTGCAAAACAACACGAACCATAATGAATTGGACACTTTACAATGGCTAAGATGGTCAACTTAATGTTAGGTATATTTTGCCAACAGGTTTTTGGGTTTTTTTAACCTTTAAAAAAATAATGCTTAGGAGAAAACCTGCTATGTGTCTTCTCCCTGCCTTCCCCAGAGCTGTCTGTTCTAGTTGAGCCCCACCACATCTGAGAAGCTTTTCCTCATCTTTCCATTTCCCATGTCTCCGAATTCCTGTACCACCCTACTTAGTACTGAATTATCTTCTTGTCTTGACAAGCTGTAGGACCCCTGAGGAAAAGAACTATGTCTTCAGCTTGTCTTGGGGGCCCTGATAATACCAGTCGTAGAGGAAGTGTATCAGTCAGTGTCTAATCAGTGAAACAGAAACCACATTAAGTATTTCAAACAGGGTGTGTGGGTGGCTCAGTCAGTTGAGCGTCCAACTCTTGATTTCAGCTCAGGTCATGATCTCATGGTTTGGGAATTCAAGCCCTGTGTGGGCCTCTTCGGTGATAGCATGGAGCCTGCTTCGGCTCTTATGTCTCCCTCCCTCTCTCTGCCCCTCCCCCACTTGTTCTCTGTATCTCTCTCAAATAAAAATAAACTTTAGAAAAAATTTAGGGGCACCTGAGTGGCTTAGTCGGTTAAGTGTCCAACTATGGCTCAGGTCATGGTCTTACCGTTTGTGAATCTGAGCCCCATGTAGGGCTCTCTACTGTCACCACGGAGCCTCTGTCTTTCTCTCTCTCTGACTGTCCCCCATTCATGCACATTCCCTCTCTCAAAAACAAGTTATTTTTTAAATTTTTTTTAGAAAGTGTTTCAAACACAAGAAATGTAATATAGGGAGTTTGTTACAAAGGTCTTCAAAGGGCTGGAGGAGCAAAGGAGGAATAAGTGTATCTAAAGAATACTAAGGAAACAGCTGCTATTCCTATGGCTGGAAGAAGCAAAAAGGAAAATCCTAAGACCCACAGTCACTATCGCTGAGGCTGCTACTGTGGAACCAAGCAGCCAAGAGCCTACTCTCATCAGCCACAGCTGCCACTGTGCTGGTGCACTCCAGCTTCTGCAGCTGGAGTACCGCAGCCAGTACCATTGCTTGTGACACCACTGGAAGATGGGTTCTCCCCCCCAGTATCCCAGTAGTGCCTCTCACAGGTCAGACTTACAGAAATCCAGCTGCAGAGTCTAGGGAAATGTAGCTTGTGGATCTCCTGCCACAACAGTGAAGAGGAAAAAATATAGAAGAGTTAATATGGAGCTGGAGGAGGGGTACCCAGGTGGCTCAGTTGGTTAAGCTTCCAACTTTGGCTCAGGTCATGATCTCGTGGTTCGTGAGCCCGAACCCTGCATCAGGCTCTGTGCTGACAGCTCAGAGCCTGGAGCCTGCTTCAGATTCTGTATCTCCCCCTCTCTCTGCCCCTCCCCTGCTTATGTTCTCTCTCTCTCTCTCTCAAAGCATAAATATATAGAGAGAGAGCTGAAGGAACAGACAATATCCAGCACCCTCCTTTAACTACTCTGCCTGTACACCCATCCTCTTGCCTCTTTTGAGATTTATACACAACGAACTTTTCTTGTACAAAGTACACTTAATCTCTCCCCCCAAAGAAAGACAAAACATCCCACCAGTCACTATGAACATCTGGATGATGAGAATTTTAGTTGAGACAATCCCCCTGGAGGATATTTTATCATCTTGAGTCTCAATTATAAATCAGTCACCACCAAAACTTTTATATTTAACAGAAGAGAGAGGGAAGGTGATTAACAAGTGAAAATATGTAGGAAAGCAACAGCTGGCATTGTCCTCATTGTTATAAATCATCTGGCTATCTCTCATCTTGTCTTCACAGCCCAGATCATTTTCTTGTTGCCCTCAGTCAGCATCTTAGCCGGCTGGGGTTTTTTACCTAGTGAGGAGACCCTACCCTTCATTCCTGAAGTATCTAAGTCCTTATTGATTCTTCCTTTGGTGAGTTACTGTAGCCTTCTATTAACTTTGAACAGCTGAACGTAGAAGCACTACGGAAGCACTCCAGAGAGTGCCCTCCATTGCTTAGCAACAGCCATATTTCCCTTGACAATTGAGACCAAGCACCCCAGTCAATACAGTAACCCCTTACTTTTCCCCTTGGTTCAGTGGCACAAGCACCCTAAATGCCCAAGTGCAAGTCACACTTTCCAGTTCATTGAGAGCACTGTTGGTTTCCTAATGGACACATCCCTCCCTTGGGACTCAACCAGCAGATCCCAAAGTTTCAAGTACAGAAGCCAAAATTCTGTGAGTGGGGTTATTAGATGTATTATTGAGAAGAGTCATTCTTCCTACTCCCCAAGCCCTGCTTGATTCCTGGATCCTTTGATTCAGTGGACAACTCACTAGCAAAGAGCATTCCTAATGCCCAAATTGTAGTTTATAAATACCATTCACACTTTTAAAGCAACAACAACAAAACCCACCTCCTTGGAGAATGGCTAATTAAAGGTAAGTGATGAGAAATACAGAGAACTCGGAAAGCCTTCTTGTTTTGGAAAATAAGGCAGTTATCAGAAATTCCTGGAGTCAAGTCAAAAAGACACAGAGCTTTGGGGATTTTAAAGCCTAACTTTAAAGGGCTCTCACTAGCTTTAGCAGGCTGCATAATGGCCACCAATGATATCAGGTCCTAATCTTTGAAAGATGTGTTTTCTTATACTGAAAAAATTTTGCAAATGTGACTAAGGATTTTGAAATGGAGAGACCACAGGATAGTCAGGGTGTGTCCTAAAGGCAGTCATACATCTCTTTTATGAGAGGGATGCATAAGAAGATTTGAGACACAGAAGAGAAAGCCATATGACCACAGAGGTGGAGGTTGGAGTAATGTGGCTACAAGCCAAGGAAGGCTGGCAGGTACCAGAAGGTAGAAGAGGCAAGGACCACATTCACCCCTACAGCCTTCACAGGGATCACAGCCTTGCCAATACCTGGATTTTAACCCAGTGAAACTGATTTTGGGTTTCTGGCCTCCAGGACTGTGAAACAAGAAAATTTCTGTTATTTACAGCTACCAAATTTGTGACAATTTGGTACAGTAGCCACAGGAAAATAATACACTAGCCAAAAAATGGAGCATTTCAAGCATCAAAATAATTGAAGTGCATCACAGCATATAAAGTATGTTTTTAAACCACAGGTTCAAAATGATACCAACACCTTCCCTATGTATGTAAATTTGCTGCTAGCTAAACTGTTCAGTGTTCTAAAAGCTGATAATGGGAAATAACTGTACCTCACTGGAATAATAGTTATGAAAAATTTGTGCTTTATAAAAATGTGAAGGATTTGTAGAATTAAGAGGTTTCCATTTTACAATTCATTATGAAATAATATCAACGATCATCAATGACTGCTAAAACGATTAGGTCGAAAGGTTATGGGGAATTTATAATCATGCTGACAACGTCCAAACCCCACAGTTCAGTCCCATCATTTTAAAACACACATACACACACACACACACACACTCACAAAACGATGTTATGTACCTCCTGCTGGGATACAACAGGAAATACAAAATACCAACCATGACATTTTCTTGGCAAAATTTCAAAACTGGATCAGGCTCCCCCAGATCCAAATACCAGTTTATAAGAAATATTGGGGAGAGAAATATGTTAAATGAAAGAACTGATAGGATCCTATAAGCAGAATCCACAATGTGAGGGAAAATGTAGAGGGAAAAGACCTACCTTGTTCAACAAATTGCCAAGAAGACCAAAAAGGAGGAAGGGGAAATTTATAATTAAAGATTTAAGAGAGTTCAAATGTTACTGTTTCTGTAAACCTTTAATAGACTCCTTGAAATAGAACAAATCCCTCACTTCCAAGCAATCCCAACACATCAAGAACTTGACACTCCACTATGCCCCTTTTACCTATTCCAGGATTCCCCCCTCCCCTTCCACCTTACTCAGATTCAGTTCCATGGTCATCATTATGACCACTCTCTTGCACATAACATAAGCTCCTTTGCCCCCTCTCATACTTCCTTGGGTAGATCACACACCTGAGTAAATCCTACTCTATATGCCTGTCCTCTAGCAGCTGAATGTGGATGAATAGCTGATTTCTTTTTAGACTCACCCTCCTTAATGTCACTGGAAACTTAATGCTGCCTGGCAGTTTTTTCCCCTTGGTCTGGCTTCTTTTCCAGTTTCCAATTTGAAACAATTACACCTTTTCCTCTTTCCAAACACCTCCAAAATCTCCATCCTCATCTGATAAAGTCATCTTGCTCGATATTTCACTGAACTAAATAAAAGTAATAAGAGAACTTCCAAGACATCTAAATGACTAATAAACATATGAAAAGCTACTACACATGCAAATTAAAACTGTACATCCTGGTACCACTACCACTCACCAGAACGGTTAAAATGACAGTAGAAATACAGGCATTCCTCAGACATTTTGTGGCTCGGGCTCCAGACCACTGCAATGAAACAGCTATCACAAAAAAACAAGTCAAATTAATTTTTTGGTTGCCCAGTGCATATAAAAGTTACAATTATGCTACACTGTGGTCTATGGTGTGTGCAATAGCATTATGCCTTAAAAAAAAAAAAAAAAAGAATACAGACCTTAATTTGAAAATACTTTATCGTTAAGAATAAATGCTAACCATCATCTGGGCTTTCAGCAAGTTGTCATGTTTTGGCTGGTGGAGGGTCTTGCCTCGATGTTGATGGCTGCTGCGTGGACCAGGGTGGTGGTTGCTAGGATGTCTGTGGCAGTTTCTTAAAATAAGACAACAATGAAGTTGGCCACATCATTCACTCTTCCTTTCACAATTTCTCTGTAGCCTGTGATGCTGTTGGATAGCATTTTACCCAGAAAACTTCTTCCAAAAGGACTCAATCCTCTGGCTGCTGCTTTATCAACTAAATTTATGTACTCAACACTTTGTTGTCATTTCAACAACCTTCACAGCATCTTCACCAGTCGATTCCATCTCGAGAAACCACTCATCACCATAACAAATATAACAATAATGAAAAAGTTTGAAGCACCTCAAGAATTACCAAAACATGACAAGGACACAGTGAACAAATGCTGTTGGAAAAATGGCACCCAAAGACTCTCTCAACATAGGATTGCCACAAACCTTCCAGGTGTGAAAAACAGAAGCACAATTCAGTGAAACTCAATAAAACAAAGTATGCCCAAAGTCACAAGGAAGCAGATCAAACTCTCATACCTTGCTAGTGGGAGCTGAGTCGTAAAACTCATCATGTTGTAAAACTACATCACAGTCTTAAGTCAAACACATGTATGCTCATGGCTGCTCGAGTTTCTCCCCTGATGTGTACCCAACGTATATGTGCTTTCTATAAAACAGGTTCCAGAAGGTTCACAGGAGCATAACTCAGAGAAATGCTGGAAACAACCCAAATATTCATCAACAAGAGAATGGATAAACTATGGTATAGTTGTCTAATAGAGTATTACACAGCAACATGGATAAAACTCATAATAGCGAGTTGAAGGAGTCATAAGCAAAAGAGAATATAGTACTTACAAGAAAGGTAAAAATCAGGCAAAATCACCTATGGTGTTAGGACCATAGTTTTCTTTACAGTAGCTTCGGTGGTAACTGGAAAGGGATAGAGGGGCATTCTGGATTGCTGGTAATGTTCTGTTTCCTGACCTGGATCCTAGTAACACATACTTTCCTGTGTGTGTATTATACCTCAGGTGCAATGTTAATGAAAGAAGAGAGAAACCGAACTCCACAAGCTCCCACTGCTTCATGGAACTGACCACGTGCAATCTGAGCCCCTTCACTGGCCTTCACTCCTGTTACTGTGGGTCTTCCATCAAAGATAGGCTTTGCCTCCTGTGCCCTACAGAATTACCCCCTCTCTTCCTAAGAATGCCACTCTGGCAGGTCTCCCATCTCATTCCCACACCTTTTCTCTCGACTAGATTTTTCCCATCAACCTACAGACATACTACCACTTTTCTAATGTATAAGACAACCTTCTCAACCTTCGGTTGCTGTAGTTTTTTCCCCTTCTCTTGGGCTAGAGCAAAACTCAAATGATTATATGCGCTGAATGCCGATTTGTTCTAATACCCTCTTTGAACCGCTCCAGTCATGTTCTCACCTCCACACTCCACAAACACGGATCTTCTCATCCAGGTCACCTCCACATTGTTCAGCCCGGTAGCCACTTCTTCATCGCCGTCTTCCGTGATTTTCCGCCGTTTTAGGCTTAGTCATCAACTCCCTCTTTCCCAGATCACTTTCTCCTTCAGGCTTCCAGAATACTGAGCACCCATGTTGCCCTCTACCACACTACTAGCTGCTCTTTTCCAACTTTCCTATATGCTTCCTCTTTACATCTCTGGCCTCTCAGTTTGGAGATCCCCAGAGTTCATCCAGGGGCTTAGTGTCCATCCATGTTTTCTCCTTTGGGGCTCGTATGCAGCATCACGTACACACTGCGTAAGTGGAGGAACACCAACGAAATGTCTCCAGCCCAGACCTCTCTCCCGAACTCAGGCTCCTGACACATCTGTCTCCCAGCGTTTCTACCTAGATGTCTAACAGGCATCTCCAATTTTCTATGTGCAACATCAAACTCCGGATCTGCCCCTAAAAACCCACTCTTTCACAGGTTTCCCGTCTTGGTTAATGGAAACTCTATCCTTCTGACTCCTCACCAGGACAAAACCCTTGGAAACATTCTTGACTCCACCATTTCTCTCCTAAACAAACTCAGTCTGTCAGCAGGTCCTCAAACAGAACCGCCAAAGCATTTCTAGAATCGGACCACTCTCACCATTTCTACTTCTGTAACCCTGGCCTAAGCCACTATTGCTAGTGCCAGGATTATTGCCAGAACCTCCTAACTGGCCTTCCTGCTTCCCCTCCCTCCCAACCATTCTGGTCTTGGTGCACCATTGAAACATTGGCCAGATCAAGTCAGTCCTCTGCTCAAAACCTTCCATGTCCTACCTATTTCACACAAAGACAATTTCTGTGTGACGGGTTACAAGGGCATTCACAGCATACCCCTTCTCCCTTGTACTGTTACCTCTTCTTTGTCCCCACCTTTCCTCTGCTCCATTGACACTAGCCTCCTTGCTGCTCCTCAAACATGGAAGACGAGCTTCTGCTTCAAGGCCTTGCAACTCTTTCCTCTTGGCCTAGAATGCTCTTCCCCCATTTATCCTCATGGATCATCCCTTCATCTTCTTCAGATCTGGACTCAAATGTCACTTTTTCATTAAGGGCCTCCCTGACCACAGTATTTACCAATGTTAAGCACTCTCCCTCTCCACCCCACTCTCCTACAGTCTCTATCACTTCCTTTAATTTCTCTCTAGCACCATCTCCTTCTGATACACATATGTATTACTTATCTGTCTGCTGTCAGTTTCCTGCTAGTATGTAACAACAGGAGCATGAGGATTTCTGTCTTGTTGACTGCTATATCCCTGGTGTCAAGAACAATGCCTAGTAAATAGTAAGAGTTTAGTTACTATTTGCGGAATGAACATAGGAGTTATGTCAGTCCCTGTCACACACTCAAGCTTCATAGAGATGGGAACCACATCTTAACTATCTTTGTAATAAATGACTGACTAAATGGAAGAAAGAAGAACGGATCTTCAGTTTAATGAAGGTACTTACTGAAGGCAATGCATTCAATTGTCCTTTTCATTTTTAATGCAAATACTTGATCTCCCCTGAACAAATCAGGTCAGGTATTCCCAAACAATGTTACCAACTGCCTTTTCTTCCTTTCTTAAATTTTCCCTCAATCAAGAGCAAAGATTACAATAGGCAGAGCGTGCAATAAAAATATAGTGATTAAACAATGCTTACCAAATCAAAAAGAGGAAATATTCAAACCTTGAGAGGTAATACAAACATTGTTGCACAACTCACTTATGATTTTTCTTGTCCCAAGAAAGGTTAAAGAAACAGATATGACTCAGAAGGAAGGAAAAAACCAACAGATATGTTGGTTTAATCATATGATTTCTAAAATACACTCAATAAATGAGGGCAAATTTTGACCCTTCTGATATGAAGACCGCATGTTATTAAATAAAGAGCACTTCCTATTCACCTAAATATATTTCTAGAGAAAATTTCAGGGCTTGGAAAAGTCCAACAACTTATTTCCCCCAAAATGACAAGTTCACACTTTTATCTTTTTAATTTATATTAAACTTTTTCAATTTATTTCACATGAAAACTTACAGAGGAAGTTGACTATGAGGCCAAAGACCTGAGTTCTTTTCTCAGAACCCATGCACACATGGGAGATTTTCTGCCAACTTCCCACAGCAGCAGGTCCCCCCTTCCAGCCCCCTCCTAGGAGGAACAAGGACAGTCCCAAAGGGTAGCAGGTGGAGAGGTCCATGGTCACCACTGCTGGGAACAGACGTCACAGGGCTCATCTGCCGAGCACATAACTATTCATCAGTCACCTCCGTGGTGGGGCTGAGAGCAAGGTGGAGGAGGACTCGGTATCACAGTGCAGGTAAGGAGGGGTGGCAATGCCCATCACCAGAGGAGTAGGCCCTTACAAGAAATAACAACTTACCAATAGAAAATTCACTGTGTTAGACACAATGATAACTATGTCAGAGTACATGGGTTGCAGGGAAGGTTGACTGTGAGAGAAAACTTGATTAAGCGAATCATAACCAAGAAGAAACACAGTAGTGACATCACGCATTAATCGGATCATTCACATTACACCAGCTGGTGTCTAAATCCCTTTTCCAGAACATATTGTACACAGAAGACCAGTTGCTCTGTGTATAAGACATGTCTACCTTTTTATATAATATCCCTTTCCCATCACAGAAGATTATGACTAATACCCAGTTGCCTTCCAATTGCCTGTCACCTCTCTCTGGAGCTTCAGAAAGGAATCTTTCATTGGGTAACATTTACTGCGGGTGTGGGAGAGTACACACACAATTGTTTTCCTATAAGGAAATGTATAAACCACAGAGCCACAAATAGTGACCCTTCCTGAATAAGAGTTTTGACTAAAGAGGCCTAAACTTGGAATACCCAGACTTCCTGATTTAGCTAGACAGCCCTAGTTCATTCTGGTTTCCCAACACGATATTTTTTTTAAGTAGGCTTCACTTGCAGCGTGGAGCCTAACACAGGGCTTGAACTCGCCACCCTGAGATCAAGACCTGAGCTGAGATCAAGAGTCAGATGCTTAACTGACTGAGCCAAGCAGGTGCTCCTCTCAACCCCTCCCCCACTAAAATGTGTTCCAGTTTGGCCAAGAAATTATATGAGGGCCTTACCTAAAACGCTGTCTTTGCTATGGAACATTAAGCTTTGGCTGTGAAGCTGGCAAAATTAGTGCTGTAATTGTCCCGTAAGTATATGAGTGATCACACTGGTCAGATCGCCCTTTTTCCCTTACAGAGAAGTCATGAATCTGGCAATGTAAACAAAATGAGGAGGGCTTTGAATAATCAAAGAATCCACTCTGTTCCTGTACATTCTTTTGAATCTGCTATTTACACACTCAGCCATGATCAACTTTGGAATAATGGAGATTCTCTTGCCAGCCACCAGGGATTTTAAATGTCACAAATAGTTATGAGAAAAAGTCTCACACTTGTATCTTTTTTTTCTGGCTTATTAGACAAAAGTAGAGGTAGGGCTTTGAATAAAGAGCTATTTATTTTTAAGTTAATAGCACAAAAGGCCCTCTTTTCATTAAAGTCCCACCCCGCCCCCACTACCAAGCCTAGAATTTATTAGAACCAGCATAGAGTAGAAAAGCAGACAGCAAGCACTCAACTGAAATCCAGGGTCCCCTGCCACACTTCCCTTACTCCCCCAAATAACTGCTTCTTATTTTGACTCTGTGACAAAGTCAGTGGGAGAGCTCTTAGGAGTGGGGTGGGTGAATGCTCACCAGGAGTGTTCACCCAGGACAGCAAGTTGCAAGGCAGATCTACTTACTCACACTCCCATAGCAGCCCCCTAACTTGGGGATGCCACAGATTGCAGAGCCCTGGTCTCCCACCCCACATTGTCCCAGCCCATCTGGAGTATGTATCCACATGTTCTTGCCCCTCAGGTAGCAATCCTCTTATAGTTTATGTCAGAGTTCAGTCCCATAGATGGCCTTATGACGTAAGTACTCTTCTAAACACTGAAGAACATTGTCATCCACCTTTGGGTCAAACTTGTTGGCCAAGAGGTGATGGTTTTGAAGAATCCAATGCAGGTCTCCAGTCCCATAAATACAGATAGACCGCTGGTGGATTCCAGAGCAAGGTGCATAAGGTGCCCCCATACTGATGTTTCCCTCATGGCCCTGCCACTTGACCAGCCTGGCAATGGCTGCCATATCTGAGACGTCAAACTTGGAGTGGTAGGGAATAGAGCCAGGCATCCATGGTGCACGCTGAAGCGTGGCCCATAGATGCTCATCGGGGCTATAGGTGTCTTTTACCCATTCAATCAGTTGTCGGGACTTGGGGTTCTCTAAGACATGTCGGACAAAGTCTCGGGAAGCTACAATATAGGCATTCCCTGTGAACATAGGTATGTTATCAGGGGGAGGATCCTTCATCTTGTTGGTTACATACAATGTGTCTTTTGTCTCATAGTGATATTTCCAGCGAGTCTTTTTGTACTCAGTAGGTATTTCTGACTCCATACTGTTCTTCCCATTCAACATCTTGAGGGCCAGGACCATCTCGGCATTGGTCTTTATAGGAAAGTCTGTCCCACATGTATTTAGTAAGTATTTCCATGGCACTGGGCTCTGGAGCAAGTCTTCCATACAGTTCAGGTCAGCCTGCACCCTGGACCAGGAGGCATAAACCACCCGAACCAACTTACTGGCCATGAAGACATTTGGGAAGCATGAAATAATTGCCTTGACTGCCTCTTTGAAAGTTTCTGGGGATTTCTCATCCACGTGGATGCAGTATATGTTCTGAGGGGCATACACAGCTCGGAGCAATCTTTCCAAGTTTTCTATTTTCTCATGGACCACCATTGAGTAGGCAATAGGGAAGTCTAACTCTTCTTGGCTCAGAGGGAACCGTATGAACTTCCTTTCAGCCTTAAAGTGCTCACAGTCTCTGGTCATGTTAAGGTAGTCAGTGTCTGTGAAAGGCTTCCGCTTGTTCTTGATCTCCAGATTGTCCAGCACAGCCTCAATCACTGCCTGCTGGTCCCCTTGGATGATCCGAGAACAGCTGATGGATCTCTTTGCTGGCAGTTTCAGGGACTTGTACAAGATGTCTCTACAGTGCCGGCTCTGAAAATCTCTGGACTTCAGATCCAGGGAATCAAAGTCACATTTCAATCTGAGACAAAGCCTCAGAGCAACAATGGCCAGCAGCATATAGCAGCCCAGGGCCCACAGGTAACGCTGCTGCCACTGTATCTTCTTCCACCAAATCATCCTCACGGAATGAGAAACCAGTAGAGTTTGGGCACAAGGACGGAGGAGGAGGATGGAATCCTTGGACAGAACAAAATGCCTTCAATTACACACTAACCCTGCATGTATTCACAGGAACATCAAAAGTGCAACTCCAAAGTGATGGCAAAAATACATTCCTTTACTAGACAAATAACCTCAGTAAAGACCGGCCTACGAATCTCTTACACCTGGCCTGTTGGCGGGGGCCTAGAGCCTGACTGGACTAACTGGCCATGTGTGCTGGGATCAGGCTGGCTCCACCCCCCCTCCAAGAAAAAAAGAAAGGGAAACAGAACTGAGCACCTGTTGACGTTGAGGTTTAATTAGTAAGAGGAAATCTGCACCCGCCCTTCATTCCTCAGTCTTCCCCCACCCTTGACCACCCTGTTCCTAAATGGGGCTCTTATCTGGGGCCTAGAATTTCTAATCAGTGTAGAGAGACAATCCCTGAAATTCAGACTCTCAGTGTCTGTTCTAGAAATCCAAAGATTTCAATCCTTTTAAAAGTACACTTCTTGGTCTTGTTTGGCAATTTACATATTAGGATACTTTTACTACATACAATTCATTGGTTAGATTTGGTATCTAGCCACCCCCTTTTTAAAAAGCGTTCTTAAACAAGTACAAAAAAATTGGATATGATCCAACAAATGCATTGTAATCACTCATGTAGATAATTCAGTCTATCCAAATTTAAAATACATATACACACAGAGGCACACAAAGCTACGCATATACAATATTTAACGAGTGCTTTCTGTGGGCCACAAATTTTTTTTAACATTGTCCCAGGTCGTCTTCACAACATACCTGAGCTGTAGTAGTATTAGGCCTCTTTTTTAAATAGGAAGATAAAAGCTAAATAATTTGCCAAATATCACATATGCTTTAAGAAGCAAATATGGGACTCTTCCCCACTTGCCTTTCCCCCAGTTTTTTTGTTTGTTCATTTTGTTTTGTTATTGTCCACAAGCCTTAATGCTTCTTCCTCCAAACCACAACCATCTTTTAAATAATACAGTACAGGGTACTGAGTACCATCAAAGAAAACCAGATGATCTAGGGGGAAAAAAAACTCTAAAAGGAGAGAAACAAAATGTGACAAACCCTCTCAACAATGACTATTTTCCCTTGTTGTGTCCTCTTTGTAAGCATAAGATTGTGTCCTGCCTGGTCATAACTTTCATGGGAATCTAAGAGGAAGAAAAAAATGAAACATGAAGAAAATTCTCACCTTTTTAATACCTTTGTCCTTGCTTAGGAAAGATCACTTGTCAAGATGTGTTTGTTTCCAAGGAAGATTGGTTGGAATCCATGGAAGCAAATGTGAACACCATATCCCCTTCTTTTAATGCCTCCACAAGATGTTTTCTGATATTCACAGGATGTCCAGGAACAGTCTCAGGCTCCTCCTCGGTCTCTGCAAAGTAGAGAGCAGCAGGTGGCTCTATCAGTCACCTTCCAGCTTCCTGCTCTCAGATGGGAGAGCTAGCACACATATATCATTCAGGAGCATATTCTCAAACACTAGGCATTCAAGGAGGTGAACAAGGCAGGAAAAAAAAATGCTGGCAATATCTGAGAAGGCAAGCAGGTATTTCAACCAGAATAGTCCAGTTTGTAACCATGCTCTCCTGCCACAAAACCATTCATAGAAACGTGTCAACACTGGCACAAGAACTTGAAAGCTCCCCACCCACCCCCACCCCCTTTAGCAAGGAACCATAGAAACACCGGTAGGCCCCTGCCTTATTTTGGCCTGGAATCCAAATATCACTTCTCTTTCGTTCCATGAACATTACAAGAGTAAAACAATAAAATACTTTTTTTTTTCTTTAAAAATAGTTCTATAAAAAAAAAAAAAGTTTGTTCTTCAAATAGAAACTGCTCAAAAAAAATCCTTTTGCCTGTCATCCCATTATAAATAATCTGTGAGTTGTAGAGACACCCACAGGGTTTCAGACTGTAGACCTCACTCACTCATGTCTGAGTCTAGCGTCTTGGCAGTCTAAGGAATGGAAACGCTATGGGTGGTTGGACTTCAGTGAGAGCCCCACTGGCTGGTTTGGGTATTATAGCATGCAAAACACCTTCTTCGAAGCTGCTGGCATTGCCACGGTTTCTCTCCTGTACCCAACCGTCCCCTTCCCTCCCCACACCCCCCACCCTATAAAAGCAGCATGCCTAGCCAAATACTTGAAAGAGCCAATTTAATATAAAGAACTTAACTAGATATAAAGTTAAGTAGAGAACTGTAGGGGACAGGGAGGGGTGTCAGGCCACCCTAAATTAGGAAGTGGCAATTGCTGGAAGTAGCTACTAATGCTAGGCTGGAGAAATGAAGATTTGGCAATTTTTTCATTTAAAATTTGGGAAGAAGGGTGCCAACAAGCTAAAACTCAGACCTCTGAGATGGGAAGAGCACCACCTGCTCAGTAGGCGCTGGGGACCCTGACCTCGGAAGAGGCCCCCAGGCTGAGATCTCAACCTCTCCTGAGGTGGCCGAGGTATTTGTCCACCATTACTGTAACTGCATTCAGTGCAGTTACATAAAGAGACTGCCCCTGCCCAGTAGTAAACAGGCGTTGACATGGTGATGCTCACAGAAGCAGGAAGTAGACCGGAAGCAAGCAGGAAATCCCGCCTCCGGCCTCATTGGCTCCCTCTGGCGCCCCCTGTCGGCTGAGCTTAATAGGGGGCAGAAGAGGCAAAGCAGAAATCCTAGCCAATGTCAAAAATGGGCTTCGTCTGAAAACAACAACATAATAAGCAAGATCTGTCAGAGTTGCCTTCTTCCTCCAAGAAGTGTTTACATAGCCCCCAGTACAGCCTAGGGAACTTAGGTCTTTTCTTTTGGGGGACATCTTCTGCCTGTTTCTGACTATAGATGGAGACAGGCCAATAGCAAAAGAGCCGTATAGGGTCATCTGTGCTCCCATTTTTATGGCCCCACTCCACTGGCTCTGTTTTGAGCTGTAACATTTCTGAGGCAAACATGATTAAATGATAAACACTTGTTCTGGTATCTACAAACATCTCTACAAACATTTCTATTTCTTTTTGTTGTTGTTATTAATTTTTTTTTTTTTTTTTGAGACAGGGAGAGAGGGAGGGAGAGAGAATGAGAATGAATCCCAAGCGGCTCCATGCAAGAGTCAGACGCTCAACTGACCAAGCCACCCAGGTGCCGCACCCTCCTATTTCTTTATTCAGGACTTTTCTTGGATGGCCTGCTCAAAGTCCTGCCTTCTTTCCCATAAAAGTTATACCACAGATATAGATTTCTTTCAATAAAAGAAAATATTCTGAATATTTGATTTTTAAGGTAATCAAAATAGGGATCCACTCTCATTTGCTAAGTATATGCTAGTATGACATTGACAAACTGGAGATACAGTTTGTTGAGATAATTTACACATTAGTAATACGAAATATGTGGTAGCCGCAGGCACACCTGGGTTTTGCCAAGTCAGACCTAGGTCTGAACCCTGGCTCCACCACTGTCTAGCTGTGCAGTCATGGGCAAATTCTGTAATTCCTCTACGCTTTAGCGAGTTTAGTTTTTTGTTTTTGTTTTTTTTTAATTTAATGTTTTATTTTTGAGAGAAAGACAGAGTGTGAGTGAGGGAGGGGCAGACAGAGAGGGAGACACAGAATCTGAAGCAGGCTCCAGGCTCTGAGCTGTCAGCACAGAGCCCGACACGGGGCTCAAACTCACAGAGTGTGAGATCATGATCTGAGCTGGAGTTGGACGCTCAACCAACTGAGCCACCCAGGTGCCCCTTTAGTGACTTCCTTTGTAAAAGGGGGACTAACACCAATACCTACCTTATAGGATGGTGGTGAGGATTAAACAAGGTAACACATATTTAAAGCTTGACTTAGAAGCTGGCAAATGCAGCCCCTTGATGAAGGTTATGCAGGCTCCGGGTCCAGCCCACAAAGGCCTCTTTTACACAAGGAATAGCTCAAGAAGGGTACAAATAGCATTCTTGAACCCTAGAGTGTTGATGTAGTAATGTGGCCAGATGGGTAGTCCAGGGGAAAGACCTGAAATTGTCCCTTTGTGCCCTGGAAGAGACTCAGTCGGACATGGTCAGTATTGGCACCACAGAGATGAGGAACGAGCTATAGCTGATACCGGGAAAGTGCAGATGAGGGACAGGATGGCTGGAGGTACGGGACAATCGTGAGCTAGGCAACCTGCAGAGATCTCTCAGGCACTCGGGATGGTGGCGGGTTCCATACTTTAAGTCCATGCGGGTCATGACGAGAAGGTAGAGCACAGGGGAGGGGAAGGGCCCGGGCCCCCGGTGCCTGGGAACCAGGCAGTTCACAAGGCAGGAACCCGGACCTGGAGGACAAGGCCCTTCATTAAGGTTTCTTTCACCCCTTCTGAGACGTAAAGGCAGAGCCAGATGGGCCTGGAGGCAAATGTATCCTAGAGTTCAGGAGTACAGCCAGGTATTTAACCCTGAAAATGATGAAGCCACTCCCTCAGCTATCAAAAATTAAAAGCAACATGAAACCGGACACTAAGTATAAAAGCATCCAACACAGGTCTGAGTTCCCACAATAACCATACCTATTTTACTGTTCCTGAAGCAGCAAACTCTTCCCGCCCTCAACCCTTTACTCCTCTCCTAAGTTTAGCTTCCCCACTGGGCAAATAGCTTGGCTTGCATCCCCTGAGGTTTAGATTATAAATCTTCATATGTTTGTGGGAAGGTCTAGAAGTCCTACCAATAGGGAACAGAGAAACTAAGCTGGGCTCATCAGAGTGAATCTGGAAGAATCCAGCGGAGTTTATTATTAACTTCAGGGGACGTTCTGGGGACCCTCCAGCCCCGAAAATAAAGTCAGAGGAGGCCCCAAGCAGCAGGAATCCAACCATTTTAAGCTGGATTAACAAATTGGCAAATGCACCCTTTTACTTATTTTATATAGTGATGTTTACCTCTGGGAAGTATCTGCTTTGTCTTCTCATTAGGCTGGTAGCTCCAGGAAGTCATGTGCTTTCTCTCTCAGCACCCAGCATGGGAGATGTTAGAATTCTAAGGCTGCTCAGAAGAGAAATGCTATCCGCAGAGAGACAGCAAGGGCAACCCCACTGACTAATAAAGGAGAAGAGAATATGACTCAGAGGGGGCAGAAAGTGAAAACAGATACACAGGCATTAAGCCAGTTAATGTATTACTGGATGGGCTGGAGCTGGGGTTTGAAAGGAATTAAAGGTTCTGAGGAAGAGGGGGCGGAGGTTCTTCGAGCTTCTGTTGTATGTTCTAGGTCAGTGGGATCTCGGGGAAGATGGGGCTACGATAGCTGGCCACACACAAGTGGTTAAAAGACCCCAACACAATCAACTCTGCCTCGACTCAGGGTTGTTCGATGAAACCCACACTCAGCGGACACTCCCCATGAACTGGAGCAAAAGGGAAAAGAGATTCAAGAAAGAAAAAAGAACACCGCCCCCCTCCCCCATAGAATTCACTATGTATCTGTTCACTAAATGCAGAGGAAAATTCTCAAAGCAGGAAAGAAGGTATCTTCTCAAGTAGATACAATCCTGCTTGCTCCTTCCTGCTCACATTCCCGAGGCAGATCATCTGCTGAATTGTACAGGAGGCCTTATTTGCTTACTCTCCCCTTCAGCCCCCCAACTTTGAGTGGAGCCCCCTTTCTACCAAAGCCAGACTACCCGCTCCTCAGTACCACAGACCCAGAGGCCAGCCACCGCCATGTTTTCTATTCCCTCACCTCATAAGCCTGTCCAAATGCACTGGCCCTCACTGTGGCGTCATGAGCTTCTGAGGGCAGGGACCACGAATGACTCAGCTCTGCCTCAGCAGCTAGCATGACAACCTGAAGATGATAGGTTCACCGTAAATGTTTCCTGAATGAATAACTGCCTCGGTGTCCCAGGGAAGGTCCTCTTAGTACCGGTGTCTTAGAACTAGAGTTCACAGGTGCAGCTGACCCTCCAACGAGACAGTTTGGAACTAAGCGGGCGCACTTACATGTGGATTTTTTTTTTTTACAGTACAGTATTTGTATTTTCTCCTTATGATTTTCTCAGTAACATTTTTTTTTCTCTAGCTTACTTTATTATGAGAATCCAATACACCGAACATATAAAACATGTGTTAATTGACTTATGTTATTGGTAAGGCTTCTGGTCAACAATAGGCTATTAAGTTTTGGGGGAGTCAGAAGTTTTACATGGATTTTTGACTGGTTGATGGGGAGAGATAGCACCTCTAACTCCCTGTATTGTTCGAGCGTCAATTGTAGTTCTTGGAATTAACAGGTAGAGACTCCCTGAAGTCAGCTATGCCCCAAAACGTAATGCCACCAAGCTGAAACTAACTGAAATCCAAACAGCATTTAAGGGATTAATTTTGGGACGCCTGGGTGGTTCAGTTGGTTAAGAGTCCAACTTCAGCTCAGGTCATGATCTCGCAGTCCAGGAGTTTGGGCCCGTGTCGGGCTCTATGCTGACAGCTCAGAGCCTGGAGCCTGCTTCAGATTCTATGTCTCTTTTCTCTCTACCCCTCCCCCACTCACACTCTGTCTCTCGAAAATGAATAAATGTTAAAAAAATTGTTTTTTTTAAAAAAGGGATTAATTTTGCTTAGGAAACTTTCTCAGAAATAGCCTACCAAAAAAGAGAGTTGGAAGCAAGTTAATAATGAGATTAAGGTGCCTCCCAGGGTGCCTGGGTGGCTCGGTCAGTTGGGTGCCTGACTCTTGATTTCCACTCAGGTCATGATCTCACTGATCATGGGATAGAGCCCTGTGTTGGGCTCTGTGCTGACAGTGAGGAGCCTGCTTGGGATTCTCTCCCTCTCTCTCTGCCCCTCCCCCACTCACTCTCACTCACTCTCTCAAAATAAACAAACATTAAAAAAACAAAAAGATGCCTTCCATTGTGTCATTAGGAAGTAACCTAAACGGAACAATAAATGGTAAGTGACATGGCAGTGCTTCATCCATTCACCCCACGTAACAGTTGTTGATGGAGGAGGCTAAGTTTTAGATGCTAGAGTTACAAAGTTGATTAAGACAGTCCCTACTTTCAAGGTGCTCATAGTCTCGTGTGGGAGAAATACATGAAAACAGATTCTAATGCCATGTAGGAGTACAAGCAGGAATATACGCTGGCTTTAAAAGAGGCCCAGAGGCTGAAACAAAAAAAGGGAATGGTCAGAAATACAGGCACAAACAATTAAGTGTGGGTCTTAATGAAATCTAGAAGAAGAAAAAAAAGTAAGAATTTGTGTGGCTGCCTCCTGCATTGTCTAGAGAAGGGTCTTGGCTAGTGGCAGTGACCATAGGATGAACAAATATGGGTTAAAGGAAATGTCTCCTTAGAACAGCCATTTGGGAAAAGAAAGGGAGATCACAACCCCAACACTATAAACATACATTTCAGATTTATATCTAAAAAGAAAAAACAGTTCCAAAAGATCATCCAGGAAATGTATGATACCTAAGTTGGGAATTTCTTTTTAGTATCATATCAAGAACAGAAAATTATGAAAAAAAAAAAAACAAAAAAAACAAAAAAACAAAAAAAAAAACAAAAAACAAAACAGATTTAACTATATGGAAACCATAAACAAAAATATCATTTGAAGTAAGAAATGGGACTTTTGGGAAAACTCTTTAAAAAGGAGAGGCTAAGACCTTCTTTCCTTCTTTTGGAACTCATGAATGCAGATTTAATGGCTGGGGCTTCAGCAGCTATCTAGGATCTTGAGGCAACTTTGAAAGGGGAAGCCATGAGGTGAAAGTAATACCACGGAGCCATTTCACCAGTACTCGACTGACTGCCTCCTTCTAGGTTTCATTAATAAGAGAGAGAGAGATACCTTCTTTACTCACTACTTTTTCAGGTCTGCTATGAGCTGTCATTCACAAATTCCTAACCCACACAGAAGCTGTTTCTTAATTGAGGAACATTTCAAATCATAGTTATGAAAAAGTCACATGTTTCAGGGGAGTCAAGAGAAGGTAGTCTGAAGGCTGTAGAGTATACAGGAGCTCTAATTCCCATCCTACCACCGCCTCCCTCATCCCCACACTATTACAGCATCTCTTGTTTCTTATGAAAAACACAGTTCAGGTGAAAAGTCTGGAAAAGAATGCACCCAACATTAACCACAGTATTCTTGGTTGTGTGATCACTGCCGGTTTTCAGTTTCTCTTTTTTGTTTCATCAGTTTTGGTTCCCCGCCTCCCTCCCCCGAAGTTTTCATCTAAATTCCAGTTAGTCAACATACCATGTAATATTAGTTTCAGGTATATAATAGAGTGATTCAGTAATTCCATACAATACCTGGTGCTTACCACAACGCATGCACTCCCTAATTCCAATCACCTCTTTCACCCACCACACCCATCAGATTATTCTCTAAAGTTATGACCCTGTTTCTTGGCTTGCTTCTCTTCCCCCTATGTTCATCTGTTTTGTTTCTTAAATTCCACATATGAGTGAAATCATATGGCCTTTCTCTGACTTATTTCACTTAGCATTATACTCTCTAGCTCCATCCACATCATTGCAAATGTCAAGATTTCATTTTTATGGCTGAGTAATATTCCATTGTATATACATACCACATCTTCTTTATCTGTTCGCCTCATCAGTTTTCCAATTTATCGAGAATTCACATGTATTATGGATTTTTAGAATTTTTAAAAGCTATTTTAGAATCATCTTGGGAAACAAAACAAATACTACTCTCTTGGGATGCCTGGGTGGCTCAGTCGGTTAAGTGTCCAATTCTTGATTACAGCTCAGGACATGATCTCGTAGTTCATGAGATCGAATCTCACGTTGAGCTCTGAGCTGACAGTGAAGAGCCTGCTTGGGATTTTCTCTCTCTCTCTCTGCTCCTCCTGTGCATGTGTGTGCTCTCTCTCAAAATAAACATTTAAAAATAAATTAAATATTTAATTGGCACCACCCACAGGATTTTCTTCATTTACCACAAAAATACTTTTTTCTCCGTTGCCATCACCTGGCATTATCTTTGGTTTTTGTCTTTTCCACAACTGATAGATGAAAAGTGATATCCCACTGTGGTTTTCATCTGTATTTCTTTTATTAGTAGTAAACTTGAGCCCCTTTTCATATATTTGTGGCCATTTGCATTTCTTCTTCAATTTCTTTCCCACTAATGTTTTTCTGTCCATGTTTATGTTACACTATTTACTACTTATTATTAATTTGTAAGAGCTCTGAATTTAGGGGCACCTGGGTGGCTTAGTTGGTTTAGGTGTCCAACTGGTGATTTCGGCTCAGGTCATGATCTCTCAGTTTGTGAGTTCAAGCCCTGCATCGGACCCTGTGCTGGCAGCTCAGAACCTCCTTGGGATTTTCTCTCTGCACCTCCCCTGCTCTCTTGCATTCTCTCTCTCTCTCTCTCTCTCTCTCTCTCCCAAAAGTAAATAAACTTAAAAAAACATAGCTCTGAATTTATCAGTTATGTACTCTTCTTTCAGTTTTTGTGGCTATGTCATCCCAGTGCGTTGTTTGACTATGTTTTACGGGGCTCTTTCCTAGGCTTAACACTCGATACACAGAAACTCACGATTATTTGATACGGTCAAACTTCTCTATTTTTTCCTTTTGCCTTCGGAGATTCATGTAATGAATGGAATAGAAAGCCCATTCTACTCCAGGGTCATACAAATATTCACTCACATTTGCATTTAATAATTTTTAGGGGCTTTTTACATTTAAATTTTGGAGCCATTGGGGATATATTTTGATGTAGGGGAGGCAATGATTATGCTAGGACCACATAGTTATCTTGGCCATGTTCTGACTGGCAGAATCTATACACTTCAGGTGCTATTTAAGTAAGATGCAGGGATCCCCTGCTTTCCTCAGACTACACTCCCTTCACTTTCACAAAAGACTGACGTTAGTATCCGTTAAATCCAAAGGGGAGTTTCACTTTTGCTAAAAAAATTAATTAAAAAAATAAAAAGCTGCTACTCTACTAACGTAGGTCTTTCCAAAAAGCGAAGTGGCTTCACAGAAACTTTGGGAAAGCAGGGGATACTCTTCCCTTTTACCGTGTGGCTTACGAAAGTGTCCGTGGGCACACCCTACCTTCAGGTCGTGGGGGAAGCGTGTATTCTCATGAGCTCTGGTCAAGCTCCCATCCACAATGTCATACATCCGTGTCATCAAGCAGAGACAGAGGGGGTCTAACAACCAACCTGATCCACTTATACTCGTGGGAAAAATTTTTTTAACTAAGGGACTTACTCACGTGTTGGTTCTGTGAAAAAGCCAAAAAGCAGGAGAGGTTAGAAGCTGGTATTTGTGAAGGGAGACAGAAGTACCTGGCTAGTCCAGAGGGCTAACAGAAACACACAGTGACAGGCAAACGGAGCCCAGTGTGGAAGCATCAGGAAGAACCTGCTATACAGTTAGATGAGTGGCAGAATAAGGAAGGCAGGCCTTTGTGGGGTTAAAGCAGGCAGGGGACTAATCCCCAAATAAACACATACATGGAAGGTGGTGATGGAGGCCAGAAAAGCTTGGATTAATTGGCACCCCATTCTCCATACCCATTAATGGAACCATTTTCTGCTCTGTCCTTTGCAGTGGAAACAAATGGGGAACAGGGTGATATCCGGGGTTTATGCATCAAGTCAACTTCCAGGGACTGTCCAGGGCGCGTTCAAACTGATTACCAACCTCTGTAACAAAATATTCCTCTCCCTCACTGTGTGACTTTACAGCTACTTGGCTTCTCTAGGCCTCGGTTTCCTCACTGTGTTGAAACTCTAACCCTAAGCCTGAACCCTAAACCTGTACCTCTGAATTTGGAAGACCAGCTCTTTCAACACAGAACTTCTCTGATCCTGCTGCCTGGCCTCTTTGTCTTGGGAGCAGCATGCTTGGATGGTTCAAGAATCCTTATCTGACAGCAGAGCTCCCCAAAGGAGGAAGGAAGGAGGAAAGGACTAGAAGTGAGGGGCCAGCTGGGAGGATTCTGGGAAGAGAAGTCCATGTGCAAATGAAAAGGGCCTAGCCATGTCGGTGACAATGGGGATAAGAAGAGAGAATAGACAGAGACAGGAAAAATTTTAAAGTATCACAGAGATAGATCTGAGGAGACTTGAAAACCAAATCTGAAAACTAGCAGCCTTCGGACCTGAAGTTCACGATGGTGACCCCAGGTCACACCAGCCAGGAAAGGAAAAGTCGATCGCTTTCACAAAACTTGAAAACTTTGAATAACTTTCACAAAAGTTAAAAATATGACTTTCCACAAGTATACACTGAACAGGCACCAAAATCTTACTCAATTAGATAATCTAAGACAGAGAAGAAGGAAGAAGGTACATCTGGCTCAAAGAGCATCTTGAGAAACTATTTGTAGACATTTATAAAGCAATGTTAGAATAAAGTTTCTAGTTTAGATACAAAACTGGTCAATACTCCAAGGTGATACAAAAATCATAACATTTGGGATCTCTCTTTTTTAGTTTTTTTCATGTTTTATTATTTATTTTTGAGAGAGAGACAGACAGACACATGGAGCACGAGTGGAGGAGGCACAGAGAGAGGGAGACACAGAATCTGAAGCAGGCTGCAGGCTCTGAGCTGTCAGCACAAAGCCCGAGGTGGGGCTTGAACCCACCAACCCTGAGATCATGACCTGAGCCAAAGTCAGACGCTTAACCAACTGAACCACCCAGGCGGCCCTAGGATCATCTAGTGAACAGAAATTATTTGCCTCTCTACAGAAAAGACCTGGAAATTACCAGGGAAATTCACGGAGTCTGAGACCTTAACTAATAGGAAATAGGGAAGCCAAACAAATACTCGTTTTTCTAAATTAGTGGTTCTCAACCAGGAGAGCTTTTGCCTTCCAGGGGACATTTGGTATTATGTGGAGACCTTTTTTGGTCACAACTCAGCAACTCTGGGAGCTGGGGGTGGGGGGGGGGGTTAGCATCTTGCGAGTCGAGACCCTACAGGGCACAGGACAGACTCCGAAATAAGAAATTATCCTGCCCCAAATATCAACAGTGTAAAGGGTGAGAAGCTCTGCCCTAGACAATCACCCCTGGATGGGCTTGTTAAAGAATGCCCTCAGAGGACTCTGTCATCATCGCGAGAATATGTTGCCCATCGTTTTTTCTTATTCACACGTTTTAAGTAATTTATATTACCAGTAACGTCAACCATCTGCTTTCAAAGGAAGGTAGAGTTCTTTTTACAAGTATTTCACCCAAGAATTTTTTTAAAGTTTTCTCCTTAACCTGAGGAACGTGAGAAAGAAAACCACTTGAACAGAACGCCTCTCCCCATTTACTGAGCATCTGGCCTTGTTGAGCTCCCAAGGTAGTTTCTGTCCAAAGATGATAGGATTTTTCCAGGGACCATGAAAGGACCCATAAATTTCTTAAACAAAAACCCCTCCAAACACAAAAAAAGATGCTATGATAGAACTTGGGGAAGCAGACAGAAGTGACAGACGTACAGGTCACAGGAAGGACAGCACAGGGAGGAGAGAGGGGCCGACGGCCACACCAGTCGCCCCCCTCCGAATCCACCACCTTCCCTCCTGTTCCTGCTCCAGCCCTCTAGTTCCAAACCTCTGCCAACACCACTGTGCCCTGAGGCACCCAGGCCAGGCTTTTCAATTACATCTCAGGCTCTTCCTCTTTCCTTCCCACCTACATGAATTGACGCGTTCAGTAAAGCACGTTCGGAGCAATTACTGATTATTGCTGGGCACTGAGCACAGAGACAACAGTGAGCAAAACTGTCTTTCAGCGGATTGCCAAGGCCCTTGGATTCCTCCTTGATTAGCTCTCCATCCTTGTCCTTTCTTACCGTGAGTCAGGCTCTCTGCAGCCACAGCCTCTTATTCCTCTGCCCCCGGTAAAGCTTCGCCTGCCTTCAGATCCTCTCCCTGAAGCACAACTCTGCCCCATGCAACTCCCTGCTAAAAACAAATCCCCAGGAACTTCCCTTTGCATGGGCTTAGAGAATAGAATCCAGTCACCTTCACTCAGCCATCAGGCTCTTTCAGACTTAACTCCCAGGTTTTCTTGAGTCAAAGATACTGCCTCGGAAAGCACCATTCACTACTCCCAGGACAGAGGGCAGCTCATTTTTGTCAACTCCCTCATCTGCAGGTATCATAAAGGCACCCAACCACTATGACTGTCATGCTAGATAAATATTTACCGGCCGCAAAATAAATATTCCTAATGTGAGAAAACAAATTATGATCATCTACAGCGTGTCGTCAGAACATGTTTTTTTTTTTTAAGCTGCAAGGTTTTTTTTTTTAATTTTATTATTTACTTTGTGTGAGAGAGAGAGAGGAAAAAAAAAAGAACCAGTGGGGGAGGGGCAGAGGACGGGGGCAGGGGGAACTGAGGATCTGAAGTGGGCTCTGTGCTGACAGCAGAAAGCCTGTTATGGGGCTTGAACTCACGAACCGTGAGATTGTGACCTGAGCCGAAGTCAGACACTTAATTGAGCGAGCCACCCAGGCACCCCTGTGACATTTTTAATAGGTTTTTCATTTTAAAAATGAGTTTTGCTACTTCCAAACATTTAAAAACCTAAATTTAAAGTAATAAGGTCTTTGGGGGGAAAAGATATTCAAGGGAAACAGGTGCTATATTTTTAAATTCATTTTTTTAAATTTTTTTTTTTTTAACATTTATTTATTTTTGAGACAGACAGAGACAGAGCATGAGCAGGGGAGGGTCAGAGAGAGAGGGAGACACAGAATCTGAAACAGGCTCCAGGCTCTGAGCAGTCAGCCCAGAGCCCGATGCGGGGCTCGAACTCACCGACCGCGAGATCGTGACCTGAGCCGAAGTCGGACGCCCAACCGACTGAGCCACCCAGGTGCCCCCAGGTGCTTTATTTTTAAAATGATATTCTCACAAAGCTGACATTTATCGTTCACTCAACCTGTGGTGGATGCAAGGATATTCTTGGTGAACCGAATGTAGGCCTTTACCTCAAGGAATTTAACAGACAAGGGGAGAATACAAGCAGGTATTAGATTTGTGTAAGGTGCTTTGATAGGTTTTTTGGTTGCAAATATGTGGGTCAGAGAAGGCCCCTGAAAGAGGTCATATCTAGGCTGAGACCTGATTATTTGTGTCTATTAATTTTTCTTTTTGTTTTATAAGGAGAAGGCTTAAAACCACGATTGTCCAATTTAAAACTTCAACCTCTTTTAGCACCTGTCACAATGTGGTCTAGATAGTCATTTAATCTCTGAACTTATACCCCACAACCTTGCTCGTTTGGCCTGCCACCTTCTTGCAAATAAAGACTGTATCTTACTCATTATGTATCTCCAGTATCTATGATTGTGACTTGTATTTGTAGCCAATAATGTGGGTGGAATAGAATGGATAAAATGGAACAAACTGGAAACAATATATACTTTAAATTACTGAATATCTTCATGCAGTTGTGAGGCAAGCTATTTGGCAAGCAAATATTGGTAAACAAATTCAGCTAATATCTGGTAAGTACTATGAACAATTATACATGAACACTTTAAACAACCCAGAAGGAATGAATAAATTCCAAGAAAAATAAAACCCACTAAGACTGAATTAGGAAGAAATAGAAAATCTGAACAGACCAATTACTAGTGAGTAGACTGAATCAGTGATCAAAAGCTTCCCAAGAAACAAAAGTCCAGGACTAGATGGTTTCCCTGATGAATTCTACTCAGCATTTGAAGAATACTTTTTTTCCTCACACTATCCCAAAGTTAGAAGAGCAGGAAACACTTCCAAATTCATTTATGAGTCCAGCATTACTGTGACATTAAAATGAGACAAGGACATTACAAGAAAAAGTTACAGGCCAATATCCATGATGAACACAGATGCAAAAATCCTCAACAGATTATTAGCAAACAAAATTCAACAATACTTTAGGAGAATCACATTACACGATCAAGTTCCAGGGATACAAAAATGATCCAGTATCTGCAAATCAATCACTTTGATACACCAAATAACAAAATGAAGGATAAATATCATAGATCATCTCAATAGATACCAAAAAAGTATTTGATAAAATTCAACTTTTCTGATAAAAATTCCCAACATGAATGCAAGACCTCAACGTAAGACAGGAAGCCATTAGAATTCTCGAGAAGAAAGCAGGCAAAAACCTCTTTGATCGTGGCCACAGCAACTTCTTACTTAACACATCTCTGGAGGCAAGGGAAATAAAAGCAAAAATGAACTACTGGGACCTCATCAAAATAAAAATCTTCTGCAAAGCGAAGGAAACAATCAGCAAAACTAAAAGGGAACCAACAGAATGTGAGAAGATATTTGCAAATGACATATCAGATAAAGGGTTAGTATCCAAAATCTATAGAGAACTTATCAAACTCACCCAAAAAACAAATAATCCAGTGAAGAAATGGGCAAAAGACATTAATAGACACTTCTCTAAGGAAGACATCCAGATGGCCAACCGGTACATGAAAAAATGCTCAACATCACTCATCATCAGGGAAATACAAATCAAAACCACAATGAGATACCACCTTACACCTGTCAGAATGGCTAACATTAACAACTCAAACAACAACAGATGTTGGCGAGGATGCAGAGAAAGAGGATCTCTTTTGCATTGTTGGTGGGAATGCAAGCTGGTACTGCCACTCTGGAACACAGTATGGAGGTTCCTCAAAAAACTAAAAATAGAACTACTCTATGACTCAGCAATTGCACTACCAGGCATTTATCCACAGGATACAGGTGTGCTGTTTCAAAGAGACACATGCACCCCCATGTTTATAGCAGCACTATCAACAATAGCCAAAATATGGAAAGAGCCCAAATGTTCAACGATGGATGAATGGATAAAGATGTGAGATATATATATATATATATATATATATATATATATATATATATGTATGTATGTATATATGTATATATGTATATACATACAATGGAGTATTACTTGGCAATCAAAAAGAATGAAATCTTGCCATTTCTAACTACGTGGATGGAACTGGAGGGTATTATGCTAAGTGAAATTAGAGAAAGACAAAAATCATATGCCTTCACTCATATGAGGACTTTAAGAGACAAAACAGATGAACATAAGGGGAAGGGAAACAAAAATCATATAAAAACAGGGAGGGGGACAAAACAGAAGAGACTCATAAATATGGAGAACAAACTGAGGGTTACTGGAGGGGTTGTGGGAGGGGGAATGGGCTAAATGGGTAAGGTGCACTAGGGAATCTACTCCTGAAATCATTATTGCACTATATGCTAACTAATTTGGATGTACATTTTAAAAAATAAAAAATAAAATAAAAAGGAGCCCCCCCCCAAAGAGATGAATAAACCAAATGAAATATACATTCAAAAAAAGAATTCCAAACAAAGTGGGTTTAGAGGCATATACTGCAACATAATTAAAGCCATATATGACAAACCCACAGCTAACATCATATTCAATAGTGAAAAGCTAAAAGCTTTTCCTCTGACATCAGGAACAAGATAAGGATTTACACTCTTATCACTTGTATTCAACATAGTATTCAAAGTCCTGGCCAGAGCAATTAAGCAAGAAAACAAGAAAGGTATCTAAATTGGTAAGGATGCAATACTCTCTATTTGCAGATGACATGATACTATATATAGAAAATGCTAAAGATTCCACCAAAAAACTATTAGAACTAACAAATGAATTTAGCAAAGTTTCAGGGTTAATATATAGAAATTGGTTGCATTTCCACACACTAATAACAAAGTAGCAGAGAGACAAATTTTAAAAATAATCCCATTTATAGAGGTGCCTGGGTTGCTTAGTTGGTTAAGCGTCCAACTCCTGGTTCCAGCTCAGGTCCTGATCTCATGGTTTGCGAGACTGAACCCTGCATTAGGCTCCATGCTGATAGCTAGAAGCCTGCTTGGTATTCTCTCTCTGCCTTTCTCTCTGCCCCCCTCCCCCACTTGCACATACACTCTCTCTCTCAAACTTTTAAAAAATAAAAAATAATCCCATTTATAATTGGATGAAAAATAATAAAATACCTAGAAATAAATTTAGCCAGGGAGGTGAAAGAACTGTTCTTAAAACTTTAAGACACTGGGGTGCCTGGGTGGCTCAGTTGGTTAAGCGACCGACTTCAGCTCAGGTCATGATCTCACAGTTGGTGAGTTCGAGCCCTGCATCAGGCTCTGTGCTGACAGCTCAGAGCCTGGAGCCTGCTTCGGATTCTGTGTGTCGCCCTCTCTCTGCCCCTCCCCTGCTCACACTCTGTGTCTCTGTCTCTCAATAATAAATAAAAAACGTTAAAAATATTAAAAAAAAATTAAGATACTGATGAAAGAAATTGAAAAGAACACAAATAAATGGAAAGATATACCATGCTCATGGACTTAAAGAATTGATATTGTTAAAATGTACATACTAGCCAAAGCAATCTATATATTTAATGCAATTCCTATCAAAATACCAGTAGTATTTTTAACAGAACTAGAATAAATAATCCTAAAGTTGTATAGAACCATGAAAGCCAAAGTAAGCTTGAGAAAGAAAAACAAAGCTTGAAGTACCACAATCCCAGATTTCAAGGTATACTACAAAGCTATAGTAATCAAAACAGTGTAGTACTAGCACAAAACCAGACACATAGATCAATAGAACAGAAGACAGTGCCCAGAAATAAACCCACACTTATATGGTCAATTAATCTATGACAAAAGAGGCAAGAATATACACTGGGGAAAAGATAGTCGCTTCAAAAAATGGTGCTGGGAAAACTGGACAGCGAGCAAAGAATAAGACTGGACCGTTTTCTTACACTGTACACAAACAGAAGGTGGAATCAAGACCTAAATGTGAGACTTGAAATCATGAAACTCCTCGGAAAAAACATAGGCAGTGATCTCTTGGACATCGGCCTAGCACCATTTTCTAGATATGTCACCTCAGGCAAGGGAAACTAAAGCAAAAGAAACTACTACAACTATACCAAAATAAAAAGCTTTTGCACAATGAAAGAAACCATCAACAAAATGAAAAGACAATCTGCTGAATGGGGGAAGATATTTGCAAATGATATATCTAACAAGGGTTAATATCCAAAACATGTAAACAAGTACTACAATTCAACACGAAAAAACAGTCTGATTAAAAAAGAGGCCGAGGTCCTGAATAGACATTTTTCTATAGAAGGCGTAGAGATGGCCAACAGACACATGAAAAGATGCTCAACATCTTTAATCAACGGGAAATGTTAATCAAAACCACAATGAGATATCACCCCACACATGTCAGAATGGCTAATACCAAAAAGACAAGAGGGACATCTGGGTGGCTCAGCTGGTTGAGTGTCCGACTCTCTGGCTCAGGTCATGATCCCACGGTCATGGAATCAAGTTCCAGGTCAGACTCTGCACTGAGCGTGAAGCCCGCCTCAGATTCTGTCTCTCCCCCTTTGCCTCTCCCCAGCTCATGTACATGCTCTCTCTCTAAAATAATAATAAAAAGAAAGACCAGAAAAAAATAAGGGTTAACAAGGATGCAGTGAAAGGGAAATCTTCATGCTATGTTGGTGGGAATGTAAATTGATGTAGCCACTGGGAGATAGTATCGAGGTTCCTTAAAAAAACAAAACAAAACAAAAATGAAAATGCCATATGATCCAATAATTCCACTGCTGGGAATTTACCCAAAGAAAACATAAACACTAATTCAAAAAGATATATATATATATATTCCTATGTTTACTGCAGCACTAATTAAAATAGCCGATATGTGGAAGCAACCTAAACGTCCATCAATAGATGAATGAATAAGGAAGATATAGTATCTATACACACAATGGAATATTACTCAACCGTAAAAAGATTGAGATCTTGCCATTTGTGACAACATGGATGGACTAGAAGGTATTATGCTAAGTGAAATAAATCAGACACACAAACAAGACAAATACCATACGATTGCACTTATATGTGGAACCTATAACACACACACACACACACACACACACACACACACACACGCGCGCGCGCGCGCGCCAGAAACAGTTTCCTAAGCATAGTGAATAAACTAGTGGTTTCCAGAGGGTTGTGGGAATGGCAAAATAGGTGAAAGGGATTAAGAGGTATAAACGTCCAGTTATAAAATTAAGTCAGTCACAGGGATGTAAAGTACAGCATGGGGAATACAGTTAATAATATTGTAGTAACTTTGTTTTTTTATTTTTTTAACGTTTATTTATTTTTGAGACTGAGAGAGACAGAGCATGAACGAGGGAGGGGCAGAGAGAGAGGGAGACACAGAATCGGTAGCAGGCTCCAGGCTCTGAGCCATCAGCCCAGAGCCCGACGCGGGGCTCGAACTCACGGACCGCGAGATCATGACCTGAGCTGCAGTCGGACGCTTAACCGACCGAGCCACCCAGGCGCCCCAATATTGTAGTAACTTTGTATAGTGACAGGTGGTAACTGCACTTATGGTGAGCACTGTGTAATATACAGAATTGCCAAATCACTATGTCCTCCACCTGAAACATAACATTGTATGTCAATTACACTTCAATTTTAAAAAGAAAAAAGAAAAACACCTACTATCTATCTACAACGTAAGATCATTCAGCCATAAAAAGGGAAATCTTGCTATTTGTAAAAACACAGATGGAACCTGAGGGCATTATATTAAGCTAAATAAGTCAGAGAAAAACAAACACTGTATGATCTCACTTATATGTGGAATTTGAATAAACAAACAAAAAAAACAACTCACTCTTGAGTACAAAGAATAGATTGGTGGTTGCCAGAGGCAAGAGGTATGGGTTGGGAGAAAGGGGTGAGGGTGGTCAACAGGTACAAACTTCCCGTTATAAGTCACAGGGATGTAATATACAGCCTGGGGACTGGAGTTAATAATATTGTACTGTATATTTGAAAGCTGCTAAGAGGGGAGTTCTTAAAAGTTCTAATCACTGGGGAAATGAATTGTAACTATGTGAGGTGACAGGAGTTTACTAGGCTTATTCTGGTGACAATTTCACAATGTATACAAATTTCAATCATCATGGTGCACACCTGAAACTAATATAATGTTATATGTCTACTGTATGGCAATAAAACAACCATCACCACCCAGTCCCCACTTCACAGCTGTGAGATCCTGGACAAGTTGCTTAACTCCTCTGAGGCTTAGTTTCCTGGTCTCCAGAGTGGCGGTGTAGGGGAGGAGAGGGTGGGAAAGGATAAAAAAACAAACCAACTATTTCCTAGAGTTTTGCATATTAACAAGGCCCAATGTCTTCACAGTCATAGAGGCTCAATCAATAAAACGCAGTGTGGATTGTTTTCAAAAAGTAGAATCTGATAAGTTTAATCAAATATTTTCTTTTTCTTCGCTGAACTGATCTTATCAAGACCACTTTTCTGCAGGCAATTTGCTACTTCGCACTCTCTATGGCACAGTTGTCACAGAATGGAGAAGGGTTAAATAGAACTACACACCTTCCACCTTTCTCGAGCGCTATGCATAAAACCCAGCAATGAGAAGGGAGGCAGTTAAGCATACATTGGTGTGTGAGAGAGACTGAGCTCTTATTCAGTAGCTGAAAGGTATGAAGAGCCGGTTGTTTAACTTTTCTCCTCTTACTTCACACAATATGCCAAATCCAGTTCTCAGGCAATGCTTATTTGTACCTGTGCAAAATAAACATGGAAGTCTCTGTCACAAGCGCCCTGATCATTTCTGGTGAACCACTGTTTTCCTCTGCCTAGACAACGCAGGCAAAAAAGCCCCGTGAAAAGGAACGGATTAAGACCACGGGAAATTCAAGTAAAGTCCGAAGTGATCATTTAAATTTATTTAAATGTATGGGGCGCCTGGGTGGCTCAGTCGGGTTAAGTGGACGACTTCTGCTTAGGTCATGGTCTCGCTGTTGGCGTTTGAGCCCCCGTATTGGGCTCTGTGCTGACAGCTCAGAGCCTGGAGCCTGCTTCAGATTCTGTGTCTTCCTCTCTCTCTCTGCCCCTCCCCCACTCACACCCTGTCTCTCTCCCCCTCTCAAAAGTAAACATTTAAAAAAATGTATTTAAATATATCAGCTTGGAGTAGTAGTACTATGTAAATAGGACTATGTAGGTGTGGTAGACCAGGTGGACCTTTAGACCAGGTGCAATCCCATCATCCCGCATTGGCTCTGCCTGCGTTCTCCTGAGACTGAGAACTAAGGAGACCCATGCATCACAAGAAGGAGATGACCACCAGAAATGTCTCACTTAGAAGCTTGAAGCTACTTTTCATGTCTTTTCCTAATTACCACATTTCTTTGAATCGAAGATACTGTTGGTCATAGGATCTCTTGTTATTTGATGACCCGCCGAGGAAGAACAAAGGCTGCCATGAGAGCCAGACACAGAGCTTTCTGGTCATTTAGAATGTTTTTGCTTAAAGAGCTCCTTCACACTTACTCAGGCTCAAATGCCAGTGCTCAGCGTCTTGCCTTCCCTGGAACCTTTAACATTGACAGTATAATTTTTGAGGCTGCTGAAGAACTGCAGGGTTTAGGTAGCATTTCGTAGGTGACTACATTTGTAGTTTTAGTTTGGGGCCCAACTCAATCCCTTGTCTCTGGAAATTGAGCAACTTCTGTTCTAAATCCATAGGAAGCTCCTCAAAGATGACTGATCAACTCCTTAATGATGGCTCAATAATGATGCATGAATCAGTCACACAAGTCATTGCTTTGAAACTTGTTCTGAAGAATTGGGCAATTCTTCCTGCTTTTGGGTGCAGTGCTCGGCCTAGGAAAGTGTCTGTAACAAAGTTGTTATGGCCTTATAGCTAATCCTCTTTCTAATCTCTCACATGGGGCACCTGGGTGGCTCAGTCGGTTGAGCATCTGACTTCAGCTCAGGTCATGATCTCACAGCTCATGAGTTGGAGCCCCACACTGAGCTCGCTGCTCTCAGCATGGAGCCCACTACAGCTCATCTGTACCCTCCCTCTCTGCCCCTCCCCTACTCATGCTTACTCTTAAAAATAAACATTAAAGAAAAAAGATTCTATAAAAAAAATAAACAAAATATTTTGTTGGTGCCTTGCAAGAAAATATCAGATTTTGGTCATTCCTCCATCAATGAACATTTGCTTCTCTAATACGTGATCTATGCCCTTGTACCTTTTTGTAATGCCATACAGTGGTGATGGCTTTATCGATGTACGTGTGTGTGCAGAGGAGGAGAAAGAGTATACTTGAAACGTGTTGAGTTTACTCTATGTCAATCATATCTCAGTCAAGCTGCTTTTTAAGAAGCATTGTAAATTACCAGGGGATGAATGGATAAACAAAATGTGATATATACATATAATGGAATTTCATTCAGCCTTAGAAAGGGAGGAACTTGTGACAAATGCTATAACATGGGTTAATCTTAAGACATTATGCTAAGTGAAATAAGCCAGTCACAAAAGGACCAATACTGTATGAAGCCACTTAGATGAGTTACCTAGATTAGTCAAAATTCAGAAAGGAGGTGGACAGTGCTTACCAGGGTGGGAAGGAGATGAAAACGGGATTAGTGCTTAATGGAGAGGGTTTCAGTTTGGCATGATGGAAAAGTCCTGGAGATGGATGGTGGTGAGGGTTATACAACAATACAAACGCACCTAATGCCACTGAACTGTACACTTAAAAGTGGTTACAATGGTAAATTTACTAAACTCAATATGTACCTTTCCAACAACGTACCTAACTCTGTTGAAGAGACAATGTGAATAATGATGCCCAGGTTGACCTGCATGTCCTGTGCATGCCAGCTACAGCAGGTTGTAGGAGGTCAACAGGGATCAATGAATACTGTTGATGCTAAGAGGTCTTAAACTGGGAAAAAACATGTATCTTAGAACTGATGAAATATATGGGAACGGCGGGTGGCTCAGTAGGTTAAGCATCTGAGTCTCGGTTTCGGATGGCTGAGGTCATGATCTCACAGTCCATGAGTTCGAGCCCCACATCAGGCTCTGCCACTTAAAAACAGAATTGATGAAATATGATTCTTTTTATTGTTTTAAGTTTATTTATTTATTTTTGAGAGAGACAGAGAGAGAACACAAGCAGGGGAGGAACAGAGAGAGAGAGAAGAGACACAGAATCTGAAGCAGGCTCCAGGCTCTGAGCCATCAGCACAGAGCCCAATTCAGGGCTGAAACTCACAAACTGTGAGATGATGACCTTGAGCTGAAGTTAGGCACTCAACTGACTGAGCCACCCAAGCACCCCATGACTTTTTTTTTTTTTTGAGAGTGCGAGCACAAAAGCACAAGTATGTAAGATGGGCAGAGAGAGAGGGGGAGAGAGAGAATCTGAAGTAGACTCCACACCCAGGGACTCAATTCCATGACTGTGGGATCATGACCTAAATTGAAATCAAGAGTTGGATGCTTAACCAACTGAGTCACCCTGACTGCCCGATAAAATAGGATTTTTAAAACTACAATAATTAGGGGCACCTGGGTGGCTTAGTTGTTAAGCGTCTGACTTTGGCTCAGGCCATGACCTCATGGTCTGTGAGTTCGAGCCCCTTGTTGGGCTCTCATAATACATCTTATGTGAAAAGAACTGTTGACCCCCATCTATTTCAAATACTCCTACAAGAAGAGGCCCAGCCCCTTGATTCTGCTGTGCATTTCATTCATATTGGTCAAATAAAAAATAAAGAATTGTTAACACTGCCTGAAGTAAATTTTACACTATCAGCTTCTTTTTACTTAAAGTTTTGACCATTTCTTAATTCAGTACCACACATAGTTATTGACAGCTTCCAGATAGGTAAAGGTGGCGACATGTTTCTGCCTTTAATCTGCGGCTTAATACTAGATCATATGCATTCTATTATTTTTTCATAAATAACCTCAAATTAATACAGACAATTCTTCATAGTGTCCCTGCTACTCACACTTAACACTCGTCTAGGAGCTACAGAAAGAGATTGCTACTTGAGAGGAAGAAATTGGCCCCTCTAAAATAATATAGCAGTTTGAGTAGATAAGAGTAGTGAGTGGTTAGAGAAAGAGATAAACTGCTAGAAATAAAATAGATCCCTAATGACTTACTTGGCTCACAGTGTAAGCTTTTTCAAAGACTTGTTAATTGCTTTTTCAAAGAGCCCTTTTCAAGTTTGCTGACTTAGAATTACAGGGGCCACCTTTTCCTTATGGGGTAGTATAGCGTCTGTTTGCTTTATCACAGTGTTATCTTTCTCCTCTGCTGAAACCAGGGGACACTCTGAAGGGGTCTAAGGTCATAATCATTAAGAAAAGAAGTTCTATGTTTTGATGTGGTAAGACACTCTGTCTGTGGGTCCGCCCAACCGTCAGAGGAGTTCTCTCCTTCCTTCCAGGGAGGCAGTTCTTAAAAAGTAATCTCAGAATGTTGTAACATTCTGGGCCTCTTTTTGTCCCACAGCAAAACATGGCACAGGCAGCCCTGCTTAGTGTCATAGGACAATCGTGCAGAGTACTATAGTCAACAGCTCTGTTCTTTGGCTCACGGTCTCCTACTGGTGTTCCTCACCCCGTGCAGACCACTACTGACAGCCTCCAGACTCGGTTCTCTTGTTTCCTGGTAAATATCAGGAAGTCAGAGTTTCTATCTGCTAACTCTCCTGTGAGTAGTTCTTCAGCCCTGTCCCTGACTGTCCTGGGGGGCATCCCTCCTTACCCCCACCCCCACCCCCAGCCACTGCCTACAGCTCCACTTCCCTCTCCTCAGGCACCAGGGGAAGGTTGACCTCGTTGTCCGCCAAGAAACCACCCCACAATATCCTCCAGGTAGATCAGACTACACGGAAGGATTTGGAAGAAACCCAAAGGAATTCAGTGTAGAAGGGGTATGATTAAAACTATGTGCCCAGGAAATTAAACTCCTTATGAAGGCCCCCGCCCCCAACTCCTAATTTAGATCTCCTACTCACCTCCTATCCCCTCTGCCTTCCATCCAAAATACCAAGGCCTTCTAGTAGGGATTGATCTTACTCCAGAACCCCCTGCCCTGTACTTGGGGCACACTTTCCACAGTCTGATCTGGAATCATACCTTGGAGAGCATGAGGTGGAAATGCTGGAGCATGTGGTTTGGCAGCATATTCGGGGATACCCATTTTCACCCCCAATCCTTCAGGGATAGACTCTGCAGTTGTAATTTTCAGACACCCCGCTCTCTTCTGTCAACAGTTCAGCACAGAACACAGAGAAATAATAGTTCTGAGACAATATAGTGTAAATCTCAAAGGAGAAAGAGAATGTGTCTCCCAATTGTCTCACACTTTCCAAGTTACCTCCCTCTCACAATATGGCCAATAGCTAGCTGTATTATGCAAAGCAGCTTTAGTTCCTTCTCTCTGTTCCCTGCTTTCCAAAAGGGGCATAATTTGGTTAGAGTAATGCCTTGAGTCTTGCAAATTTGAAAGTCAGAGCTTTCAAATTTGTAACACAAAAATGTGACTACGTTTGAAGTCCAATACCTTCTCTATATATTCTGAGAATGTGTCTGGGTGGAGTGTTGAAAGAAGATAAATTTTATCCTTCTGGTGGCAGATTGAGAAGTCAGACCGTATTATCGCCCTTGTAAAGTTTCTGATATTCTTCTGTTAGGATATGAAGAGAACAAAAGAAAGGGGATGTTTGTAAAATTTCTATAAAGCAGTCATTCTATATTGTATATGGGGTATTTTCTATGCAATTATGTAAATTATACATACATGAATTACATGTTTAACAATTACATATATGTGTTTATAGGTATATGAGCGTGTATATAAGTATGTATGTGTGTATATGTATATAGTATTGTATATATACAACACTCTTCAAGAATATAAGCCCTTTGTATATTTGTAATTAAAAGTGTATCAGCCTGGGGTAGGCCCCTAACTTGGCATAATTGCACAGATTCCTGAAAGAATAATGTAGGAACCCTGATTTCTAGGAAATAGCTTCTCTGAGCTTTTTTGCAATTTCCGTAAGAGAGCATGAGCCTTCTGCTCAGTAACTGAGCCCTCTGGGCAAAGCTGTCCACGAATGGTGCAACATGGCTTCTTCATTTGGGGCCTCGGTATGAGCTCGCACTGTATTTACTCTGGGGTGCTGACCCATCTGGTGTTGGGGATTGGTCAGGTGTCTGTCTGAATCACTGAGGAGCCTGGGGAGGGAGGCTAATTATCCTCATGGAAGTTGGAGACAGGGACAGTTATGCTTAGGAATGAAAGAGTAAAAAATGACATTGCCTCCAGGCCCTATGGGAGGGACAATTTTAAATACAGAGGAGAATCAGATGGTCAATTCCAGTGACCTCGAAGTGCCAGGTCAGGTCCTCTGAGCTGCAGGCTCAGGGTTGAGCATGCAAGGTGATGACTGGGGAAAGCACCTGTGAGGGATAAAGGGCGAGTGACCAGAAGTCAGCAGGTGCTTTCAGACAGCAATTTAGGTCCAACACTTGTCAACAGGAAGAGGGAAAGAAGGGTTATGTAGGAAGAGCACCAGTCCACAAACTTCTGACCAGCATGGTAACAAGTCCCCAAGTCAAAGCTGCCTATTAGACTAATCCTGTAGTGGGCACGAAGAGCGAGTCTGTCGTCGATTAAGCATCCAACTTCAGCTCAGGTCATGATCTCATGGCTCGTGAGTTCGTGAAGTTGAGCCCCACATCGGGCAGTGTGATGACAGCTCAGAGCTTGGAGCCTCCTTCAGATTCTGTGTCTCCCTTTCTCTCTGTCTCTCTCTCTGTCTCGCTCTCTCCCCCCTCTCTCTCAAAAATAAACATTAAAAAAAAAAAAGAGTTTCCACACATATTCCTCCCTGCCCCTATTTTGTGAAAGCAGCTCTGAGATCTTCTGATGACTGGGGTCAATATTCCTGCTAAGATGAGGGCTCCACTTCTCACTAGGAGAAGGATGTTCTAGGATGTGAGCAGCTCAAAGTGTCCCAGTGACATAGGCAGGTGATCAGCTTTGTGTCCTGGCAAGAGCACATCCCCAGTGGGAACAGGACTTTTAGCCCTGCGGAACCCACGGCTGAGGGAAGAGAAATGCCAAGTCCCCCCATGGGTCCCCAGGCATCTGTTTCCACATTCTACTTCTGTTACCACCTGTGTCCATTTTAGTCCTCCAAAACACAGAAACAAAATTAAACATACAAGAGCTTTATTGGGGGGAATGCCCGGAAAGGGGAGAGGGCAAAAATAGGCATAGGCAGGGAGAGACTTCAGATCACAAAGCAATTCTGACATTTTTGAAAAGGGAGGGTGATAATATGTTCTATGCCTTGATTGCATTCATCAGAGCTGAGAGAATAACACACTGAAGAACTGAGCAGTTCGTTATAAATTATACCTTAGTAGAAATATTTTCTAAACATGAGATCCGCTTTAACAAAAGAAAACTATACCATGGTAGAAGACAACACGGATGAATTCCTAGATAATCTGGGCATAGAAAAAGACTTTCTAATAAAGACTCAAAGTCTGGATGCCATAAAAAAAAAAGACTGATATATTTAAATACATAAGTATAAAACACATTGCATAGGAAAATCAGACCAAAAGCAGAGCAAAAGGGTAAATGACATGGAAAGAAAATATTTCCCACATATATCACAACTCAAGGATCAATATGAATAAATGAATTGTTTTAAAATAGAGGAATAAAGGACCAAAATTGAATAGAAAATATGCAAAAGGTATGAATAGAAAAATCATAAAAAGATATAAAAAAGGCTCTTAAATAGGTGAAAAGGTATTTCACTTCACTGATAATAAGAACAATGCTAGTTAATAATTCCAAACCTTGATAATACATTATTGGTGAGGTATGGGGAAACAGGTGCTCTCAAACACTTCTAGAGGGACAGCAAAATGGCGTAACCTCTGTGCAGGGAAATCAGGAGCTATCTAATAAAACTACATACACATTTATGCTCTGATCCAACACTCTCGTAGGAATTGGCACTGGAGGTACATACTCAACAATTCCAAAAAATGTACACGTTTAGTCAGCGCGGTATTATTTATGAGTGCAACATACTTTAAACTACGTAAATGGCCAAAGGGAGAGGTTTGCACTATGGTTCAGCAACAAAATGGATCCGTTGCTGCTGTCAAAAGGACCGAGGAAGACCTCCCTACGGAGGTCGAACGCATTCTAGGATATACAGTCAAGTGAAAAAAAGCATGCTAACTCTTCTTTATACTAAAGAAAGGAGAATAAGAAATTGAGGAGAGAGAAAAGACAGCAGAGTAGAAGGATCCGGAGTGTACCGCTTCCCACACACAGAGGCGACCCCTGCAGGTATCGTACCTCGCTCTGAAGATGACCTGAAGGCAGGCAGGAAAAGTTCTCCACAGCTGAAGTCGTAAAGACAAGGCCACATCGGGAAAGGCAGGGAGGGAACCAGACCACAGGTATGGCTGCTAACAAGTAGGAGGGAGACCACAACCACAGAGGAGCAAGGGGACCAGACCCCAGACGGGTACGCCGCACACATTGACTCTGGAAATCAGTGCCTGACTTTGAAAATCGGTGGGGCTTAACTCCAGGAGGGCACAGGGCTATGAGAAACCAAGTCCCTGCGTTTAAAGAGCCAGCAACAGCAGGAGACCCAGCACAGGAATAGAAGCTTGAAAAGCACCAGGGTTATGTGTGAATGAGATTTATTGGCAATCTTAGGATAGGTGCCAGAAAGACAAGGATCTATAGAAGATTTTTCCAGAAACAGAAGTGCTGACACGTGGCCTCCTTTCACCTAGATACCCAGATGCCTGCAGAAGCCACTTCTGACACTCTCCATCTCCCTTGGCAGCACTGTTTGCCCCACCCCAGCATTCCCCTGCAAACCCATCTCATACAATCTCCCCACCCCAGCTTGTTCCCACCCTGCCACCCCTGGCAGGCAACCTCAGTTGAGACCAGAATTTCTCCAAAGTGACTATTGCCCCACAAGACGTAAATGGGCAGCCCCGGCCAGGACTGATGCCCCTCCAAAAGCAACGCCTGCCCTAGGGAGGTGGGGAGCTAACCCAACCACCATTGTTGCCCAAAGTAGCTACTGCCAGGCCTCTCCTAGCCATGCCTGGGGCAGGCCCTCCTCACCGGTGCATCTGCAGTAGTTGTGACCAATCATTGCACACAGCCAGGTTGAGGGCTGGCCCCACCCGCAAGCACAGGCACAGTGACTGCAGTAGGGCTGAGCCCAGCCACATGGGAGATAAGCCCTGCCCATAAGAGTGCCAGCAGCAGCTGTGGCTAATGCTCAACAGGAAGGCACAACAGAAATGCAGCCCACACAGGGGACATGCCCACAGTGCCTGATTCTGGTGACCGGGGGAGATTTCACTACAAACCACCACAGGGTGCCTTCTCCATAAGGCCCCTACTTTCAAGACCCAGAGGCATAAATGACCTAACCCAATATACAGAGGCAAAGAGAATCAGACAAAATGAGGAGACAGAGGGATACTTTCTAAGTGAAACAAGATAAAACTACATTAAAAGAGTTAAACAAAACCGAAGGAAAAACTCTACCTGATAAAGAGTTCAAAGTAACAGAGGGACGCCTGGGTGGTTCAGTCGGTTGATCATCCAACTTGGGCTCAGTTCATGTTCTCACAGGTGGTGAGTGTGAGCCCCGTGCTGGTCTTATGCTGACAGCTCAGAGCCTGTAGCCTATGTCAGATTCTGTCTCGGTCTCTCTCTCTGTCCCTCCCCTGCTCATGCACTGTCTCTCTCCCTCTCTCTCTCAAATATAAATAAACATTAAAATTTTTTTTAAAAAGGAGTTCAAAGTAATGGAATTAAAGGTACTCACTGGACTTAAGAGAAGAGTGAATCCACTGAGAACTTCAACAAAGATAGAAAATATAAAAAGTTACCAGTCGGAACTGGTATGACAGTTCTGAAGAATACAATGACTGAAGTGAAAAATACACTGGAGGAAATCCATGGAAGATTAGAGGGGGCAGAAGAATGAGTCCATGAGCTGGAAGACAAGGTAATGGAAAACAATCAAGCTGAGCAGCAAAAAGAAAAAATATTTTTTAAACATGAGAATAGGGTGACTTGTGTGACAACTTCAAGACATTTGCATACTAGGGGTCCCAGAAGGAGAAGGCAAAGATAAATAAAGGGGCAAAAAACTTATTTGAAGGAATAATAGCTAAAAACGTTCCAAATTTGGGAAAGAAAGAGATATCAAGGTCGAGGAAGCATAGAGAGTACCAAACAAGATAAATTCAAAACAGCCCACAACAAGACATAAATAATTAAAATGGCCAAAAATAAAATCTTAAAAGTAACAAGAGAAAGCAAACACATATGTACAAGGAAATCGTCATAAGGCCACAGAATGATTTTTCAGCAGAAACTGTCAGGCCAGAAGGGAATGGCATGAAATAATCAAAGTGTTGAAAGAAAAATCCTAAAGCAAGAATATTCTCTCCAGCAAGTTTATCATCTAGAACTGAAGAAGAAATACTTTCCCAAACAAAAGTTACAGGAGTTTGTCACCACTAAACCAGTCCTACAAGAAATGTTAAAGGGACTTCTTCAAGTGAAAAGAAAAGGTCATAACTGGAAGAAGCGTATGAAAGGAAAAACATACAGCAGGAAAATCACTTAGTAGATCACTTAGAAAGCTCGTACAAAGGTTACACATAAAAGTAGTATAATCATTTACATCTACAAAAATTAGTCAAAGGATGTACAAAATAAAGAGATGTAAAATATGACATCATATACACAAAATGTGGAGGGAAGAGTTTAAAAAGTAGTTATTGTAGGGGTGGCTGGGTGGCTCAGTCAGTTGGGCGTCTGACTTCAACTCAGGTCATGATCTCACACTCCGTGAGTTCGAGCCCCGCGTCGGGCTCCGTGCTGACAGCTCAGAGCCTGGAGCCTGCTTCGGGTTCTGTGTCTCCCTCTCTCTCTGCCCCTCCCCTGCTCATGCTCTGTCTCTGTCTCAAAAATAAATAAAAACATTAAAAGAATTTTTTTAAAGTAGTTATTGTAGAATGTGTTTGAACTTAAGTGATCATCACCTTAGTATCAACTGCCATATATAAAGGATGTTATAAGAGATGCACAAAAAATGGAGAGAAAGAGAGTCAAGCTGAACACTAAAGAAAGCCAATCCCAAGGGAAAAGAACAAGAAGGAGGAGAGGAGATCTACAAGAACAGCCAGGAAACAATTAACACAATGGCAGTATACATATTAATAATTACTTCAAACACAGCTTAAATGCTCCAATCAAAAGATATAGTGTGGCAGAATGAACTTTTTAAAAACCCATTTATATGCTACTTACAAAGACTCACTTCACACCTAGACACATATAGATGAAAACTGAAGGGATAGAAAAAGATATTCCACACAAAGGAAAAAAAAAACAAACCAAAAGCTGAGGAAACAGTACTTCTATCAGACAAAACAGACTTTAAAACAAAGGCTGTATAAGCAATAAGGAGCATTACATAATGATAAAGAGATCATTTCAACAAGAGTACCTAACAGTTGTAAATATGCACCCACATAGGAGCACCTAAATACGTAAAGCAAATATTAAGACATAAATGGAGAAGTTGACAGTAATGCAATAAGAGCATGGGACTTTAACACCCCATTTACATCCATGGATAGTTCATCTAGACAGAAAAATCCATAGAGAAACAGTGGCTTTGATTGACACATTAGACCAGATGGGCTTAGCAAATATATTCAGAACATTTCATCCCCAAAACAGAATACCAATTTTTTTCACCTGCACATGGAAGATTTTCCAAGATAAATCACATTAGGCCACAAAACAAGTTTGAAGAAATTTAAGAAAACTGACATCACATCAAGCATTATTCCTGACCACAATAATACAAAACTAGAAATCAATTACAAGAAAGGAACTGGAGGAAAGACACATGGAGACTAAACACGATGCTACTTAGCAGCAAATGGGTCAAAAAAGAAATGAAAGAAGAAATAAATACCTGGAGACAAATGAAAATGGAAACACTACATTTCAAAATCTTTGGGATACAGCAAAAGCAGTTCTAAGAGACATGTTTATAGATCCAGGCCTACCTTAAGAAATAGTACAAAACTCAATCTAGCCTTCCACCTAAAAGAAATAGAAAAAGAAGAACAAAGCCCAAAATTGGTAGATGGAAGGAAATACTAAAGATCACATGCAAGAGCGACTTAAAAAAATTAGCAAAAATCAATGAAGCTGAGAACTTGTTCTTTGAACAGATACACCGAATTGATAAACCTTTACCCAATGATACATGATACACCACATCAGTAAAATGAAGAATAAAAATCATCTGATCATTTCAATAGATGCAGAAAAAGCATGACAAAACTCAACATCCATTCATGATTAAAACTTTCAAAAAAGTGGGTATAGAAGGAATACCCCTCAATATAATCAGGAAATATATGACAAATACACTGCTAACATCATACTCAATGGTGAAAACCTGCAAGCTTTTCCTCTAAGATCAGAAACAAGGCAAGAATGTCCACTCTCACCACCGTTAAGCAACATAGTGCTGGAAGTTTTAGCCACAGCAATCAGACAAGAAGAAGAAAAAAAAGGCATCTGAGGGGTAAAACTGTCAGTTTGCAAATGACATGATACTATCTATAGAAAACCCTAAAGACTCCACCAAAAAAAAAAAAACTATCAGAATAAGTGAATTCAGTAAAGTTGCAGGATACAAAATTAATATATAGAAATCTGTTGCATTTCTGTACACTAAGAACAAAATAGAAACATAGAAAGCGATTCTAATACAATTGCATGAGAAAGAACAAAATATCTAGGAATAAATTTAATTAAGGAGGTGAAAACCTGTACTCTGAAAACTGTAAGACATTGATGAAAGAAAGTGAAGACAACATTAACAACCACAAAGATACTCTATGCTCATGGTTTCGAAGAATATTGTTAAAATGTCCATACTACCCAAAGCAATTCACAGATTTAATGTAATCCCTATTCAAATACTCTTTTTCACACATCTAGGAAAAATAATCCTAAAATTTGTAAGGAACCACAAAAGACTCTGAATAGCCAAAGCAATCATGAGAAAGAACAAAGCTAGAGGAATCACGATCCCAGGTTTCAAATGATAATACAAAGTTATAATAACCAAAACATTATAGAATGCACACAAAAAAAGACACAGAGATCAATGGAACAGGAGAGAGAGCCCAGAAATAAACTCACACTTATATGGTCAATTAATCTCTGACAAAGGAGGCAAGAACATACAATGAGGAAAAAGTCTCTTCAACGTATGGTATTGGGGAAAGTGGACAGCTGTATGCCAAAGAATGGAACACTTTCTTTCCCTATACACAAACTCAAAATGGATTAAAGACCAAGGGTAAGACTTCAAACTATAAAACTCCTAAAAAAACATAGGGAGCAAACTTGTGGACATGGGCCTTAGCAACATTTTTCTGAATACGTCTCCTCAGGTAAGAGGACCAAAAGCAGAAACAATTAGGACTATACCAAACCAAAAGATTTTGTACAGCAAAGGAAAACATATACAAAAAGAAAAGGCAACCTACTGAATGGGAGAAGCTATTTGCAAATGATAAATCTGATAAGGGGTTAATATCCAAAATATAGATTTAAAAAAAACATACAGCTCAGTGCCAAACAACAAACAATCCGAGCCAAATACAGGCAGAGAAATGGAATAGACATTTTGCCAAGGACAACATATGGCTGGCCAACAGACACATGAAAAGATGCTCAACATCACTAATCACCAGGGAAATGCAAATCAGAATCACAATGAATTATCACCTTATACCCTTCAGATGGCTCAAATCAAAAGGATAAATAACAAGTGTTCGTGAGAATGTAGAGAAAAAGTCACCGTCTTGCACTGCTGGTGAGAATGTAAATTGGTGCAGGCGCTCTGGAAAACAGTAGGGAGTTTCCTCAAAAACCTAAAAAAAGAAGTACCACAGGGTCTACTCATTCCACTTCTGGGTATTTACAAAGAAAACAAAAACACTCGTTTGAAAAAGATATATACAACCCTATGTTTTCTGTTAGTCTGAACGTACCTTTTTTTAAAAAACAATAAAAGCAGTCTGAATGTAATTTTTGTCAAAAAATAAAAAGACTTTAAAATCCAGTTAAGTATTATACGAAGAGGAAAGACCATAGGAGAGAGAAGCAGGAGGGAAATGACACGGAATGGAGACAGCCCCTCCACTTCTTTTCCACCACCGCCCCCAATGTCTCTTTCACCGAGGCACGGGGGTGTGGGGTGTCGTAGCAGGCCAGGGGATACATGAAGCCACACGGGAGTGTGACTTGATGATACCAGGGTTAATGTATATAGAAAGAGAAAAACAAATTATGGAGTGCAAATGAACTATGCGTGAATTTTTATAAAACCCTTCACTGCTGGAACAAATCGAGTCACCAGCGAGGGCTTCTTTTGCCTGGGCTGCAGAAACCCAGGGTTGTCCAACCTTGCTCCCCTGATAGGAGAGCACACAAGACACGTGACTGAGGCCAGTACACAGAGCAGAGGACTAGAACGAAAGCTTCTGCAGCAGTGCTTTGCCATCTCTAGGATTTATGCCGAAGGCAGTTTTGTAGATGGAGTTGGACCACCAGGTCCTGGCCAGCCTCAGGCAAAGCCACAGAGCTTGGCTTCTAGGCATCGAGGGTCAGAGCAGCCAACTATTTGCCTCACTGCTTCAGTTCTAGATTCTTCCATGGGTTTCACAAACACTCTCTGTCCTGTCTACCCCCTTCTCCCGGGAAAGGTGAAATTTTCCGTGAGCTGATTTATCAATTTCATCTCTGTGGAAGTCTAGGCAAGCAGAACATTCCCTGTGTTTAGGCAAGCAGAACATCGGAGAGCTCTGTGTTTTCTCTGCTCTCCAAGTTCAATACTTCCATGGAAAAGGCCAGGACCCACGGGCTATGGCAAGGGCACCAAGGTGCAGAGTGCCTAAATACCACACTCCTGGTGGGCTGGGTGCCCACACTCAGAGATCTTTCCAAATTGCAGATTCAGTGGCTTTGACCTCTAAGGTCCCTTTAGCTCTTTCAACCTCTGTTCCCATATAAAGAGCCCCTGCTTTTTCTGTTTTATTGGGGGCAGTGTAGGGAGCTTACATGTGCTTTTACCATCTTCCCCAGCAATACCCCTTCCTTCCCTTTGGCTCCCTGACACATTCCTGGAACTTCTCCCTTTCTTTGGTCATTCCCATGTAAGATGTAGCCTTTCTACAATAGCACAACGCTGGAAATAATCTAAATGCCTGCATTAGAGGAAGAGGTTGATAAAGTAGCCTACATCATCATGAAATATTAAAGAGCTCAAAACGATCATCATGAGAGGTAATTAGACTCATAGAGAAGTATCTATGAGGGTAATTAGATAATAAAGACTGATTATAGGTAGAAAAAAAAACAGGTTACAAAATTGTTTGCATACTTTAATTATGAGAATATAAATTGCATGCATCTGGGTAAGGTTGAAAGAGAACCTGAAAAAATGAGCATCATCCCCTTTTGTTACTGTTATTTACTTGGTGCACAATGTGCCAAGCTCTGTACTAAGGGCTTTAGAAATGTTACTTACTACCTACCATAAGGGATTGTTATGAGGATTAGCACTTTCCCTGTTTTATGGATGAGGACAGAGAAGTGGAGGGTTCCACAGCTAGTTAGTGGTAAAATCAGGACTTGACCCCATGCAAGTGGGACTATACCAAAATAAAACTTTTGCATAGTGAAGGAAACCATCAACAAAATGAAAAGGCAACCTATTAAACGGGAGAAGATATTTGCAGATGACATCTATGATAAGGGGCTAATATAAAAAAAAATATATATATACACATATATATGTATATACATATATGTATACACACATATACATATATATATGGCTCGAATTCACAAAACCGTGAGATTATGACCTGAGCCAAAACCACGCGTCAGATGCTTAACCAACTGAGCCACTGAGGGGCCCCTCCAAAATATATTTTAAAAATACTTCTACAACTCAACACACACACACACACATACACACACACACACACACACACACACCTTCAAAATAATCTCATTACAAACAGGCAGAGAACCTGAATAGACTTTTTGCCAAAGATGTCTTCTTTGGCCAAAGATGGCCAAAGAACACATGAAAAGATGCTCAACATCAATCATCATCAAGGAAATGAAAACTGAAACTACAATGAGATATCACCTTACACTTGTCAGAATGGCTAAAATCAAAAACAGTCAAATAACAAGTGTTAGTAAGAATGTGGAGAAACCAGTATGGAGGGGCCTCAAAAAATTACAACAGGGACGCCTGAGTGGCTCAGTCAGTTAAGGATCTGACTTTGGCTCAGGTCATGATCTCACAGTTCATGAGTTTGAGCCCCACATCATGCCCTCTGCTGTTGGCTCAGAGCAGGCTTCAGGTTCTCTGTCTCCCTGTCTCTCTGCCCCTTCCCCTCCCTTCCTCTCTCTCTCTCTCTCTCAAAAATAAATATTTTTTAAAAATAAAACAGAAATATCATATGATCCAGTAATTCCACTAATGGATATTTACCCAAAGGACACAAAAACACTAATTTGAAAAAATATGTGCATCTCTATGTTTATTGCAGCTCTAATTACAATAGCCACGATATGGAATCAACCTAAGTGTCCATCGATAGACGAATGAATAAGGAAGACATGGTGTATGTATATAATGGAATATTATAGGCTATAAAAAGCAATGAGATCGTGCCACCGTGACCACATGGATGGACCTACAGGGTGTTATGCTATGTGAAGTAAGTCAGAAAAGACAAATACCATAGGATTTCACTTAGATGTGGAACCTAAAAAACAAAAATAAACAAGAGGCAGAAACAGACCCACAAATACAGAGAACAAACCAATGGTTGCCAGAGGGGAGGGAGATGGGGGGACGGGCAAAATAAGTGAAGGGGAGTGGCTTCCAGTTACGGAACAAGTTGTGAGAATGCAAGGTGAAGCCTAGGGAATATAGTCAACGATAATGTTATAGGGTTGTATGGGGACAGATTGTAACTACATGGGCAGAGAGCACAGCATAATGCATAGAATTGTCAAATCAGTATGGTATACACCTGAAATGAACGTAAGTGTCTCAAGTATACTTCAATTAAAAAATTTTTTTTTTTTTTTTTACAAAAAGAACTTGGTGTTTTGCTTATGTGTCTTTTTTTTTTTTAACGTTTATTTATTTTTAAGACAGAGAGAGACACAGCATGAACGGGGGAGGGGCAGAGAGAGAGGGAGACACAGAATCGGAAGCAGGCTCCAGGCTCTGAGCTGTCAGCCCAGAGCCCGACGTGGGGCTCGAACTCGTGGACCGCGAGATCATGACCTGAGCCGAAGTCGGACGCTCAACCGACTGAGCCACCCAGGCGCCCCATACGTGTCTTAACTTAAGAATGTGCTTACCAGGGCTCCTGGGTGGTTCAGTCAGTTAAGCATCAGACTTCAGCTCAGGTCATGATCTCACGGTTTGTGGGTTCCAGCCCCACGTCAGGTTCTGTGCTGACAGCTCAGAGCCTGGAGCCTGCTTCGGATTCTGTGTCTGCCTGCCTGCCTGCCTCTCTCTCTGCCTCTGCCTCTCTCTCTCTCTCTCTCTCTCTCTCTCTCTCTCTCTCTCTCTGCCATACCCCTGCTTACACTGTCTCTCAAAAAGAAACATTTTTAAAACTTAAAAAAAGTATTTACAGTAAGATGATAGACTATCTGGAAATGCTTCAAATTAATAGTGAGTGGAAGTGCGGACAGAGCAGGACTGGCAAATGGATTGATAATTATTGAAGCTGTATAAAGGGTTCATGGAGGTTCATTTTAATGCTCTACTTTCGTGTATACTTAAAATCCTTCATAATGAAGGTTTTTAAAAGGCTTTTACATTTACTATGAAAAAATGACAGGCAATGTTATTGATGCAATACTAATATGATTACAATCCTCAAAGACTGTTTCTTGGGAGTATTCAATCAGATATACCATAGAATATATTAGTAACAGATTTTATTTTTATGGTACTTGCTTTTTTAATCCAAAATACAAATTACTCTAAGTGAAATTTTACTGACACAGGTTTGAACTATCAAACTATACATTTCAAGAGTTTGAAACAGTTCTCATTCTCATAATTTCACAGCAAGCCTGTGTTAAAGATGTATTTAACATCACTAAGGGAAACGGCAGGATGGAGCTGTCTCCAAGGATAGGAGAATGTGGCAAACATATAATCAGTCGATAAAAAGAATACAGAAATAAACCTTCTGGCTCACGTTTTACAACATAAATAAAACATAAGCTTCCAGGTTATCTTTTCTAATAAAAATCATTTGCATCTATTCTGAACAAAAATCCACAAATAGCATTAAGTTTCTGGAGTCTGAGCCCTAATCAACGGTAAATAATAGGCTATGATCCCATGTCTTTGAATCAGAGGACTTAGCAGGTGTTAGACAATGCTCTAAGTGTCTGATAGGATTTTAAAAGGACATGTCGCTCTCTCATTGCCTCATTTGGAAGTTTTGGATCGTTTTCCCTAATAGGATCTCACTCCCCAACAACCATGAAGCATGAGAGTTCTCTGTATTGTGATGCCTCAACCAGAAAATTACATACCGGATTCTAAATGTCATTTCACGTTGGGTTCAGTAAAATTAGCAAGGATTTTAAATGCGTTCTTTGTGCTCCAGGTTTCTATCCTGGGTTCCAGGTTCCAGAATAAAGCAAGCACTTCCACGAGGGGTCTGGAGAGGCCAGAACACACATCCACCTGCAGTGTTCCAGAATGCAGTTTAGTTAAGATCTTCAGTCTATTTTTTTCTTCTGTAAAGTAGGGAGAATTCCACCCTGACCCATCTCATAGGTTTGTCCTCTTGCTCACTTAAGTCAAAATATGTGAAACAATAGTGGCAGGTTAACATAAATTGGTACCATTACTGTCATTACTCATCATTAGTGCTGGCCCAGAGTCTAGACCTGTGTTTATCCCCAGTACAAATATAGGAACTGGGCTTTAGGGTTCATTTTTTTCTGGGGTTTTTACCTCAGTCACAGAATATGGTGAACAGATCTGTATTGCATCTATGCTATTCATGTAGAATCCACGTGTCCCCAGGCTGCACCAATCTTGAGGGAAAAGTGAAAATTTTAGAAGTCTATCTCTGCCTCCACACCTTACGAGCTTTATGCACCAGGACCATCTCTCTCTCTCTTTTAAAGACATCACCAGAGGGGCACCTGGCTGCCTCATTTGGAAAAGCATGTGACTCTTGATCTTGAGGCTGTAAGTTCGAGCCCCACGTTGGGTGTAGAGATTACTCAAAAATAAAATCTTAAGGGAGCCTGGGTGGCCCAGTCAGTTAGGTGGCCAACTCTTGATTTCGACTCAGGTCATGATCTTGCGGTTTGTGAGTTTGAGCCCCTCATTGGGCTCCATGCTGACAGCGCAGAGCCTGCTTAGGATTCTCTCTCTCTCCTTCTCTCTCCGCCCTTCTCCACCCCTCTCAAAATAAATAAACTTAAAAAAATGAAATGTTAAAAAAATAACAAAGACATCACCACAGTGTTCCTGTGCTCACTAGGATGCCATATTCTCCTTTCCTGAACTGCTCTTTTGGACTGTCCACTGGCTAGTAAAGAGCTTCCTGAGAAACTCCAGCTGTCACCGTAGCTGGTGGTTGCTGCTCATGGCATCGTTGACCATGTCAAGACCCTGCCACCCACTCTCCCTAAAGTTACTTATGCTTATTAAAGCCACAGATGAGTCAGTGGTGCTGAGCTAGACCATGCTGAACCAGCACTGTCAGGGGACCCTGTGGCGACACCATCAGCTAAAGCCTTCCATGTTCCACCAGGACAGCTCACGTTAGCTCCTGCTGACAGATGAAGTGACAACAGGTGCCAGGAACCCTCCCTTAGGATCCCTCATCGACACCCAGGACTGGCTTCATAATTTGTCCAGGGCAACATTAAAATGCAAAGCCCCTTGTCAACAAATTAAGAATTTCAAGATGGTAATGGAGAGCATTAAACCAAGTGAAGGCCCTTGTGTGTCGGTAAAGGGCACACGCCCACATATCTGGTCCCGCTGACACCCTGAGACTACCTTGAAGATACCTCCCAGGGAGAACAATTGCTTCCTTCACTTTTGTGCCTCACAGTGTTAAACTAGGCTTAACCAAAATAATTAGCTTTTTGGTTTGGTTGTTACTGTTGCTATTGTAGTTGCTGCTGTTTACTTCCAGCACCTTCCCCACTGGACCTAGGCACAGTGTGCCAGTGCTGTACTCTGAATTCCCACTGCCCATCACCCACCAGGCCATGGCCCTGCACCTTAACTTCTCTCTTTTTTATTTTAATATTTATTTTTGAGAGAGAGAGAGAGCGCGCACGCGTGCGAGAATGAACAGGGGAGGGGAAGAGAGAGAGACACAGAATCCAAAGCAGGTTTCAGGCCCTGAGCTGTCAGCACAGAGCTCGACGCAGGACTCGAACCCATGAACCGTGAGTTCATGACCTGAGCCAAAGTCAGACACTCAGCCAACTGAGCCATCCAGGTGCCCCTTGCCCCATGCATCTCTTCCATCTGGCTGTTCCTGAGTTATAGCCTTTTATAACTGATAATCTAGTAAATAAAATGCTTCTCTGAGTTCTGTGTGCTGCTCTAGCAGATTAACTGAACCCAAGAAGGGGGTCACTGGAACCTCCAATGTATAGCTGGTAGGTCAGAAGCATGAGGACACTAAGGGGCGTCTGGGTGGCTCAGTCGGTTGAGTGTCCGGCTTTGGCTCAGGTCACGATCCCCCAATGTGTGGGTTCGAGCCCCGTGTCAGGCTCTGTGCTGACAGCCCAGAGCCTGGTGCCTGCTTTGGATTCTGTGTCTCCCTCTCTCTCTTCCCCTCCCCCTGTTCATGCTCTCTCTGTCAAAAATAAATAAACACTAAAAAAAAAAGAAAAAAAAATTTTTTATAAAGAAGCATGAGGACACATAGACTTGCAACTGGCTTCTGAAGTAAGTGGGGGACAGTTGGGTAGGACTGAGCCCCTAACCTGCGGGCTCTGACACTGTCTCCAGGTAGATAGAGTCAAAACTGAGTTTAATTGTAGGACACCTCGCTAGTGTCCAGGAAAAGCTTGATAGTATGGGGAGAAAGCCCACACATGGGACACAGTATCAGAAATATTAGTGGGCAAGGCACCTGGGTAGCTCAGTTGGTTAAGTGTCTGACTTCAGCTCAGGTCATGATCTCGTGGGTTGAGAGTTCAAGCCTCGCATTGGGCTCTGTGCTGACAGCTCAGAGCCTGGAGCCTGCTTCACATTCTGGGCCCCCCTCTCTCTCTGCCCCTCCCCCACTTGCACTCTCTTTCTCTCAAAAATAAACATTGAAAAAACCTTTTTTTAATATTAGTGGGCAAAGAGGAGATGAGGGCAAAGGGCAAAGGGCAAAGAGGAGATGAGGGCAAAGATCAAAGAAAGCAAATTGGCCCCAGGAGAAGGCAGGAGAGAACTTAAGACTTCAAGTGACCCTTCCCATTATCCCCAGGGGCTTGTTTTTTAGGGAAAGAACTCTTCTCCTTGCTTCAGGCAGTGATGGCAACTACTTGCAAAAGCTGTTAAGTGACAGCTGGAGGATCCTTCCAGGGAGTATCTGGAACAAGAAGCATAGGTGAGGCAAGCACAACCTCGGGATAGATAGGGAGACAAGTTTCCATTGTCCGGGGCAGCCTCTGAAATACTTGCAGGGAAAACCTGGGGAAAGACTGTATCTCCCATAGAGCGGGAGAAGTGTGTTCTTTGGGTGGAAATGGAAGATGACCACTGCTGGCCCAACAGGTTGGGGACATCTGGGTTACATGTGTTTTACCCAGCTCAGACATGCCCCTTTCAAGCTGGTGCCTGCATCCTGTCCTCAGACCTCTGGCCCTGGTGCCCTGGCTTTTCCTATCATCCAATCTATGTCCAACAAAATTAGGAGGAATCTCCAGAGGTGTTGGCAAGGAAGGCAAAGTTTCAGATGACTCTTGCCTTGATGTCCTGTTAAGGTTTTCATGATCATTTCTAAGATGAAAAGAGTCTACCTAAGCCCTTGAGAGTAATGAAAAAGCTCGCGGTGAAAGCAAATGTTATGACTGACACCACA